>NC_083589.1:63803881-64178881 GCF_027579695.1 Neoarius graeffei | reverse complement strand
TGTGTGAGAAATGGTTCAGTTCAGACACTTAGTGTAATTGTAAAGAGCCTCCAGGTCGTGTCCTCTTCCTGATCCTTTCACTGCTGTGAAACACAAACATCACTGTGATGTCTCAAAAGGACAAAACTGTCCAGAAAAGTGTGTGTGAGAGACATTATTTGGTGTAACAAAGTCGTGATGAGACACAGTGGGGCAGGAGAGCAGGAGGTCTATCATGGTGGTCTGTCACTCTGAAAGCTCCTCTCTGTGTGTGTGTGTGTGTGTGTGTGTGTGTGTGTGTGTGTGTGTGTGTGTGTGTGTGTGTGTGTGTGTGTGTGTGAGAGACAGATAGACAGACAGACACAGTGACACAGGCTGAAAGAACCTGGTTGTATTAAGATGCACTGAGTGATGGTGCAGGTCAGGAGAGACTATTTTTATCCTGTTTATTTTACATTGCCTCGTTATGGATTTGTCTTCAGTTCCCAGAGTTCCTGACCACAGATGTGCGGTCAGGGTAGGCAGGGTAGGCACTGCCTACCTTAGGTAAATTTCATTAAAATAAAAACCAACACGTGTTTTTAAAAAATATATTGTTGAGAGTTCACAATGAGCAATATGGGTTTTTGATCGGTCTTTGGAGACGTAAATGTACTTTTAACAACTCATTTGTTCCAACTCAACGTCTCCGAAGACCGTTCAAAAACCCAAGTTATCGCACGACGCAAAGCACCCAGGCTTTGGCAGATTGTCGTGGGAACGCGCAATCCTCCGCTCGCATTTCGAAGACCAGGGTAGGCTCCCTTTGGGTCTGCCTGTCTTGACTTCAACGCTGCCAATATAGGGGGGTTGCGCATGCGTATTATGTATCGCATAGACAGTCTATGGGGAGCAAAAGCTCAGCTTTTGCCACAGCGGGAATATGCGAGCCAATCACAGCGGTCAAAATGAAAAATTGTTACATTGCACATGAAGTGCCTACTCTGTCTGTGCTATATGCCCCACACACTGTATTTTGAGCACGTTAGCAAAAACTTCACAGGTGAATATGTCTACAATTGCACACTTAAAGTGTTTCAACAAACTTGATTACCAGCAGAAGTTGCTTACAATCAATCGAGGTAGGCCAACACCCCCTCTTAACGATTTCCATCAGCGAAAGGGGCAGAAAATTGTATGTACATTCCAGCCAGAATGGTACAACAGAAAAGAGTGGCTTTGAGGGTGTGAAGTTAGCAAGTGTCTGTTCTGCTTCCCCGTCTGCTGTTCTCCAAACAGCGTGACAATGTGTGGGTATGTGCCGGCTACACTGATTTAAACAACCTGCCCACTGCATTGGCCAAACATGAAAGATCAAATGTACACATCCAAAATCAAATAGCATTGAAAACATTTGGGAAGGGGACTCCAATAAATTTAGCTTTGGACGAGGCCAGTCGACTGCAAATTTCTGTGCATAATGCAAAAGTTCGCGAAAACCGTGAGATACTAAAGGATTTGATTCATACCACTTGCTACCTTGCCAGGCAGGAGCTAGCATTTAGGGGGAGGGATGAAACCACTGATTCAGCTAACAGGGGGAATTATGTGGAGTTGTTAAACGCATTTGCGGAGAAAGTCAGATAGTGGCTCATTACCATAGCGCCATCTAGCGGCTGTCTTTGAAAATAATGATTTGATTTGCTTTGATTTTTTTCCATCATTATTTTGAGTATAGGCCTACTATCTATCTATCTATCTATCTATCTATCTATCTATCTATCTATCTATCTAATCACAGCATGAAAAAGTGCACAGCATGTGTCACTGCCTACCCTGCCATAGGGCTCACCGCACGCCACTGTTCCTGACTCATCAGATGAGGCTGCACTGTGATTGGCTGAGACCTCACACCCTGCATGCTCATCTCAGCCCCTTTGGACCGAGACAATTTGAACAAAAATAACCTGCAATGTGACACAAACCTCCATTCCTCCATTCTCACTCTGTCTCAGTCCATCTCTCACCTTCATCTCATCCCTCCATTCTCACTCTGTCTGTCTCAGTCCATCTCTCCTCCTTCATCTCCATCCCTCCATTTTCACTCTGTCTCATTTGAATAGTGATGATGTCTCATTTTGAAGTGATGCTGTTTTGTCTCTTGTCTCTGACATAATTTGACTCTGACAGACAGGAAGTCTCTCAGTGAGTCTTAAACACACCCACTCTGTCCTCTGTCATCACTCACCCTGACAAACTTCATCTTCATTCCAAACCCACTGTTCAGCAGAAACCTGAGTGTGAAGAGTGTGTTTCCTCACACCAGGACAAACTTCAACCAGGTGTGTGTGTGTGTGTGTGTGTGTGTGTGTGTGTGTGTGTGTGTGTGTGTGTGTAAAAGAAACATATGACAGGAGACTGATGGACACAGAAAAGCCAAAACTGTGACATGTCACTGAGTAACAACATCCAGTGTGAGACCAAAACACACAACTTTGACTAAGGACACATATGTGACATTCATTCTGTAACTCTGTGTGTGTGTGTGTGTGTGTGTGAAGTGACTCTGAGGCTCGTTAACCTTCAGCACACACACACGACGACTGTGCAACACTTTCACACTGCAGCTCTTCCCTCTCTCTCCTCTTTCTGCAAAACCCTTCAGATATGAGTTTCATTTCCATGGTGATGGACTGATATGAAAATGTCCTCCATACGTCCAACCTTGAAGAGTGGAATGAGTTCAATAAAAGATTCTCATCATCTTCAGGATGTTTCTTTTTTATTATAAGAGCCTCATCCTGAAGCTCGGCCACAGAAAGACTCGATGATAGAAATCAGACCATCACAATAAGTCACAGCTACAGAGAAGGAGGGAAGATGACAGGAAGGGGAATATTAGCAAAGACGTGTGACTGGATCTGCTTTAGTGAGGACTGATGGGAATTTCTACATGACCTTTTAAAGCTGAGATGTAAATGATGTCAGGGAGGGACAGAGCGGCATTTTATGATGTCGTTATATAGTAAATAATAATGCTGAAGAACTGGACAGATTCAAATACAGACCCTTACAGGGGTCAAAAACCATGTGACTCAGAGAGAAGCAGAGCAGTTCCAATGTCAAACACCATCATACACCGACATTCACCACCAAACACCATCATTCCCCATCAAAGACCAACACTCACCACTAAACACAAACATTCCCCATCACATACCAACATTCACCATCAAAAACCGACATTCACCATCAAACATCAGCATTCACCATCAACTAGCCACATTTCCCACCAAACACAAACACTATTATCAACACCAACATTCACAACCATTTAACACAACACTCATTACCATCAAACACCAACCTTCACCACCAAACATCAATGTTCAACATCAAACACTGACAGTCACCATCAAACACAATCATTCTCCATCAAACATTATTTATCCAATAGAATTCACATCATTTTTAATAATGCTATAATTGAAGTAATTAATGAGGTGTTTAAAACATTAAACATGAGGAACAATATGGAGGTGGAGCTCAACTGAGAAAAATGGACAAACTTGAAGTGTAATTTTTTTCAAAGACAAAAAAAAGTTCAGCATTTAACAAATACTGAATTATTCCATGAGATTTTCTCCTCAAGGTTGATGTTTGTTTCTTCGCTCAACAACATTTTGAGATTCTTTAATTCACAACATGGACGTTTTCTGAAGGTGTTCTATTTCGCATCACTGACTCCCAGAGTGACAATTCCTTTACTGTGATCCCATTTAGATGCTAATTAAAGGCTTAATTAGCTTTTAGAGAGCTAATTGATTTGACATTTGCACTCAGACAGTGAGTGAGGTGTCGGCGCTCTCAGAGGACACGAGGTGAAATGTTCGAGTCAGACGTCAAGTGAGTGTCAGTGTGACAGGAGAGATGGAGAAGATACTCCTGAACATCACACACAGCTCACACTCTCTACTCGCTCCATCACTCTGGAGTTTATTAATCCCTGTTTTTCCAGGTTTATCTTTATGCCCTGTGAACATCAACATGTCGAAAAAAGGATGGATGATGGTAAAGAATGAGAGGAAGAATAGACATTCTGTCTGTCCTGCAGGAGGAGATGAAAACACTATGAGATCAAAATCTATAATGAGTCTACAACGTCCACTTCCTGTCACTTGCATACTCATAATTAAAGAGATTTTAACTTTACTGCACTTACACCAGGCCTGTCTTACACATGGTGCAACCACACAAAGGGCTGGAGAACGTTGGTGTTTGATGGAAAATTTTGATGGTGGATGATGAATGTTGGTTTTGAAAGAGCAAGCTGGTGTCTTAAGGAAAATGTCAGTATTTGATGTAGAATGTCAGTGTTTGATGGAGAATGTCAGTGTTTGCAGGGGAATGCTAGTGTTTGATGGAGAATGTGGGTGTTTGATGGTGAATGCTGGTGTTTGTTGGTAAATGTCGGTGTTTGATGGCGAATGCTAACCCTAAAGCTAGTGTTTAATGGAGAATGTTGGTGTTTGGTGGTGAATGTTGGTGTTTGGTGGTGAATCCTGGTTCCAAGGTTGTTATAGCCACGGGTGATAGTGGGGATAAGCTCCCATTATCTATAAAGTGCTCCCATATGCTGTGTGTCTCAAATAGCCTCTGACAACTAAGTCCAGCTCCTGACCTGCTTGTGTGGCTTAGTTCTAAGTCCAGAGGAACTGCTTCTACTGACAGGAGAAAGGGTGAAGGCGGGTCACTTGCTTCGGGTTGATGGAGCTCGTCAGCCTGGGAAGGCAGTTCATCTAATCAAATCAAGTTTATTTGTACAGCGCTTTTAACAATAAACATTGTCGCAAAGCAGCTTTACAGAATTTGAACGACTTAAAACATGAGCTAATTTTATCCCTAATCTATCCCCAATGAGCAAGCCTGTGGCGACGGTGGCAAGGAAAAACTCCCTCAGACGACATGAGGAAGAAACCTCGAGAGGAACCAGACTCAAAAGGGAACCCATCCTCATTTGGGCAACAACAGACAGCCTGACTATAATATTAACAGTTTTAACAGGTATAACCCTCAACTGTCCTCATGGGGCCGTCCTTCACAGGAGTGGGGCGATAAAACTCCGACCAGACACAGGGCACCAGGATGGATCAAGCAGGTCCGAGGGGCAGAAGAGGCCAGCATCTCAATCCCAGGATCAACATGTAACTCAGAGGGACAGATGGGGGGGGGGAAGAGAGAGAGAGAGAAAGAAAACACATTGTTAGGTATGCCCTAAAAATGACAAGTATTAAATCTGTGTGGTAGGCTCGCAGAGACGAGAGTCTTTACATCAAGCATAACGCACAATGGCATGTTAATATGGTAAAAAATATATCATGACCTGCTCTGGCTGGATGCTTGATTGGGTGATGGGAGCACACTCCTCAGCAATGATGAGATGCAGATGGGACCCTTAGGCCTGGCCAAGACAATTCAGTTACGTTTCACCGGGTCTGGGACATGCGACAGAATGTCTGATGGCCGATTCCCTGCAGGCTACGATAGCCAGTCGAGGTCCCCACCGTCTCCACCAAAAGATTTCCTGTTGACTCCATGTAACTCAGAGGGACAGATTTGGGGTGGGGGGGAGAGAAAGAAAACACAAGTGGTTAGGTATGCCCAATGTCACCTGAATAAGTAGGAACAGTATACATATTGCACCAAGTACAAGCAGGGACTCCGGCAACTAACTATGACAGCATAACTAAAAGGAGAGAGCCAGAAGGTAACACAGGCATGAGGGAGCCCCGGGACATAAAGCAGCCAGCCACTACACCGTCAACAAACTCGAGTGAGCAAGCGAGTGGGGACTGACAGCATCCATACATCCCAGTTTACCAAAACACTCTATGTCTGAGGACCCTCCAGATCTACTCCTTTACCTCATAAACACCATTAACAAAAGGCTTGACTAAACAGATATGTTTTCAGCCTAGAGGCTGAAAGCAATCTAGGGGAAGGAAAACCCTGATTCCAAACCTCCGCTGCCTTGCGGCATACCCATTCATGGGAAAGGCTTTGGAAGTCAACCCTGAGGACAAATCCAGAGTGGAGCCTCTAAGGCAGTTGGTTGGCACACAGTGTCACTTTCTGGCAACTCCTGCAGCTGTGCTGGTACCAAATTGTATTGGTCTAACCTTTCCTTTGGATCCTACCAGCAATGCCGAGAGGGGGATCTTGATGCCTGGGCAGCCCAAGGTCTCCATATGTCCCGCCCAGGCCTGTAGTGCCCTGGAGAGGACACTCCAGCATTGTCACTAGACATCAGCACAACACAAGAAGTTGCAGTTACGGGTTAAAAGTTCCATCCGATTGCCGTAGGAAAGGAGCGCCTGGGGTCACTTCCGATGGTGGGAGAGATCATCACGTCTCATTGGACAGCTACCGCCTGCCTCAAGCTGGGCAGCCCCCAGCCAGCAAGGTGCTGTCCCGCCACAGCTTGCCTGCTCCTCTGGGTACATGGGGCTTAAAGGTCATCGATCTTCACAAGCAAGCTGGAAATCACAGAAGTACCAAGAATGCGAAGACTCCAGCCATTTGGTTAGCAAGCTGGAATGTCCAGACCATATGCACTGGACTCACCAACGATCTCCAGCAGATCAACAACTCTTGTAAGACTGCAGTCATCAACAAGGAGCTGGCAAGACTGAACATCGACATTACTTGCCTACAGGAGACCCATCTGGCTGACAGCGGCTCCATCAGAGTCTGACTATACCTTCTTTTGGCAGGGTCTGTCACAGGACGAGCCTAGGCAGTATGGTATTGGCTTTGCTGTGAAGAACTCCCTTTCTGCAGCTATCGAAAATACCAACAGGCAGAACAGAGAGAATCGTCGCTCTCCATATGTCAACATCATCAGGCACCGTTAACCTCCTCAGCATCTATGCTCCAATGCTCTGCTCTACCCCAGAGGTGAAAGATCAGTTCTATGAGATACTGGATAAGGCAATATCCAGGATCCCTAGCACTGAAAGATTATACCTTTTGGGAGACTTCAATGCTAGAGTAGGGGCTGACTTTGAAGCCTGCCCATCCTGCTTAGGTCATCATGGCATAGGCAGGATGAATGAGAATGGACAGAGATTGCTAGAACTGTGCTGTCACCATGGTCTGTGAGTCACCAACACTTATTTCAAGTGTAAGGAGCACCATAAAGTCTCCTGGAGACACCCCCGGGTAACACACCACTGGCACCAGCTTGACCTTGTCATCACCAGGCATATGGACCTGAGCAGCATCCTCCACACTCACAGTTACCATAGCGCTGACTGTGACACAGACCACTCCCTTGTTGGCAGCAGAGTGAGACTAGTGCCCAAGAAGATCTATCATGTCAAAAACAAAGGTCGTCCATGCATTAATACCTGCTGTGCAAACGATCCTGCAAGATCTAAGGTGTTTGAAGACACCTTCAAAGCAAAACTGGAGACCTTTACCACCAGCAACAATGATGTTGACACCAAGTGGTCACAACTCCGTGACGCCATCTACTCCTCAGCAGTCACAGCTTTCAGAAGGAAAGAGTGCAGGAACACAGACTGGTATGAAGCTCACTGGACGGAGTTGCAGCCAGTTACAGAAGCCAAGAGGAATGCACTGTTGGCCTACAAGCAGAACCCCTGCTCCAGCACACACGACGCCCTTCGAGCTGCATGGAGCAACACCCAGCAGACTGCCTGCTGGTGCGCCAATGACTACTGGCTGAACCTGTGCAGCAGGATCCAGACAGCTGCAGACAGTGGAAATATCAGGGGCATGGTTTTGTTTTTGTTTTTTTTAATCAGGTTCAACAAGAGCCTGGTGTTGCCATCATTAAAGATGAAGAGCAGCTCATACATTAAATCAAATAATACAAAACTTAACAGCAAAAATAAAAAAGAATGTGTCACATCACAATCATGCCTTGAAGTTACATTGAACATTGTCATCCGCATTTAATTACCTCTAAAACAGTAGATATACCGTACATGTAGATATGACAAAGTAACATTAAGAAGAGTTTAAGAGGTATCTGTTAACTGCAGTTTTAAAAGTGTTCACATTTGCAATGACAGGGAAAACTGAGGCTGGCAGTGAGTTCCACAGCCTGCTTGTCCTTGGTACATATGAGGATAAATGAAGCTGAGTGTTGGATCTTGGCACATTGATGAGGTATGGGTGAGCACTTGTAGTTGAATGGGTTACTCGTGTTCCAGTAACTTGGGTTGGCAGGATTCCTACAGTTCCTTGGAGGGTTGCAGGAAGATGTGCCGGTAGAAAGTACTGAGACTGGTGTAGGTACATTCCACTAAGAAACTACATTTCCCATCAGCCCACTTCCGCGTTGACCTGCGTCACGCCAGGGCAGGGTCACCGCTGCATACAGGGAAACATAAAACAACGGGGCAACGCTTTCATCTTTGTCTCTCGTGTCCAGATTCCAAGGCATCTGGATGCATAAAGAGATACCCTCCAACCAGATAAAGACGTCTTTTTCTTTCTTTCTTGCAAGATCCATCACTCAGCGCAATTTCTTTCTTACCCTTGGCCAAGGTAAACTCCAGAGTCGCGCGATCTTTAAACTCAACCTGAGTTGCAGCCGGTTTATTCGTATTAGAAGTGACGTCACGACTGCTGCTCAAACGCAGTTTTTAATTAAAAGTTGGAAGCTACCGGATTCCTTCTGACTAAAAAGCGCTGTGCATCTTATTCTGATCAGAGACTTTTCCTCACGAACGCTGAAGTTCGGACCAAGAATCCTCTGCCTTCATGGAAACGACCCAAGTGATCCGCTGGACCAGAAAGCTCTCTACGCCTTCATCACGAGCGACTCACGTGCTCCAACGGCAAATATCTCTTCATATCTTGCTAAAGAATATTGAGTAAGATTTTAGCATTTGGGCATAATTAAGCTAGTCTTAGGAATTTAGCTTTTATTGAAATAGTGTGAATTTAAACCCAGGTTTATCTGTTACACTGTTAGACACGCAGCGTGTTGATTTATTTTGGTTCTATGTTCTCTCAATTGTTTAATAGATAGGCTGTGCATGCTCCTCTCTGACTAACACTTTAATTTCCTTATCATACATTTTGACCTTATCAAGGTTTCAATGAATTTGGTAATGTTATGAGCTAGTGGGTTAGCAACAGCTTCCCTTTGTCTGCTTAGCAACACAAAGCTAATCTAGGCCTACCACGTGCTCAGCAGGCCATCGGGCCTGATAAACCACACCTCAGCTAGAAATCCACAGGCTAGCTCTTTGTTCAGGCCACGTGGCCATTCACAAACACACCCTAGTTAGCCACATGGCTAATTCTGTTGTCTCGTTAGCAAGCTAGGCTAACTTTGCTTAAGCCTGAAGGCCTACACCATGTGCTCACTCACAAGCACATGTTAGCTAAACATGTGCTAATCCTTTTGTTCTACTTAGATAAAACTCCCTTGTCTCAGCTAGCAACCAAGCTAGGCCTCCTCTCTTTCTCACACACACACACACACCTCACTGCTTGTATATATTGATTATCCAATTTTATCTTTGTTATAATAAATTCAGGGCGGCACGGTGGTGTAGTGGTTAGCGCTGTCGCCTCACAGCAAGAAGGTCCTGGGTTCGAGCCCCGGGGCCAGCGAGGGCCTTTCTGTGTGGAGTTTGCATGTTCTCCCCATGTCCGCATGGGTTTCCTCCGGGTGCTCCGGTTTCCCCCACAGTCCAAAGACATGCAGGTTAGGTTAACTGGTGACTCTAAATTGACCGTAGGTGTGAGTGTGAATGGTTGTCTGTGTCTATGTGTCAGCCCTGTGATGACCTGGCAACTTGTCCAGGGTGTACCCCGCCTTTCACCCATAGTCAGCTGGGATAGGCTCCTGCGACCCTGTAGAAGGATAAAGTGGCTAGAGATAATGAGATGAGATAATAAATTCATTTATTAAACAAACTGTGTTTTATTTGTGTGAACAATATCTGAAGTCACCCAATCTCTCAAAGAATTCAAAAAGGTGCATATAAATTATGTAATATGGTAAGTGATCAATAATAATTTGGAATATACCATAATTTAGCTGTTTGGTAATTTGTTATTAAGCACCAGGATTAATGGTATGATTCTCTAAATGATTCACTTTGAATGATTCACTGATTCGATTCACTTGAACGATTCATTTGAGTGATTCACTTGAGTGATTCACTTCAAACCATTCAAATGAGACTGATTCATTTTAATTATTAACCTTCAAATTTAATGAGACTGATTTAATGAGATCACTTAATAATTACCAAATGCACGCACAGTTAAATTGGTGCCCCATGTGAGGCGATTGGTTTGTTGACTTCTTGAATATTGTTGCAACAACAAATAAACTACCAGTTGATTCAGCAACTGCTAAGGTATATCCCCAGGTGTGTTAAACGGTTAACAGTAGCATGATAACCATATCACCAATACTCATAACCTATTCATAACTTAGGATAAGAGAGCATTTACAAACAAACCTTAATTAATTAATTACATAGTTAATGTTAATTAATAACAATTAATTAATAATTAACTCATTGATGAATTACTTATCTAGTATCCAGCCTAAGCAAAATGGCATCCCCTCGTGTCTCAAAATTTGAAGACAATGCTCAAGACGTGTCTCTCTTTGAGGTCATCGCAGACCTCATTCACTGCTCTGCCTCCGAAAAGGCAAACATTAGGAACACGAGTAAGAGTGAATGCCAAAACAACATAGATAACTCGAATGAACATATGAGAGATCCAAAAAGAACAACTTTTAGTGTCCAAGCGGCACTCGGTAAGCTATTCCTGTCATACTTCTGAGATACTGGTTCAGAAATCAGACGCCTCCGTGGAGAGGTTGAAAGGCTGACCACCAGCAACTCCGAGCTGGCAGCCGATAATAATAATTTACATAGGGAGCGTGAGCTCTTGAAGACCTCCTTTGATGATTGCACCGAATGGCTAGAGAAAGCCGAAATGGCTGCCAAGAGGGCTGCCGGGGAGCAGACCCCCCAGGAAGAGCACGAGGGGCGTGAAAGACCCCAACAATGTGCCAAAGTTCAGAGCGGGAAGAGGCATCTGAACCAGACACCATAGATGACCTGGTCGAGAACCAGACACCCCACCAAACTCCAACTCACTATACGACTTCGTCGTTTAGCCAGGGTGGAGCCGTACTGTGCTCATCCCGAGCCCAGGACCATAGCACACCCAGGTCAGTGTGCTACAGTACCCCTGATCCATCGTCGGATGAATCAGGCTATGAATCTAGTGCGAAACAGGAACAACACCAGAGTAGCTTAGATAGTGAGTGCTCAGAAGAGCCAAGAAGGTCGCACAAGGATGTGCACCAAACCCTTCGCTTACGGCAAATTGACCTACTTGCCAAAGATGTCGAACAATTCGATCCCGACAATCAAAGAACAAATGTAAATGATTATTTGCGAGAAATTGACCGATGCCTGATGGACCTGCCAAACGCCACAAAGCGAGAGAAACTCAAACTAATCTGGAAAACCTCTAGTAGCAGCATTCGCGCCTTTTTAGAGACTCTACCCCCAAACATTCGCGATAGTTACTCAAAACTTCGCAATTACATGAGGGATGAATATGCGCCATACACGGATGAAACCTCCGCGACATTGTGTGCATTACAAATCAAACAAAAATGGTCTGAGGCACCTCGTGAATATTATAGACGGCTACGTACTGCCTATTTCCAGGGTAGTAGTGCAACAGGCTTGGAAGAAGATAGAGGTTTCAAATCTCTCTTCCTACATAACCTCCACCCAAGCGTGCAGACTAAAGTCACACTGATGTGTCAACGAGGTCGCTATTCCATGAGGGAAACTAGGCAACTAGCCCAAATGACCTGGGAGGCCATTGTCAAAACCGCAAACGGAAACGACGATGAACCCAGAGTCCTTAGGCTCCAGGATGCAGACAAGCCCCCGCTAACCTTAGAAGAAGGTGAAGCTCCAAAAGGGGGACCCACCTGGAGAAACTACGGTCCAAACCACCCCTTGCCGAGCCATCAGCAAGGTGAGTGGGAGAATCGGCAAGGTAAGGCCAGGAGAGACCGATGGAAAGGCCACAGTGACCATGGCAACCGCTCATCAGATGAGAATGGTCACAAGGAACAAAACGGTTGGCGGCAAGACCGTCATCCCCGCTCTGGCCAGAGATGGCAGAAGCGTTCCGACCATAGCTCTAAACATAAGGGTAGAGATGAACAACACAGTGACTCAGACCAACCTGGTAAGATCCGCTCAGAGCTGGATTCTTTAAAAGCCCAGTTGGCTGAGATTGAAGAACTGTTACAAAAACAGTCAAATTCCTCAACAGATAAAACAAAAGAGCCCAAGAAAAATGACAAGCTATTCGCTGGCATGACTAGGCCAGGAACCACGGGTATATCTCGTAAAAGGGGGAAAGAGATCCCTCTGAAACAGCAGGCGAGGGTCAGGATGTAGGGCCCCCCCTGGTGGTGAAGGCAAACCCACAAAACGCACCTCTCACGTGCGCTAAAGTCTTCACCACCATCTCTCAGACACGGCTCTCACAAGACGACCCAATCCCAACCAAGCCCTGCAACTTAAACTTGGTAAGCTTCACACAAAACAAAACCCCACAGTCGTTGGATCCCACAAAACATGCACAAACCCGTTGCGACGAGATTAGTGCGAACACCGATCAACCAAGTGCCACACAAGATCAAATTTCTGATGAACTTCAGTTCATGTCTTTGCATACCGAGTCCGTTGTCGAAACACCCGACATCGCGATTCCCCCTAGTGGCCACAATTCTTTGAAAAACCTCCCTCTGTCCATCGACTCAGACACAGGCACCCATTTCACTGCTGGTGTAATGGCTGCGCTGTGGAACATGTTAGGGGTCGAGGCGAAATTCCATATCGCGTACCACCCTCAATTCTCTGGTCAGGCTGAACGAGCCAATCAAACCACTGTGAGCATGCTGCAGGAGTATGTCACCCACCATGGTAAAATTTGGGATGTGAAACTTCCCTTGGTGCTAAAGGCCATTCGGTCCACCCCTCAGTGCGCCACTGAAGTCACACCCTTTGGGATGATGACTGGGCGAGAGACGGTTCTTCCCCCGCATCTCCTATACAAACCAGAGGGCATGAGCGTCGCAATTGCATACACCGCACATCAATATGTCACCGACCTACAACGCCACCTACAGTCAACCTTTACAGGTGCCCAAAAGAATCCCGATTCGAGAGTAGAAGGACACAAGGCCTACCATGCCCGAATCTCAGAGAAGTTCCTACCACCCTGGTCGAGACCTTTCGATCGTGGGAAAACCGTTCCCCGTCACGTATCGCATTAGGACATCCAGACCTAATCAAATGCTCTCATATCGATGGGTCCCTAGTAATCGAATCAAACCTTTTGAACAGTCCACACTCCAAAAGGGGGTGGACGATAGCTAGGCCCATCCTGTCCACCTAGCTTGTACGCATCACTCACCTATAAGCGTACACTAATATTCCCGGTCAGACTTACCAACCCAATGAAGTAATAACCCTTTGGTATAACATGGTAGATGAAATACTAAAATCTGCTATTATTACTAGTGTGTATTCATCGCAAATACACCTGGCATATGTGCCCAAATCCAGAATCCAGGGACACATGTCTGCCCGGGGGCATTTTGAGTTATTGACAGATTCAGAAAGTACAGTTTCTAAGCTTTCCAATGATGTCTTCCATGTGGAGATCTGACAATATTTGAAGAATGTGTGGCCTTTTGAAAGTGCATACCTCTTAAAACAGAAAAGGGAGAAAATCGCCCTCAAAGTTTTCCATCTCAGCTACTCTGGGTGTAGGGCGGGCACATAATGGTGCTCATTTGCATGATATTAAGGAAAGCCCTACCCCCTACGAGCTAGCACGATACTACTTTCATGTAAACAAAGATCACCACGTCAATTTTCCTTCCATGCAAAGTATGCCCAACACAATTATGAAGTACAAAAATAAGTCCTAAAGTATACTTTAACATGTTGTGGTTGAAAAATTACTCACACCGTAAGAAAGAAAGATAGCACGATGA
This sequence comes from Neoarius graeffei, assembly GCF_027579695.1. Taxonomy (NCBI): domain Eukaryota; kingdom Metazoa; phylum Chordata; class Actinopteri; order Siluriformes; family Ariidae; genus Neoarius; species Neoarius graeffei. The sequence continues at coordinate 64,164,819 of NC_083589.1, read as the reverse complement.
TGACACAACTAACACAACACTAGTTTCATGTAAAGCCTCGGTCACAACCAGCCGTACGTGCTCCTACGCCCGGTCTACATGCAAAAAACGCAAGAAACGCACGGAGGGCACGCGTGAAATGCACGAGAGCGCGCGTGTGATGTGCTGATTTTCGAGCCGCAGACTGGCCACAGAGGTTCTTTGTCATGTCAAACAAACTCTACAGGTGCTTATGTTTTTTTCAGGTTGCAAGACAAACTTACAGCCAATGCGCGTCTTTCTCCATGAACAAAAAAAAAAAAACGCAGCGATTTGGGAAACGCCAAAAATCACACGGCCAAAAAATTGTACGTCCGGTTGTGACCTAGGCTTAACCAAACCACAACACTCTCTGTTACATGCAAAAATAACCACACAGCCTTAGATTAATAAACTTACCCCATCAGAAACTTAAACGGCGCCTTGCACACACCAATGCCTCCGATGGAATGTAATCCTAGCTTCCGTTTGGTTGCGGTTTTTTTGCTAGAAATGGTTATCTCCGATGTAAATATCATGTGTCTGTTTGCTTTGCGGTGTTTCAGCTCCTCTGTGCTCTGTTTAGTAACTCATTTCATAGTGAAATCACACACCTGTATGCAGCTTAAGTAGCCACGAGCTCAGCTCGTATCATACAGCTGATTTGCGAAAAAAAAACCAAAAGACTTAAATCATCATGTGAATGGCTCATATGGTAATTTACCCACACCCCCCAGCAGGCTACAGTCCTGACAAAAATGAGACAATTTGCAACAAAAAATGTATGCTTTTCCAACAAAACAATCTATTATCTGAAATACTGATTGCATTCTTCAAGATCTCAACTTGCACATGATGGAAAAAAACAAAAATCACAAATTTCGAAAAAAAAAATGCTTCTTTTGCGATTATCTCGGATTCGTTTTGGCCGACATGTGTCCCTGAATTTGGTGAGGCGTCACATACCGGTATAGTCTTGGCAGTGCTATCTTCATTTTTGTGAATCCACAAGACTTAGAGATGTGCACCTCCACTAAAGACATCCACTGGGTCTGTCCAGGCAACCCATACATGACACTACGCCAAGCTAGATAAGATGGTCTGCATCCCTGACAGCTTTAGCCACAGTAGCGCACGCTTTCTAGCCAGACCACCCATTGCTATCACCTTCCCAGAAGATTAGGTTTGCCAACACAAACACTAATACTTCTTTCCCTCCTTCATTTCTTCTCTTTTCTTGTTTTTTATATGCATAAGAAATTGAACACTACATGTTTCATGTTCAATGTTTAATTTTTTTTTTTTTAGATGTGATTCTGATCTAGTTAGTTAGATGGTGATTATATGCCCAAAATGCCTATAGTGATTATATGCCCAAAATGCCTCTGCCTCCAACTGTCTTACTGGAACTCATGAGTTTACACAGTTTTCGCAGGACACCATGGACTGTGCAGAGCAAGGCTACCTCAAGGACTACGGACATGTGGACTGTATGGTACTGTGTTCTCAGTGCTACAACTCCATCATACCCCTGAGACCAAAAGGGGAACTGTAGGTACATTCCACTAAGAAACTACATTTCCCATCAGCCCACTTCCGCGTTGACCTGCGTCACGCCGGGGCAGGGTCACCGCTGCATACAGGGAAACATAAAACAACAGGACAACACTTCCATCTTTGTCTCTCGTGTCCAGATTCCAAGGCATCTGGACGCATAAAGAGATACCCTCCAACCAGAAAAAGACGTCTTTTTCTTTCTTTCTTGCAAGATCCATCACTCAGCGCGATTTCTTTTTTACCCTTGGCCAAGGTAAACTCCAGAGTCGCGCGATCTTTAAACTCAACCTGAGTTACAGCCAGTTTATTCGTATTAGAAGTGACATCACGACTGCCGCTCAAGCGCAGTTTTTAATTAAAAGTTGGAAGCTACCGGATTCCTTCTGACTAAAAAGCGCTGTGCATCTTATTCTGATCAGAGACTTTTCCTCACGAACGCTGAAGTTCGGACCAAGAATCCACTGCCTTCACGGAAACGACCCAAGTGATCTGCTGGACCAGAAAGCTCTCTATGCCTTCATCACGAGCGACTCACGTGCTCCAACCGCGAATATCTCTTCATATCTTGCTAAAGAATATTGAGTAAGATTTTGGCATTTGGGCATAATTAAGCTAGTCTTAGGAATGTAGCTTTTATTGAAATAGTGTGAATTTAAACCCAGGTTTATCTGTTACACTGTTAGACACGCAGCGTGTTGATTTATTTTGGTTCTATGTTCTCTCAATTGTTTAATAGATAGGCTGTGCATGCTCCTCTCTGACTAACACTTTAATTTCCTTATCATACATTTTGACCTTATCAAGGTTTCAATGAATTTGGTAATGTTATGAGCTAGTGGGTTAGCTACAGCTTCCCTTTGTCTGCTTAGCAACACAAAGCTAATCTAGGCCTACCACGTGCTCAGCAGGCCATCGGGCCTGATAAACCACACCTCAGCTAGAAATCCACAGGCTAGCTCTTTGTTCAGGCCATGTGGCCATTCACAAACACACCCTAGTTAGCCACACGGCTAATTCCGTTGTCTCGTTAGCAAGCTAGGCTAACTTTGCTTAAGCCTGAAGGCCTACACCATGTGCTCACTCACAAGCACATGTTAGCTAAACATGTGCTAATCCTTTTGTTCTACTGAGATAAAACTTCCTTGTCTCAGCTAGCAACCAAGCTAGGCCTCCTCTCTCTCACACACACACACACACACACACACCTACACACCTCACTGCTTGTATATATTGATTATCCAATTTTATCTTTGTTAGAATAAATTAATTTATCAAACAAACTGTGTTTTATTTGTGTGAACAATATCTGAAGTCACCCAATCTCTCAAATAATTCAAAAAGGTGCATATAAGTTATGTAATATGGTAAGTGATCAATAATAATTTGGAATATACCATAATTTAGCTGTTTGGTAATTTGTTATTAAGCACCAGGATTAATGGTATGATTCACTAAATGATTCATTGAACGATTCACTAAATGATTCATTGAACGATTCACTAAATGATTCACTAAATGATCCACTTTGAATAATTCACTGATTCGATTCACTTGAACGATTCATTTGAGTGATTCACTTCAAACGATTCAAATGAGACTGATTCATTTTAATTATTAACCTTCAAATTTAATGAGACTGATTTAATAAGATCACTTAATAATTACCAATTGCACCCACACTGGCTACTTTCCAATTGTGGTTCAAGGGAAATGCCGGCCTGTTGTGGGTCTCTAATTTGAAGTTGGCATACAAGGCAAGGCAAGGCAAGTTTATTTATATAGCACATTTCATACACAGTGGCAGTTCAATGTGCTTTACAGAAGTAAAAGCAAAACAGTAAACAATAGAAAATAAAATTACATAAAATAAATGGGGAAGAAAATTAATAAGAATTAAACAATAGTAGAAATAAAATAATAAAATGAGATAAAAGTTCAATTAAAAAAACAGCAGAATAAAATAGAATAAAAGTTAAGTAAAATTTAAAACATGGAGAGACTGTAAAAGTAAAGAGTTTAAAACATGTAGAGATGGCAATATTAATAATTTAGCAGAAAGCATCTGAGAACAGCTTGGTCTTTAGTCTAGATTTGAAGCTGACAACAGCAGGAGCATTTTTGATGTCCTCTGGCAGTTGGTTCCATAGCTGTACTGCATAGTAGCTAAAAGCTGCTTCACCACACTTTGTTTTAACAACAGGTTTTAACAGTAAATTTTTCTGCTGCGATCTGGTAGATCTGATTGGGTTAGGCCGCTGCAACATATCAGAGAGGTAATTGGGCCCTGTACCATTTAGAGATTTGTACACCAGCAGCAATGCCTTAAAGTCAATTCTGTAGCTTACTGGAAGCCAGTGAAGGGACCTTAGAATTGGAGTAATGTGCTCTGTTCTTTTTGTTCATGTGAGAACCCTAGATGCTGCATTTTGAACCAGCTGAAGTCGTTTGACGGTTTTTTTTTTTTTGGCAGACCTGTGAAAAGGCCATTGCAGTAATCAACCCTACTAGAGATGAAGGCATGTATAAGTTTTTCCAGATCATTTTTTGACATAAGTCCTCTTAGTTTGGAAATGTTTTTTAGGTGATAAAATGCCATTTTAGTGATTGCTTTCATATGCCTCTCAAAGTTTAGCTCGCTGTCAATGAAAACACCAAGATTTTTAACCATTTCTTTTGTTTTAATCCCCTTTGTGTCAAGAATAGTGGTAATCCTGAGTCTTTCATCTTTTTTCCAAATAGAATTACTTCTGTTTTATCTGTGTTCAGCTGAAGAAAATTTTGTGACATCCAGTTGTTGATTTGATCAATACACTGGTAGAGACATTCAAGGGGGGCATAATCATTAGGTGATAGAGCAAGATAAATTTGGGTATCATCTGCATAGCAGTGATATAAAATTGAATTATTCTTGATAATTTGCCCAAGTGGGAGCATATAAAGGTTGAATAGTAATGGTCCAAGAATCGACCCCTGGGGGACACCACAGGTCAAGGACATTGACGCTGAGGTACAATTTCCCATGGTAACAAAGAAGCTTCTATCTTTTAAGTATGATTTTAACCAATTGATAACTTTACCAGTCAACCCAACCCAATGTTCAAGTCGATATAGCAGTATGTTGTGATCAACAGTATCAAAAGCTGCACTGAGGTCCAGTAATACCAGGACCGATGTTTTGCCTGCATCAGTATTAAGACGTATGTCATTTATAACTTTAATCAGCGCTGTTTCAGTGCTATGATTAGCACGAAATCCTGATTGAAAGTTATCAAAACAGCTGTTTGATATCAAGAAGGCAGTTAATTGATTGAAGACAATTTTTTCAAGGATTTTCCTGATGAATGGTAGATTTGATATTGGCCTGTAGTTATTTAATACTGAAGCATCCAGATTATTCTTTTTAAGTAGGGGCTTTACAATGGTGTGGCAGCGGGGGCGTGGTCAAGCGCCAGTCTGTGACAGGAGGGAGGAGTCAGGGAAGGTGAGTGGCAGAATCACTACACCTGAGAGCAATTAACCTGTGTTTGTGTCTTCCCAGTGACCGCGCCCTACTTAAGGAGAGAGAGCAAGAGCAGAGGAGCTCTTGCTGAACCAGACGTTGAGTGTGTGTATCTGAAAAGTCCATACATAATTGTTAACCTGAAAAGTGTGGCAATAAAACGTGCTGTCAAACCTGATCTCTGTCCTGCCGTCCTCTGTGCTCCACCCACGAACGCTGAACCGTTACAAACGGCTTTTTTCAAGGACACAGGAACAATGCCAGTCTCTAGGGATTTATTTATGATTTGAAGCACATCTGTAATTATAAGATGTAGAACAGACTTAAAAAAGTTGGTGGGCAGAATGTCCAATTCAGATGTTGAGGAACTGTGATTTTGTACAGTTTTTTCAAGAGTCTCATAATCAATTAAACAAAATTCTGATATTGTGTTGAAGTTATCTGCCTGTGTCACTGGTGATTGCAGTTTTTCAATTATTTGCAACTGAGATATATTATGAGTAATATTATGTCGTATTTTATCATAATCATACAGCTTTCCTCTGGAGTCTGTCTAGCAGCTTTAGAGCCGTTGTGCCAGCACCACTCTATATTGGGGAAGCATATTCCATGAGGGGACAGATATACGCCTTATATACTGTTATCCGAGCCTGAAGAGGGAGAAGGTCTCTTGTGCGCCCAAGGATGTATAACCTCCTAGCCATCTTCTTGGCAAGGCATTTGATGAATGGAGTCCAAGTTAGAGTATTAGTGATGGTGACACCAAGGAGAGTAATACTCTGTGTGGGCTTAAGCTCTTCGTTCATGAAGTAGAGAGGAGGGTGGGTCTGTTGTCATTTCCTACTTATAATCATCTCCTCAGTTTTACCTGCATTGAATGTTATACACCAGTCAGAGGCCCACTTGTCTATTTTGTCCAGGTCACATTGCAGGGTCTCAGTACAGGTGTTTCGCAGGCCAGGATTTTTTATAATGACATGTAAAGTTGAATCATCTGCAAATAGGTGAAGGTCATTTTTTAAGTGAGATGCAAGGTCATCAATAAAAATGAGAAAAAGTAAGGGCCCCAAAACACTGCCTTGGGGAACTCCGGCAGTTATGGGCACTGATGAAGAGGTAAACCCGTCTAGTACAACAGATTGGTGTCTGTCAGCTAGAAAGGATGAAATCCAGCCATACAGGTCACCTTGAATACCAAAGGAGGTCAGCTTGGACAATAGACCGTGGTGCTAAACACGGTCAAAGGCTTTCTTAATGTCCAGGGCAAGAACTCTAATTTCTCTCTGAGAGCCAAGAGCATTGTTCCACCACTGGGTAATATATGAAAGCATGTCAATTGTTGATCTCTTCTCTAGGAAACCATACTGGTTGTCACAGAGAAGCCGGTATGTGTCAAGATGTTTATGAATATGGTTACAGATAATACTTTCCATGACTTTGGATATTATTGGCAGTAATGATATGGTCCTATAGTTGGAGGGATCTTTCTTGTTTCCCTTTATAGGTACAGCTATCACATGGGCAGCTTTCTAGTCAGAGGGAACTGTCTGTGTGTCAAAAGATATCTGGAATAGCTTGGCAAGAGCTAGGGCAAGTTTGGGGCCACATTTCTTAAGTACTGTTGTCGATATTCCATCTGGGCCATTGGCCTTGGAGGTGTCCAAATTGCGCAGTTTGTGGAGAATGGTTTTGGGCCAGGACTTCAGAGAAGAAAGGACTCCACTGGTTTTGGGTGACGAGTTCAGGGGAGTCTTGCCATTGTCAGTGAGGTGAGCATTTGCAGCAAAAGTCTTGTTCAGCAACTCAGCCTTGTCTTTTGCCTCACTGAAAGTTTTACCATCGCTCACTAATGGAGGGACAGAAGACATTTTGCTTCCAGTCACTGTTTTGACAAGCTTCCACCATTGCTTATTGTCTGCATGCTTGAGATTCTGTTGTAAGTGTTGTGAAAAATGCACATGAGCACAGCGCACAATATGCTGACACTCTGCCTTGGACTTAATATACAAAGCCCAGGAGTCCTTTGTTCGGTCATTTTGCTACCTTTTGAATGCATTTTGTTTCCTTTGGACTGCTAATTTGCAATCTTCATTAAACCAAGGTTTATCAGAATACCAATGTTTGGTTGTCTTGGAAGGAATGAACATGTTCATAGCCTCACTAATCTTATCTCTCACACAGGACCACACTGCATTAGCACTTTGGCCTTTTAAGAGAGAAATTCAACTAGCATCAGCCAAATATGAGCGCATTCCATCCCAGTCAGCTTTGTCATAGTACCAGGTCTTACGATTGCCTGGTTTACTCTGTGTTGGAAGTCTGTAGTTTGCCACAGAAGTTACCACACAATGGTCGGAGGACTGAAGAGGTGCACTGATGGTGACAACATGGTTATCTGGAGAATTAGTGAGGAAGAGATCTAATTTGGAGCAGTTTCCATCCTTGCCAAGCCTAGTAGGCTCTACAATGAGTTGGTGAAGGTTATTCAGAATGGCAAATTCATATGCACATTCTCCATGCACGTCAGTCTTATTACTGCCTAACCAGTCTTCATGATGCGCATTCAGATCCCCAAGAACAATGATTTCAGATCTTGGGTGGAATTCTTGGATATTGTCAATATTCTCAGATAACACATCATACAAAGAGTCATCATCTGATGGTGGCAGGTAGACACAAAACATAAATCTTACATCCTGGGAGGAGTAATTCCAGGCAAACAAATTCATGGTGAGGGTTCTCAAAGTCAGACATTCTTGTAACAGTAAGAGCTTCACTGCAATACACTGCAATCTTGGTCAATTCTTGCAGGGGTCATCACCATTATATCAGCCCATTTCGAGGCTTTTCTTAATTGTAATGTGACAATATAAGATAAGATGACTTGGGAAGTCAACCCAAGCCAAATAATATGATCAAGGGCTATAAGCCACTTGCTCCTAGGGCTGAAACAGGGTTTCCCCCTTCACAGCCCCTATGGATACAAGCTAGGGTGTCATCCCCATAGGGAGCCTGGCCGACCAAGAATTGGCCTCCCCTAACCCCTAATGTATGACAGCATCAAAACAGCCACAGGCCCCACAGCCACCAAGACCACTCCACTCAAGTCCAAGACAGGGGACATCATCACTGACCAGAGCAAACAGCTAGAATGATGGGTGGACCACTACCAAGAGCTGTACGCTACCCAAAACGTGGTGACCGATGCTGCCCTGGAAGCCCTACCAAGTCTTCCAGTTATGGAGGAGCTAGACAACCTGCCTACTATGGATGAGCTCAGCAAAGACATTGACTGCTCCACCAGTGGGAAGGCTCCTGGGAAAGATGGAATTCCACCAGAAGTTTTGAAGAGTGGAAAACCAGCACTACTGCAGCATCTGCATGAGCTCCTGTGCCTCTGTTGGGAGAAAGGCTACATCCCACAAGACATGAGGGATGCAAACATCGTCACCCTGTATAAGAACAAGGGTGGCCATAGCAATTGTAACAACTATCACAGCATTTCTCTCCTCAGCGTAGTTGGCACAGGCGAAGGCCTGTGTCATTCTGGTATGCCTGCAGAGCCTTGCTTCACGAGTTTACCTAGAGACACAGTGTGGCTTCAGAGCTGGAAGATCAGCAGTAGACATGATCTCTTTATGCCAGCTTCACGAGAAGTGTCGAGAGCAGCAGGTACAGTGGTGCTTGAAAGTTTGTGAACCCTTTAGAATTTACTATATTTCTACATAAATATGACCTAAAACATCATCAGATTTTCACACAAGTCCTAAAAGTAGGTAAAGAGAACCCAGTTAAACAAATGAGACAAAAATATTATACTTGGTCATTTATTTATTGAGGAAAATAATCCATTATTATATATCTGTGAGTGGCAAAAGTATGTGAACCTTTGCTTTCAGTATCTGGTGTGACCCCCTTGTGCAGCAATAACTGCAACTAAACATTTGCGGTAACTGTTGATCAGTCCTGCACACCAGCTTGGAGGAATTTTAGCCCGTTCCCCCATACAGAACAGCTTCAACTCTGGGATGTTGGTGGGTTTCCTCACATGAACTGCTCGCTTCAGGTCCTTCCACAACATTTAGATTGGATTAAGGTCAGAACTTTGACTTGGCCAGTCCAAAACATTAACTTTATTCTTCTTTAACCATTTTTGGTAGAATGGCTTGTGTGCTTAGGGTCGTTGTCTTACTGCATGACCCACCTTCTCTTGAGTTTCAGTTCATGGACAGATGTCCTGACATTTTCCTTTAGAATTTGCTGTTATAATTCAGAATTCATTGTTCCATCAATGATGGCAAGCTGTCCTGCCCCAGATACAGCAAAACAGGCCCAAACCATGATACTACCACCACCATGTTTCACAGATGGGATAAGGTTCTTATGCTGGAATGCAGTGTTTTCCTTTCTCCAAACATAACACTTCTCATTTCAACCAAAAAGTTCGATTTTTGTTAGGGGTTTGCTGGGATTTGAACCTGGCTCGCTGGTGTGATAATCCAGCAAACCCCCACTAGGCCACCAGGGGGATGACTCAAATGCAGAGGTGTGAGGTGGAAGTAGAAAAGTATCAAAAGGTTTATTTACAATATATACAATCCACGGCAAAAAATAAAAGTAATCCAAAAGCTCAGAAGATAAAGGGAAAATAAAAAATATCCAAAAGTTCAAAGTCCAAAAATAAGAAAAGAAAAGGCAAAAATGCAAATGCTCAGAAGATCCAAAAAACAGTAAATACTAGGTCCAAAAAATCCAAAAAGAAAAGCAAGTGCAAAACCAAAAAGACAAAGGCAAGGAACACGGTACAGAGGAAACTGGAGCTAAACATAACAGCACAAAGACTCTGTGACAAGAGGACTGAATTCAGGGGTATAAATACACAAACTAATTAAGGACAGGGTGGGGCAGGAAACAGGCAATAAGACAAAAACAAAACACAGAACACAGTGGTGACCTCTAGAGGCCAAAACAAACATGACCAGAAAAGGAAATAACAGCGGCCTCTAGAGGCCAAAACAGTCCCAGTCCTAACAGGACACCCCCCCCCCCCCCAGGAGCATCTCCTGACGTTCCCAGGATGATCAGGATGGGCCGAATGGAAGTCCCGACAAAGTTCTTTGTCTAGTATGTCCCGAGCTGGGACCCAGCAGTGCTCCTCAGGGCCATAGCCCTCCCAGTCCACAAGATATTGGAGACCCCCACGAACCCGGCAGGAGTCCAGCAGGCGGCGCACGGTGAAAACAGTCTGACCCTGGAAGATGCAGGGGGGTGGGGGGTTCCTAGGGGCAGGGGCATATGTGGACGTAAGTACGGGCTGCAACAGGGAAACATGGAATGTGGGGTTAATCCTTAGCGTACGTGGTAACTGGAGCCAGTAGGAGACAGGGTTAAATCTGCATACAACCTTGAAGGGGCCAATGTAGTGAGGAGCAAGCTTGCAGTTCTCCACCCACAGCGGAAGTTCCTTGGTGGACAGCCAAACCCTCTGCCCAGGGCGGAAAGTGTGGGCAGGTCTCCTATGGCAGTTGGCCTGAGTCTGGTGGGTACTGGAGGTCTGGATGAGTGTCCTCCTGACCTTGCTCCAGGTCTTGCGACACCGTCTCATGTATTGGTTGACTGAGGGCACCCCAGCGTCCTCCTCCTGGTCCGGGAACAGAGGTGGCTGGAACCCGAATTGGCACTGGAACGGCGACAGCTTGGTGGCTGATGACTGCAGGGTGTTGTGGGCGTACTCAGCCCATGGCAGCCAGGTGCTCCACGATGTCTGGTTATCCATAGCCAGGCCTCGCAGGGTGGTTTCCAGGTCTTGATTGAGCCTCTCCATCTGACCATTGGACTGGGGGTGAAACCCAGAGGAGAGGCTGGCAGTGGCCCCGATGAGCTTGCAGAAGCCGTGCCACACTCGGGAGGAGAACTGGGGCCCCCAGTCAGAGACGATGTCCTGTGGAAGACCAAAGACTCGGAAGACGTGATTAAATAGCAATTTAGCAGTGTCAAAGGCAGAAGGGAGTTTGCACAGTGGTATAAAGCGGCAGGCCTTGGAGAATCTGTCCACAATGACCAAAATGACAGTGTTACCTTGAGATTCAGGGAGACCCGTGATGAAGTCAACTGCCACGTGGGACCAGGGACGCCGGGGAATAGGCAGAGGATGCAGGAGACCCTGGGGACACTGTTGTGGGTTCTTGGTTCTGGTGCAGACCTCACAGGACCGGACGAATGACCTTACTTCCTTCTCCATGTTAGGCCACCAGAAGCATCTTTTCAGGAAGTCCAGGGTCCTCTGAGCTCCCGGGTGGGTGGTGAGAGGGGAAGAGTGACCCCACTGGAGAACCTTGGCCCAGGCTTGATGAGGGATGTACAGGAGGCCCGGTGGCCCTGTCCCAGGATCAGGGTCCCGGCGTTGAGCTTGTCGAACGGTCTCCTCAATACCCCAGCGGACAGGAGCCACAATCCGGGATACAGGGATGATAGACCCAACTTCACTCTCCCTGTTATTGGGTGAGAACAGCCTGGAGAGCACGTCTGGTTTGGTGTTCTTAGAGCCCGGGCGGTATGATAGGGTGAAATTGAAATGGCTGAAAAACAAAGCCCACCTAGCCTGTCGTGGGTTCAGCCTCTTGGCTTGCTGGAGGTACTCCAGGTTCTTATGGTCCGTCCACACCAGGAATGGATGTTGCGCTCCCTCCAGCCAGTGCCTCCACTCCTCAAGGGCTCGTTTAACCGCTAGCAGTTCCCGATCCCCCACATCATAGCGGGACTCTGCAGGACTCAGGCAGTGGGAGAAGTAAGCGCAGAGGTGCAGCTTCCCTTCCGAGCGTTGAGAGAGCACCGCGCTGACACCACTGTCTGAGGCGTCCACCTCCACGATGAATGGTTGGGAGGTGTCCGGGAGAACCAGAATAGGTGCCGTGCAAAAGCAGTGTTTGAGCTCATTAAACGCCTTTTCTGCCTGAGGGGACCAGACATAGGAACCACCAGTCCTTTTGGTGAGGTCTGACATAGGTGCTGCTACGAAGCTGAAGTTCCTGATGAACTTGCGGTAGAAGTTAGCGAATCCTAAGAACCGCTGAACCTCCTTAACGGACTTGGGAGTAGGCCAGTCCCGGACGGCCAGGGTCTTGGCTGGGTCCATTTGGAGTTGCCCCGTTCATACGATAAATCCCAGGAAGGAGACCTCGGGGACATGAAACTCGCATTTCTGGGCTTTAGCAAACAGATTATTCTGTAAAAGTCTCTGGAGGACTTGGCGGACATGGTGGCAGTGCTCCTGTAAGGTCTTGGAGAATATCAGGATGTCGTCGAGGTAGACGAAAACGTATTGATTAATCATATCCCTCAAGACGTCGTTGATAAGGGCCTGAAAAACAGCTGGTGCATTGGTGAGTCCGAAGGGCATGACCTGGTACTCGTAGTGCCCTGATGGGGTGTTAAAGGTGGTCTTCCACTCGTCTCCCTGTCGGATACGGACGAGATAGTATGATTTCCGTAAGTCCAACTTGGTGAAGATGGTGGCGCCTTGGAGCAGGTCGAATGCTGTGGACATCAGTGGAAGGGGATAGCGGATCTTGTTCAGGCCCCTATAATCAATACATGGCCGGAGCCCCCCATCCTTCTTGCCGACAAAGAAGAAGCTGGCACCAGCGGGTGAGGTGGAGGGTCGAATGAACCCAGAGGCCAAGGTCTCCTTGATGTACTCCTCCATGGCCTTGCATTCTGGCTGAGAGAGGGAAAACAGTCTGCCACGAGGAGGGGTAGTCCCAGGGAGCAAGTCGATGGCACAGTCATAGGCACGGTGCGGAGGGAGAACAGCGGCCCTGCTCTTACTGAAAACTTCCTTGAGATCCCAGTACTCTGTGGGAACTTGAGATAACTCGGTGAGATCGGGAGGCTCGGCAGGAGACACAGGAGAGCTAGAGAGCAGACAAGAGGCATAGCAAGCAGGACCCCACTCCACAACCTGGCTAGTGACCCAGTCTATACGAGGGTTGTGGTGGGTAAGCCAAGGAAAACCTAGAATAACTGGGAACTCAGGTGAAGGAATCAGGTGCAGGGATATTTCTTCCTTGTGACCTTGAGACTGGAGAAGTAACTTGGGTGACTCTTCCATCACCTAACGCTTGGCCATCGAGGGCAGACACAGACAGTGGGACTTCAAGAGGTGCAGTCGGGACATTGATGCTTTGGGCGAAGTGGATATCCATAAAGTTTCCAGCCGCCCCTGAGTCTAACAAGGCTTGACAAGAGTGGACGGACTCACCCCAGGAGATGGAGACTGGGATGTATATTCCTTGGCCAGGGAGTCCGGGAGAGAGGGTAGGCCCCATCACAACCCTCCCTCAGCTGGACGGGGCGGTCCTTTTCCCAAGAGCTTGGGACATGATGCTCGGAAGTGACCAGGCTTGCCACAGTAGATGCAGCACTTGTCCCTCCTTCTGCGCTCCCTCTCGGCTACAGAGAGACGAGTACAGCCAACTTGCATGGGCTCTGGACAATCACTGGAGGAGGTAGACAAGCTCCAGGTAGAGGCAGGGGAGGCTCAGGACTTGGCAGCATTCTCTCATCCTGTTGTCAAGGCGAGTAGAATGTGAGATCAGAGTTTCGAGGTCACTTGGGCATCCGATAGAAGCCAGACCGTCTTTGATGGGGTCAGACAGACCATGGTGGAAGGCTGACACCAGGGCAGTCTCATTCCATCCACTTACTGCTGTGAGGGTCCGGAATGAGATGGCGTAGTCTGCAACGCTTCCCTCCTGTCGGACAGACATGAGCATCCTGGCTGCATCTTTACTGATGTCTGTCTGATCGAAGACCCGAAGCATCTCCTCCGTAAATAGCTTGAAGTCAGAACACTCAGGTCCCTGTCTTTGCCAGATGGCCATTGCCCAAGCTCGTGCCTTACCAGCTAACAAGGTTATCACAAAGGCAATCTTGCGGCGATCCGTAGTGTAGGTGGTAGGCTGGAGCTCAAAGGTGAGTTGGCACTGAGTAAGGAACTCCCGGCACTCACCATGCTTGCCGTCATACCTCTGTGGTGCAGGAAGGCTGGGTTCGCGAGGTGAAGGAGACAGCGTGGCGGGAGGCACTGGAGCGGGAGCCGGATCAGGAGATGCAGGCAGAGGTGTCAGCTGTGCCAGGGTTTTCCCAATTTGCTGAAGTAGTTCCTCGTGGTGAGCAAGGGCCTCACATTGGCTGGTGAGCGGTCATGGTCGCTCCAAAGCATGTCAAAGCTGCCATAATTCCCTGAAGGTTGGCCGGGTAGACAGTTGAAGCAGCCTCTGCTGAGTCGGTCATGACGGAGTCTTTCTGTTAGGGTTTTGCTGGGATTCGAACCTGGTTTGCTGGTGTGATAATCCAGCAAATCCCCACTAGGCCACCAGGGGGATGACTCAAATGCAGAGGCGTGAGGCGGAAGTAGAAAAGTATCAAAAGGTTTATTTACAATATATACAATCCACGGCAAAAAACAAAAGTAATCCAAAAGCTCAGAAGATAAAGGGAAAATAAAAAATATCCAAAAGTTCAAAGTCCAAAAATAAGAAAAGAAAAGGCAAAAATGCAAATGCTCAGAAGATCCAAAAAACAGTAAATACTAGGTCCAAAAGTCCAAAAAGAAAAGCAAAGTGCAAAACCAAAAAGACAAAGGCAAGGAACACGGTACAGAGGAAACTGGAGCTAAACATAACAGCACAAAGACTCCATGACAAGAGGACTGAACTCAGGGGTATAAATACACAAACTAATTAAGGACAGGGCGGGGCGGGAAACAGGCAATAAGACAAAAACAAAACACAGAACACAGTGGTGACCTCTAGAGGCCAAAACAAACATGACCAGAAAAGGAAATAACAGCAGCCTCTAGAGGCCAAAACAGTCCCAGTCCTAACAATTTTGGTCTCATCCATCCACAAAACATTTTTCCAATAGCCTTCTGGCTTGTACATGATCTTTACCAAACTGCAGACAAGCAGCAATGTTATTTTTGGAGAGCAGTGGCTTTCTTCTTGCAACCCTGCCATGCACACCATTGTTGTTCAGTGTTCTCCTGATGGTGGACTAATGAACATTAACATTAGCCAATGTGAGAGAGGCCTTCAGTTGCTTAGAAGTTACCTTGGGGTCCTTTGTGACCTTGCCTACTATTATTTTTTTTCTCTGCCTACTCAAGCAAGTAGGATGCTTCTTTGCTTTGCTCCTGCTTTGCTCCTGCTTGATCTTTATTTTATTTTACTTTTTCACTTAATTTCCACTATTTCTTCATTTTATTTTTCACCTTTACAAGATAAGTTAGCTTTTAAAACAAAATGCCAGGGGGCAAAAAATCCAGGAGATCCTGCAGAAAATGCACAGAACTAGAACAGATGATTTCTATCCTGGAATCAAAGATTGATGCCCTGCCAAAGACAGACGAACTAAGAGAGATATCTCACGAAAGGAGTACAGAAACAATGGCTGAGAATGCAGAGATTGCACCCTGACAGGCCAATGGCATTGCAGATCGAGTGGATGAATACATCGATCTAACAGAGCAAAATGTGAGTACAGAAAACTGGCACACGATGGGTGGCAGGCCCAAAAATAAAAACAGAAGAGTAATTACCTCAACACCAGTTCGTTCTGATACTATGCAACCCATGCTCCCCAGTCATGCTATTAGAAATAGAGCCAGGTCTACAAACTACAATAGGATTTACAGTCCTATGGAAAATCCACAGCCCATAAGGTTTCAGAACAAATTTGAATGGCTCAGGGATGTGGAAGCGGAATTTTCAGGTGGACAAGCACATCATAGAAAGAGATCACACCACAACCGAAGAGTTGTGGGAAGAGGCAAAAAGCAGCTCGTAACACCACCTGATCCCACAACCCTTGTTCTTGGTGATTCCACTGTAAGACATTTAAAAGGACATGGGATGATTATTTGCTGCCTTCCAAATGCATCCATCTCTGACACCAAAGACAGCATTTTGAAACTCATGTCCAAGCATAAAACTATCAACGTATTGTTGTGCATGTGGGAGCAAATGATGTTTTCAGATAACAGCTGTTTGTCCAAGATGATTTCAGAAAACTTTTTTCTGACCTCTACAAGACTAGAATACAATCTTTTATCAGTGGCCCACTCCCTGCAAGGGGAAGTTTTGCATTTACTAGACTCTTCAGTCTTAACACCTGGCTTGGAAAAACTTGGTTTTTATTTGGTATGAACTTCATAAACAATTTTAACCTTTTCTGGAATCGCAGAGAATTCTTCAAGCCAAATAGCACTGAACTCAGCCGGATTGGGACCAAAGTTTTGGCTGATCACTACAGCCTCTCTCTCCAGCATGCATTCTTTTCTCAGCCAACATTGAGCAGAACTGCTGATAAGTGCTCACAGACTGACCCAGTTACAGATATCAACAATACCTCTGCAAAGCCAAAACAACTACCCATTCAAGCACAGCAGAGATGCTTCAACAAGGACACACAGCCATCTGGGGCAGACTGCCAAGGACATCAACAGTCACATGGAGAATGTGAGCATGTTGTTAACAATGGGCAGCCACAGATATCTGCATCGCCCATCCAGATTGAGGACCTGACCAAAGACAATCATGCCAAGGCTGCATCATCCACATCTCAACCCCATGCAAGTATCACAGAGACTGTCAGAGAGACAGTCACCACAGAGACAGTCATAGACATACTCACAAAGACCTCACCAAAGTCCCAATCTCAGTCTTGCTCTTCTGGATTTATGATCGTCAGACTCTGCTACATCTTAGAAGCGCACTGGTGATCACCGATGGGTCTCTTATTCCATACATCGAATGTCATCCTCCGTTTGTCTACCCCACCCTGGATTGTGTCCTTCACCTACCTTGTTGTAGCTCTCTACGGAAGAAGCGCCGCAGGCGCCGAGGCAAGCGTGGAGGCGTCCGAGTGGCAATGAGGAAAATTGCGAGTGTTTCTCTCACCCAGCCTGGGCCTCGTTGGCTCTCTACAGTCCATCTAGGCTGGACAGATCTCTTCCTGGCCCATCGTTTGTGGGACTGCTGGTACTCCTGCCATGTTCCCATCACTCTGGAGGACCAACCTCAAACACCTGTCTGCTCTGCTCGCCCGAGATTGCGAATACGTAGCGGTGGGGTGAATTCCTTGAACATCCACCCTCTGGAATATTCCCCTTGCCCTCAGGCTACGGTCCACTTCACTGCAAAAGTCGCCCTGGTCAACAGCAGGTCTGTGTCTAACAAAACTTTTGTTCTAAATGACTTTTTCTCCCGTTACAACCTGGATTTCCTGTTTTTAACCGAGACATGGATTAGCGCTGGAATTGTCCAGTCTTCTGTCTTTAGTGAACTCTGCCCACCTCAGTGCTTGTTCATTAGCACACCCAGGTGCGCTGGAAGAGGAGGCGGGGTTGCTCTCGTTTTTAAAAACAGTCTTAATTTACGGACACTTTCTGTGGGGAGTTTTGTCACATTTGAACTGCAATGCGTAATTGTAGAATGTGCTATGTCACCGCTGGTATGTGTACTCATCTACAGGCCTCCTAAGCACAACAAAGACTTTATAACAGAATTCTCCGACCTTCTCTCTCACCTCCTGTCATTGTATGATCGCCTTCTTATACTTGGCGACTTTAATATCCATGTCTGTTGTCCTGACAGACCCATGGTTAACGAATTCTGTGGTGTAATAGATGCCTTTGGTCTTACTCAACATATAAACAAAGCTACTCATATCTTGGGACATACACTCGACCTTGTTCTATCCTATGGTTTTTCTGTGGATAACATTGTGATTGAGGATGCCATTTTTTCTGATCATAAACCTATTATGTTTAATGTTAGTTTATCAAATGCTCTGCAAACTGCCAAAATTCAAGGTCGTCACTCTCGCCACATTAACACTCAAACTGCATCCCAGTTTTCAGACAGTTTCATTAGTAATTAGTAATACAGTAATTAGTAATTAGTAATAGCGAAATATGGTCTCTGATGAAACAGCGAGATCATGCACTTAAGATTGCTTTAAGGACAAAAATGATACATAATAGACAAATATTCACCTCTCTCAGAAACAAAGTTATTAAAGAAATTAGAAATGCAAAGGCAATTTTTTTCATAAATGCAATAAGTAATGCGAAAGGCAATGCAAAGGAGATTTGGATAAATATAAAGAAACTGACAGGACATAATGCTGCACATAAAGACATAAGGGAGCTGCAGCTAAATGATAGCCTAGTTCAAGACTCACATGAGATTGCAACAGCTTTAAATACGTATTTCATTTGTAAAGAACTTGACTCATAAATTCCATTATATAGCACAACCACATATGGTAGTAAATACTGCAACTGCAGTTTTTAATTTAAAGGAAGTGTCTCAAACAGAGGTTGACAGAATTATTTGTGGTTTCAAGAATTCCAGAGCCAAAGATGCATATCAAATGGACACAATGTTACTTAAAACTTTTAAAACACCTTTCATTGTACCAATTACTAGTATTATTAATCAATCAATAAATGAAGGTGTTTTTCCTACTCATTGGAAATCTGCAGTCATTACGCCGATTTTCAAATCTGGAGACCCTGCAATAGTAAGTAACTATAGACCAATAAGTATTCTTCCAGTGGTCTCTAAAATAGCTGAAAAATTAGTGGCTGAACAGCTTATTAAGTATTTAAACAATAGTCCATATAATTTAAATAAAATGCAATTTGGCTTTAGGAAAAATCACTCTACAGAGACGGCTATTTGCTATCTTCTGGAAAATATGAAATTAAAATTAGATACAGGGGGGGTCATAGGAGCTGTTTTTCTTGATTTGCGGAAGGCATTTGATACCGTAAATCATGACATTTTAATGACCAAGTTATCTCATTTTAATTTTTCTTTAAATTCAATGCAATGGATAAAGTCATACATCACACAGAGAAAACAGTGCGTTAAAGTACACAACACTACATCCACATTTCTAGAAAGTTCATTTGGTGTTCCTCAAGGTTCAGTTTTGGGACCATTGTTATTTAGTTTGTACATTAATGATCTTCCAAATAACTGTGCACCAAATGTTTTCTGTCAAATGTATGCAGATGATGTAATTGTGTATGTACATGCAAAAACAAAACATCAAGCGGCACAACATCTATCTGCTGCTATGTCTAATGTATCAAGCTGGTTGCAAAATTCTCATTTACAACTAAATGTTTCAAAGACTGTATGTATGTTTTTTTCAAATAGAGCAAGTGCTAATATAACTCCAGATGTATTTGTGCAGGGAACAAGACTTGTGGTTGTACAAGAATTTAAATATCTTGGAATCACAATAGATTCACAGTTGCATTTTAAACATCAGGTAAAAAGAATCATGAATAAATTAAAATTTAATCTTTCCAACTTCAGATTTATTAGAAATAATTTAACTGTTGATTCATCTAAATTATTCCTGAATGCAATGATATTGTCACATATTACATATTGTATAACAAGCTGGACAATGGCCTGTAAATCCACACTAAAGCCTATTGAGAGGGCATACAAGCAGTCTTTGAAAGTCTTGGATAAAAGGTCCAACACCTATCATCATTGTGCTATCCTGAGGAAATATGAACTTCTGAGTTGGGACAATATAATTAAATATTCAGACTGTATTCTAGTATATAAGGTTTTCAATGGTTTAGCTCCACCACCATTGAATAACTTTATAAAGAAGAATAAAAATAGGACAACCAGAGCAGGGTCTAGAGGTGACTGTGTAGTCCCATTTAGAAAAAGTGCCTTTGGGCAGTCAGTATTTTCATACAGAGCATCTCATACATGGAACACCATACCAAATGAAATAAGAGACATGTCCACCCTTGCTTCTTTTTCTATACATTTAAAAAAATGGCTACTGGAGAACCAAATCTGCACTCATATCATAACTTAATGTAAGTGATTGTAGTAGAGTGTGTGATTATGTGTTGAAGTGTATGTGTTCTTTATGTAGTGTATATGGTTGTTACAGTGTTTGGGGTTGTTGTTGGGCTGTACTTTGGGGATGTTGCTGGTATCAAACTATTTATACATAAATCTTATGAGTAAATACTTTAAGTAATGCACACAATATACATCCAAATACATGTTAATTAGTGCTTTAACATCTGTACATTTACTTTGGTGCAAGAAATAGGCCAAAGGCAAAGCATGTAACATCAGCTTGTTTTTGACATTGCATATTGCATTTTAACATCTAAAGCATTTTTGCACTGAAGCATAGCACTTTAACATGCTTGGACTTTAGCATTTAAGTACTTTATGATTGTCTATATTCTGGATTTTTACCTGACCTTATTTATATGTCTGTGTATACTGTATTGACCTGTTGATCAAAAGTTGCACTCAAGCACTTTAATGCCTGGATACTATTATTATCATTATTTACCTTATTTTTATTATTATTATTATTATTATTATTATTATTATTATTATTATTATTATTATTCCAAAGATCAACCTGCCACAGGGACTAAAGATGCAAATTAGCCGTTGGCTATAATCTTGCGTATTTACATGTAAATGTTTTTATTAATATGCATTGTCCCTGTTAAAAGAATAATATAAAATAAAGATAAATAAAGATAAAGATAATTCTGTTGCAGCTACCATTGCAACAGCGGCATCATCTTCTTCTGGGCCAGACGAATTAGTCAGTCTTTTTCAATCTTCTTGTCTTCCATACTTAACTCTGTAGCTCCTCTCACGTTCACCCGCCCCAAGCTAAAGTCTCAATATTGGTTGGACGAGGCCACGCGCTCGCTCAGGCAAGCCTGCCGTAAAGCTGAAAGGAAATGGAAAAAGGACCATCTCACTGTTTCCTTTGAAATTTTCCAATCGACTTTAGCTTCCTTCCAGACAGCAGCTAAAAAAGCCAGAACTAAGCACCTCTCTGACTTAATTAGTACACACTCCAACAGACCCAATATTCTGTTTAGCACTATTAACTCTTTTCTTAACCCTCCTAACTCTCCAGTTGCTGATGTATCCACTGAGACCTGTGAAAAATTTCTTAAGTTTTTCACTGATAAAATAGAGAACATCAGATCAGTGTTTACATCCTCCTTATCAACTGCTCTACCGGTTCACTCTTGTGCACTAGCTATTTCTACTCTTAATCAATTTCAGCCCATCTCTCTCAGTGAATTGCGGGAACTAGTTTTACATATGAAACCCACTGGATCCCCCTATGATGCCATTCCTTCCTGTATCATAAAGGATGTTTTTGATGCTGTTGGGCCATCGATTCAAATAATTCTAAATTCATGTCTCACATCTGGTACTGTCCCTACCTTTTTTAAGCATGCAGTCGTCCAACCCCTGCTTTAAAAACCCAACCTCGATGCCCAATGTTTGCAAAATTATCGCCCCATCTCCAAGCTCCCTTTTTTTTTCAAAAGTTCTAGAAAAAGCTATACTGTCACAGTTGATTCCTTTTCTGACCACCCGTAACATACTTGAACCTTTTCAGTCAGGATTCAAAGCCCTTCACAGCACTGAAACAGCCTTGCTTAAAGTAACCAATGATCTGCTCCTCACTTTAGATTCTGGTGATAATGCCATTTTGGTTTTACTCGACCTTAGTGCTGCATTTGACACTGTTGACCACAACATCCTCCTCAGCCGTCTAGACCAGCAGGTGGGCATCAGGGACACTGCTCTTCACTGGTTCAGGTCCTACCTTAAACATAGGACCTTCTCTGTTTCCATTGGCCGTTTCTCCTCATCAACTGCCTCTGTCTCCTATGGGGTCCCCCATGGGTCCATCTTGGGTCCCATGCTTTTCAGTCTCTACATGCTCCCACTTGGTGACATCATTAGAAAGCACAACATTTCCTTTCACCTTTATGCAGATGACTCTCAATTGTATTTGCCCTTAAAATCTAGGGACTCCATCCAATCTCTCCTTGTCTGTCTTGAAGACATCAGAAATTGGATGGCTAACAACTTCCTCCAGCTAAATGGTGACAAGACTGAAGTAATTATTTTTGGTCCCTCCAAGGCAAGATGCACTACAGTAGGGGTGTCCAAACTGATCCATAAAGGGCCGTGTGGCTGCAGGTTTTCATTCCAGCCATGCAGCAGCACACCTGACTTGGCTCATTCAATCAACTGAACTGTCTTCACACGGTCAAATACTTGCAGCCACACCCACCCTTGATTAAAGGGTGGGTGTGTCAGTTGATTGAATAAGCCAAATCAGGTGTGCTGCTGCATGGCTGGAATGAAAACCTGCAGCCACATGGCCCTTTATGGATCAGTTTGGACACCCCTGCACTACAGTGAACGATTTAGGTCACCTCACTCTTCATGTCACACCCTCTGCTAAAAGCCTGGGTGTCTTCCTTGACTCCGATCTCTGTTTTGGCAAACAGATTAGCACTGTGGTCCAAAATAGTTTTTACCAACTCAGAGTGATTTCCCGCCTCAAATCCTTCCTATCTCATAACGATCTTGAAATAGTCATCCATGCTTTTATCACATCACGATTGGATTACTGCAATTCCCTTTATCTTGGCCTCCCTCAAACCTCACTTAAACGTTTACAGCTGGTCCAAAACGCAGCTGCACGTCTTTTAACTGGCACCAGGAGACGTGAGCACATCGCTCCCATTCTGGCCTCCTTGCACTGGCTCCCAGTCTTTTTCAGAATACAATTTAAAGTCTTATTATTTGTTTTTAAAGCACTCAGTGGGCTGGCCCCAGCCTACATCAATGACCTTTTACAGCCCCACTCAGTCCGAAGGTCTCTAAGATCCTCTAACACAGGGCTTCTTCATGTACCTCGCTTGCGGCTGAAGCAGAGAGGTGACAGAGCTTTTTCTGTTGCTGCTCCACATCTCTGGAATCAGCTCCCACCGGACATCAGATCTGCTCCCTCCATCTCTGCCTTTAAATCTAGGCTAAAAACCCATCTCTACTCCTTGGCCTTTCCCTAACCATCAGCTTATTGTTATTGTTGTTATTATTATAGTTTTATTTTATTTATTTCTTTTTTATTTTCTTTTTGATAATTTGTCTTTTAATACTGACTCTGTACAGCACTTTGGTCAGTGTATGCTGTGTTTAAATGTGCTATACAAATTAAACTTACTTACTTACTTACTTACTTACTTACTTACTTACTTACTTACTTACTTCTGATTTTGTTGTGCCATCTCCGTCTCCCCCCCTGCATGGATTTCCCTAAAAGTATGCAGAGATTGCTGCCAATGGCTGCACTCCAGTGGCGGCTGGTAGTCTTTCAAACAGGGGAGGCTGGTCGGTTACGATATTTCCAGATTTTAAAAGAAAAAACACATCAATTTTGCCCATACTCTTGCCTCTGATCTGGCTGATTGTTGGCAGGGTCACAAACTGTGAAATAACAGGTTCTTTTGGCCCATTAGCCTACTGTCCAATATACATGATGGTGGTGTTGGGGGGAGGGGTATATTTTAACATTTTATATTTTAAAATTGTGGCATGTTGTTTAAAAATTGATCATTATTGAAAGCAGCTCTTTGTCAGGAACCTCAGCAGTAACAGCAGAGTGTTCTGGAATAGGCACAAGCACTGACCTTGGGGAGCCAAACATAGAGCTGGGTGCCACACATTTCATTCAATGACACTTTCCCTATATTTTACTTATTTTGACTGAGAAATGTTTTATTGACAATTCTGATAACCCTTCACTTTTAATCCAGGTCTGTAGTGTGAAATGTTCTCGGCTGTGTTTTTGTTTAAAAATGTTTTCCAAATTGTAGCTGTGTTTAATTCATATCCAGAAAATATATATATTCCAATATAATATATTCAGCATAAACATTTTAAATAGATTCTATATTTTTGGTACATCCATGACATATTACTAAAGTAGCCTATTTACTGTTGTTGATGTGGGTCACTTGCTGTTAGCCAATTCACTTTCTCATACCAGGAGAGCTGAAAGGAATGAGTATTATTCCCTACCTTTTTCACCAAGTCAATTTGAGGCGTTGGTCTACCCTGCTCTTAAATTTTAATTTTTTCCTCAAAAGGAAGACTGGCAAATGGCTTCGCCAAAATTAAATCAACAATGCTTGGCATCCATGCACAGCTTTCTTGCTAGCTGACTAGCCCCCTCAAGTTCAAGTTCAGTCACTCAAATAAACGAAATTTCTGGAACTAAGATAGCAAACTTAACAACACTATATTTACACTTTATTTACAATGAAAATATATACAAACTAAAAAAGCTGGTAGAAACCGTATGTAATGAATGAAATCGAAATGTAAGCAGATGTTAGGACTAGGACTGTTTTGGCCTCTAGAGGCCGCTGTTATTTCCTTTTCGTGTCATGTTTATTTTGGCCTCTAGAGGCCGCCACTGTTCCTGTGTTTTGTGTTTTTGTTAATTGCCTGTTTAGTCCTAATTATCTTCACCTGTGTCCTTAATTAGTTTGTGTATTTATACCCCTGAGTTCAGTCCTCTTGTGACGGAGTCTTTGTGCTGTTATGTTTATCTCCAGTTTCCTTTGTACTGTGTTTTGTGGATCTTCTGAGCTTTTGCATTTTTGCCTTTTTCTTTTTGAATTATACTCTTTGTTTTTGTTTTTTTTGTTTTGCCCTGGATTGTATATAGTGTACATAGTATAAATAAACCTTTTGTTACTTTTTCTACTTCCGCCTCACGCCTCTGCATTTGAGTCATTCCCCTGGTGGCCTAGTGGGGGTTTGCTGGATCATCACACCAACGAACCAGGTTTGAATCCCAGCAAAACCCTAACAGAAAGACTCCGTCATGACCGACTCAGCAGAGGCTGCTTCAACTGTCTACCCGGCCAACCTTCAGGGAATTATGGCAGCTTTGACACGCTTCGGAGCGACCATGGACGCTCATGGATGTACGCTCACCAGCCAACGTGAGGCCCTTGCTCGCCACGAGGAACTGCTTCAGCAAATCGGGAAAACCCTGGCACAGCTGACATCTCTGCCTGCATCTCCTGATCCAGCTCCCGCTCCTGCTCCTGTGCCTCCTGCCATGCTGCCTTCTTCACCTTGCGAACCCAGCCTTCCTGCACCACAGAGGTACGACGGCAAGCACAGTGAGTGCCGAGAGTTCCTTACCCAGTGTCAACTCACCTTTGAGCTTCAGCCTACCACCTACGCTACGGATCGCCGCAAGATTGCCTTTGTGATCACCTTATTAGCTGGTAAGGCACGAGCCTGGGCTACTGCTATCTGGCAAAGACAGGGACCTGAGTGCCTTGATTTCCAGCTGTTCTCTGAAGAGATGCTCCGGGTCTTCGATCAGGCGGACATCAGTACCGACGCAGCCCGAAAGCTCATGTCCATCCGGCAAGGAGGAAGCGTCGCAGATTATGCCATCTCGTTCCGAACGCTCGCAGCAGTAAGTGGATGGAACGAGACTGCCCTGGTGTCAGCCTTCCACCATGGTCTGTCTGACCCCATCAAGGATGGTCTGGCCTCTATTGGATGCCCAAGTGACCTTGAAACCCTCATCTCACATGCTATTCGTCTGGACAACAGGATGAGAGAACGCCACCAAGCCTTGAGCCCCCCCAGCCTCCCTACCTCTACCTGGAGACCGTCTACCTCCTTCAGTAACTGTCCAGAACCCATGCAAGTGGGTCGTACTCGCCTCTCCGCATCTGAGAGGGAGCGCAGAAGGAGGGACAAGTGCTGCATCTACTGTGGAAAGCCTGGTCACTTCCGAGCATCATGTCCCGAACTCTTGGGAAAAGGACCGCCCCGTCCAGCCGAGGGAGGGTTGTGACGGGGCCTACCCTCTCTCCCGGACTCCCTGGCCAAGGAATCTACATCCCGGTCTCCATCTCCTGGGGTGAGTATGTCCACTCTTGTCAGGCTTTGTTAGACTCAGGGGCGGCTGGGAACTTTATGGATATTCACTTCGCCCAAAGCATCAATATTCCGACTGCACCTCTTGAAGTCCCACTGTCTGTGTCTGCCCTCGATGGCCAAGCGTTAGGTGATGGAAGAGTCACCCAAGTTACTTCTCCAGTCTTCCTCCAGTCTCAAGGTCACAAGGAAGAAATATCCCTGCACCTGATTCCTTCACCTGAGTTCCCAGTTATTCTAGGCCTTCCTTGGCTTACTCGCCACAACCCTCACATAGACTGGGTAACAAGCCAGGTTGTGGAATGGGGCCCTGCATGCCATGCCTCTTGTCTGCTCTCTAGCCCTCCTGTGTCTCCTGCCGAGCCCCCTGATCTCACCGAGTTATCTCAAGTTCCCACAGAGTACTGGGATCTCAAGGAGGTATTCAGCAAGAGCAGGGCCACCGTTCTTCCTCCGCACCGGGCCTACGACTGTGCCAGCGACTTGCTCCATGGGACTACCCCTCCTCGTGGCAGACTGTTTTCCCTCTCTCAGCCAGAACGCAAGGCCATGGAGGAATACCTCAAAGACGCCCTGGTCTCTGGGTTCATTCGACCCTCCACCTCACCTGCTGGTGCCGGCTTCTTCTTTGTCGGCAAGAAGGATGGGGGGCTCCGACCATGTATTGACTACAGGGGCCTGAACAAGATCACTGTGCGCAACCGATATCCCCTTCCGCTGATGTCCACTGCTTTCGACCTGCTCCAAGGCGCCACCGTCTTCACCAAGTTGGACCTACGGAACGCATACCACCTCATCCGTATCCGACAGGGAGACGAGTGGAAGACTGCCTTTAACACCCCGTCTGGGCACTACGAATACCAGGTGATGCCCTTCGGACTCACCAACGCACCAGCTGTTTTTCAGGCCCTAATCAACGACGTCTTAAGGGACATGATTAACCTGTACGTTTTTGTCTACCTCGACGACATCCTTATCTTCTCCAAGACCATGCAGGAGCACCGCCACCACATCCGCCAGGTTCTCCAGAGGCTGCTACAGAACAATCTGTTCGCCAAGGCCCAGAAATGCGAATTTCATGTTCCCGAGGTCTCCTTTCTGGGATTTATTGTACGGACAGGCCAACTCCAAATGGACCCTGCCAAGACCCTGGCCGTCCGGGATTGGCTTACTCCCAAGTCCGTTAAGGAGGTTCAGCGGTTCTTAGGATTCGCTAACTTCTACCGCAAGTTCATCAGGAACTTCAGTTCTGTGGCAGCACCCATGTCAGACCTCACCAAAGGGACAGGTGGATCTTATGTCTGGTCTCCTCAGGTGGAAAAGGCGTTCAGAGACCTCAAGGACCGCTTCTGCACGGCACCCATTCTGGTCCTCCCGGACACCTCCCAACCATTCATCGTGGAGGTGGACGCCTCGGACAGTGGTGTCAGCGCGGTGCTCTCTCAACGTTCGGAAGGAAAGCTGCACCCCTGCGCTTACTTCTCCCACCGCCTGAGTCCTGCGGAGTCCCGGTACGATGTGGGGGATCGAGAACTGCTAGCGGTCAAACTGGCCCTTGAGGAGTGGAGGCACTGGCTGGAGGGAGCGCAACATCCATTCCTGGTTTGGACTGACCACAAGAACCTGGAGTACCTCCAGCAAGCCAAGAGACTTAACCCTCGACAGGCTAGGTGGGCCCTGTTTTTCAGTCGGTTTGACTTCACCCTCTCGTTCCGCCCCGGCTCCAAGAACACCAAACCTGACGCACTGTCCAGGCTGTTCTCTGCCACTAACAGGGAGAATGAAGTCGGGCCTATTATCCCTGTGTCCCGGATTGTGGCCCCTGTCCGCTGGGGTATTGAGGAGGCTGTCCGACGAGCCCAACGCCAGGACCCCGGTCCTGGGACGGGGCCACCGGGCCTCTTGTACGTCCCACATCAAGCCCGGGCCAAGGTTCTCCAGTGGGGTCACTCTTCCCCTCTCACCGCCCACCCGGGAGCTCGGAGGACCCTGGACTTCCTGAAAAGACGCTTCTGGTGGCCTAACATGGAGCAGGAAGTAAGGTCATTTGTCCTGTCCTGTGAGGTTTGCACCAGAACCAAGAACCCACGACAGCGTCCCCAGGGTCTCCTGCATCCTCTGACCATTCCCCGGCGTCCCTGGTCCCACGTGGCAGTCGACTTCATCACGGGTCTCCCTGAGTCACAAGGTAACACGGTCATTTTTGTCATAGTTGACAGATTCTCCAAGGCCTGCCGCTTCATACCACTGTGCAAACTTCCCTCTGCTCTTGAAACAGCGAAACTTTTGTTTAATCATGTCTTCCGAGTCTTTGGTCTTCCACAGGACATCGTCTCAGACTGAGGGCCCCAGTTCTCCTCCCGAGTGTGGCACGGGTTCTGCAAGGTCATCGGAGCCACTGCCAGCCTCTCATCTGGGTTTCACCCACAGTCCAATGGTCAGACGGAGAGGCTCAACCAGGACCTGGAAACCACCCTGCGAGGCCTGGCTATGGATAACCCGACGTCGTGGAGCACCTGGCTGCCATGGGCAGAGTACGCCCACAACACCCTGCAGTCATCGGCCACCAAGCTGTCGCCATTCCAGTGCCAATTCGGGTTCCAGCCACCTCTGTTCCCGGACCAGGAGGAGGACGCGGGGGTGCCCTCGGTCAACCAATATGTGAGACGGTGTCACAAGACCTGGAGCAAGGTCAGGAAGACCCTCATACAGACCTCCAGAACCAACCAGACTCAGGCCAACCGCCATAGAAGACCTGCACACACTTTCTGCCCTGGGCAGCGGGTTTGGCTGTCCACTAAGGACCTTCCGCTGCGGGTGGAGAACCGCAAGCTTGCTCCTCGCTACATTGGCCCCTTCAAGGTGGTGCACAGGGTGAACCCTGTCTCCTACCGGCTCCAGTTGCCCCGGACTCTGAGGATCAACCCCACTTTCCATGTTTCCCTGTTGCGGCCCGTACTGACGTCTACGTATGCCCCTGCCCCTAGGAACCCCCCACCCCCCCGCATCTTCCAGGGGCAGACTGTGTTCACTGTGAATCGCCTGCTTGACTCCTGCTGGGTCCGCGGTGGCTTGCAATATCTGGTGGACTGGGAGGGCTATGGTCCTGAGGAGCGCTGCTGGGTTCCTGCTCGGGATGTCCTAGATAAAGAACTGTGTCAGGACTTCCATTCGGCCCATCCGGATCGCCCTGGGAACGTCAGGAGACGCTCCTAGAGGAGGGGGTCCTGTTAGGACTAGGACTGTTTTGGCCTCTAGAGGCCGCTGTTATTTCCTTTTCGTGTCATGTTTATTTTGGCCTCTAGAGGCCGCCACTGTTCCTGTGTTTTGTGTTTTTGTTAATTGCCTGTTTAGTCCTAATTATCTTCACCTGTGTCCTTAATTAGTTTGTGTATTTATACCCCTGAGTTCAGTCCTCTTGTGACGGAGTCTTTGTGCTGTTATGTTTATCTCCAGTTTCCTTTGTACTGTGTTTTGTGGATCTTCTGAGCTTTTGCATTTTTGCCTTTTTCTTTTTGAATTATACTCTTTGTTTTTGTTTTTTTTTGTTTTGCCCTGGATTGTATATAGTGTACATAGTATAAATAAACCTTTTGTTACTTTTTCTACTTCCGCCTCACGCCTCTGCATTTGAGTCATTCCCCTGGTGGCCTAGTGGGGGTTTGCTGGATCATCACACCAACGAACCAGGTTTGAATCCCAGCAAAACCCTAACAGCAGATCTCTTACAATACACCACACCACTTGCGAATCCGCATGGGACTGAACTGAGATTCACCGCTGCCTGTCTGTATTTGAAATGAGCTGTCAATCAAAGAAAATATCCGGCCGCTTTCACCAATCACCAGTCTCCTTGCGGAAACTGCCATGTCCCTCCCACTGAGGCTGGTAGTCCGGTGGGCAGGCGTTTTCGCAGTATTTGTCCAATAACCGTCTTGCATTTTGATATTGAAAAGCGCATAGCTCCCAAATGCCATTGAAGTCCACTGAGGCTGGGCTGCATCGCGCTGTCACGAGGGGGAAAAACTCACGCACACATTAGGCGAACTGGGGAAAGTTATAATGAAATGATTTCGCACTGTAGTTGGGTTGAGCACATATATTTCTATGCTTCTGGATCTGAAATAGCAATGTTATAAGGTCAGCTATAACATAAGCCTAGCGCAATTCATCCTACATGATGTTCGTCATTTTTAGAGGAGGCTGAGCCTCCCTCGTTGTCTTAGAGCAATCGCCCGTGCTGCACTCTCTTTTTCCAGCCCAAATCATTCGCGACAAGCAGTATACCCGGTTCATCGAAAATCAACCAACAGACTGAACTGTGTTCACCCAGGACTTTCAGCTGGCTACAAATCTTTTTCACCATCTAAAAAATACATGACATCTCCAATCCTTCCCCCTCCCAACCTCATGGAATATACAGAGAGTCTTGTATGATGTGCTGTGGGTCCCTGCATTGGGTGTAGTTTTGAAAACAAGCTGGGACCCAGTATGCCTATGCCATTCTCTATTCCTGTGTTGATAAGAAATAGAAAACATAGAGCATATTTAACCCAGGGGGTAAACCAGTCTAGTCTCCTTCCTGTTTCAAAACAACATCAGAGCGCCCAAGCGGATATTACTTCTAGACTTTCTGTAAAGCTAGCTCTTCTGAACGTTAGATCACTTTCAAACAAGTAATTTTTAATTAATGATCTTATTTGCAAACACAATCTTGATTTTTTGCTTCTAACTGAAACATGGCTGGATCAAGCAAAGAGTGCTACCACCCTTATTGAAGCAGCCCCCCCCCCCCCCCCAAATTTTAATTTCATGACTGCTACACGACATGGGAAAGGTGGAGGGATCACAAATATATTCAAAGCCTCTTTTCAATGTAAACAGTCCTCACTTGGTGATTTTACATCCTTTGAACACTTATGTGCACTTGTTACATGCTCTCCTAACATATTATTATTAACTATTTACAGGCCTCCGAGACATTCAGCCAAAGTCTTTCTTGAAGAGTTTGGTGAACTGTTGTCAGTCATTTGCTTAGAGTTTGATTGTCTTATTATATCTGGGGATTTTAACTTGCATGTAGATAATACTGATAACACTTATGCCAATGAACTACTTGCACTTATTGACAACTTCAACCTAGTACAATATGTACAGGGGCCGACCCACTCTCGTGGTCATACCCTTGACCTCGTTATTGCAAAGGGTCTTACTGTTTCTACTACTGTTGTTGACCTGGCCTTATCTGATCATTTCTGTGTTTTCTCTGATGTTTCTATGTCTCTTCACATTCAGAACAGCTCAACGACTATGGGTAGGAGAGTCATAAACGACAACACGTGTTCTCTTTGAGCAAGCTCTCTCACGGATCTCAACTAAAATGTCAGACTCTGTAGACAACTTACTGGAAATTTTTTATTTAAATATGACCCAAATTATGGATGATATTGCTCCATTCAAAATCAAAAGAGTCAATGACAAGCAGAAAGCACCATGGAAGCAATACCCAGCTGTTAAACTGCTAAAGAGAGAATGTAGGAAGCCTGAAAGAAAATGGCACAAATCTAAACTTCACATCCATTATCAAATCCATAAAGAGATGCTTTGTAAATATAATTATGAAATTCGTAAAGCAAGACAGTCTTTCTTCTCCAACATCATCAACAGGAATATGAACAATGCCCGTGTGCTATTTTCAACAGTAGAGAAGCTAACTAATCCCCCACCACAATTAGCACCTGAACTTCTCTCAGTTAACAAATGCAATAAGTTTGCATCCTTCTTTAAAGGTAAAATTGATAAAATACGGCAGAATATTGCTCATAATATATCTCAGTTGCAAATAACTGAAAAGCTGCAATCACCAGTGACACAGACAGACAATTTCAACACAATGTCAGAATTTTGCTTGATTGATTACAAGACTCTTGAAAAAACTGTACAAAATCTCAGTTCCTCAACATCTGAATTGGACATTCTGCCCACCAACCTTTTTTTAAATCTGTTCTTCACCTCAAATCTGTCGCGACAAGCAGTGTACCCAGTTCATCAAAACTGTGTTTGCCCAGGACTTTCAGCTGGCTACAAATCTTTTTCACCATCTAAAGGATACATGTCATCTCCAATCCTTTCACCCTCAAACCAAATGGAACATTTAGAAAGTCTTGTTTGATGTACTCTGGGTCCCTGCAAATGGGTGTAGTTTTGAAAACCAGCTGGGACCCAATATGCCTATGCCATTCTCTATTCCTGTGTTGATAAGAAATAGAAAACATAGAGCACATTTAACCCAGGGGGTAAACCAATCTAATCTCCTTCCTGTTTTAAAACAACATCAGAGTGCACAAGCAGATATTACTTCTAGACTTTCTGTAAAGCTAGCTCTTCTGAACGTTAGATCACTTTCAAGCAAGTCATTTTTAATTAATGATCTTATCTCCAAACACAATCTTGATTTTTTGCTTCTAACTGAAACTTGGCTGGATCAAGCAAATAGTGCTACCACCCTTATTGAAGCAGCCCCCCCCCCAAATTGTAATTTTTTGACTGTTACCCGACAAGGGAAAGGTGGAGGGATCGTAAATATATTCAAAGTCTCTTTTCAATGTAAACAGTCCTCACTTGGTGATTTTACATCCTTTGAACACTTATGTGCACTTGTTACATGCTCTCCTAATATATTGTTATTAACTATTTACAGGCCTCTGAGACATTCAGCCAAAGTCTTTCTTGAAGAGTTTGGTGAACTGTTGTTAGTCATTTGCTTAGAGTTTGACTGTCTTATTATATCTGGGGATTTTAACTTGCATGTAGATAATACTGAAAACACTTATGCCAAAGAACTACTTGCACTTACTGACAACTTCACCCTAGTACAACATGTACAGGGGCCGACCCACTCTCATGGTCATACCCTTGACCTCATTATCGCAAAGGGTCTTACTGTTTCTACTACTGTTGTTGACCTGGTCTTATCTGATCATTTTTGTGTTTTCTCTGATGTTTCTATGTCTCCTCACATTCAGAACAGCTCAACAACTATGGGTAGGAGAGTCATAAAAGAAAACACGTGTTCTCTTTGGGCAAGCTCTCTCTCAGAACTCAGCCAAAATGTCAGACTCTGTAGATGATTTACTGGAAATTTTTTATTTAAATATGACCCAAATTATGGATGGGGGGCGGCATGGTGGTGTAGTGGTTAGCGCTGTCGCCTCACAGCAAGAAGGTCCTGGGTTAGAGCCCCATGGCCGGCGAGGGCCTTTCTGTGTGGAGTTTGCATGTTCTCCCCGTGTCCGCGTGGGTTTCCTCCGGGTGCTCCGGTTTCCCCCACAGTCAAAAGACATGCAGGTTAGGTTAACTGGTGACTCTAAATTGACCGTAGGTGTGAATGTGAGTGTGAATGGTTGTCTGTGTCTATGTGTCAGCCCTGTGATGACCTGGCGACTTGTCCAGGGTGTACCCCGCCTTTCGCCCGTAGTCAGCTGGGATAGGCTCCAGCTTGCCTGCGACCCTGTAGAAGGATGAAGCGGCTAGAGATAATGAGATGAGATGAGATTATGGATGATATTGCTCCATTCAAAATCAAAAGAGTCAATGATAAGCAGAAAGCACCATGGAAACAATACTCAGCTGTTAAACTGCTAAAGAGAGAATGTAGAAAGACTGAAAGAAAATGGCACAAATCTAAACTTCACATCCATTATCAAATCCATAAAGAGATGCTTTGTAATTATAATTATGAAATTTGTAAAGCAAGACAGTCTTTCTTCTCCAACATCATCAACAGGAATATGTGTGCTATTTTCAACAGTAGAGAAGCTTACTAATCCCCCACCACAATTAGCACCTGAATTTCTCTCAGTTAATAAATGCAATGAGTTTGCATCCTTCTTCAAAGGTAAAATTGATAAAATACGGCAGAATATTGCTCATAATATATCTCAGTTGCAAAAAATTGAAAAACTGCAATCACCAATGACACAAACAGATAACTTCAACACAATGTCAGAATTTTGTTTAATTGATTATGAGACGGGCGGCACGGTGGTGTAGTGGTTAGCGCTGTTGCCTCACAGCAAGAAGGTCCGGGTTCGAGCCCCATGGCCGGCGAGGGCCTTTCTGTGTGGAGTTTGCATGTTCTCCCCGTGTCCGCGTGGGTTTCCTCCGGGTGCTCCGGTTTCCCCCACAGTCCAAAGACATGCAGGTTAGGTTAACTGGTGACTCCAAATTGACCATAGGTGTGAATGTGAGTGTGAATGGTTGTCTGTGTCTGTGTCAGCCCTGTGATGACCTGGCGACTTGTCCAGGGTGTACCCCGCCTTTCGCCCGTAGTCAGCTGGGATAGGCTCTAGCTTGCCCTGTAGAAGGATAAAGGGGCTAGAGATAATGAGATGAGATGAGATGATTATGAGACTCATGAAAAAACTGTACAAAATCTCAGTTCCTCAACATCTGAATTGGACATTCTGCCCACCAGCTTTTTTAAGTCTGTTCTTCATCTTATAATTACAGATGTGCTTCAAATTATAAATACATCCCTAGAGACTGGCGTTGTTCCTGTGTCCCTGAAAAAAGCTGTTGTAAAGCCCCTACTTAAAAAATAATAATCTGGATCCTTCAGTATTAAATAACTACAGGCCAATATCAAATTTACCATTCATCAGGAAAATCCTTGAAAAATTTGTCTTCAATCAATTAACTGCCTTCTTGATATCAAACAGCCATTTTGATAATTTTCAGTCAGGATTTCGTGCCAATCATAGCACTGAAACAGCACTGATTAAAGTTATAAATGACATACGTCTTAATACTGATGCAGGCCAAACATCGGTGCTGGTATTACTGGACCTCAGTGCAGCTTTTGATACTGTTGATCACAACATACTGCTATATCGACTTGAACACTGGGTTGGGTTGACTGGTAAAGTTATCAATTGGTTAAATTCATACTTAAAAGATATAAGCTTCTTTGTTACCATGGGAAATTGTTCCTCAACATCAATGTCCTTGAACTGTGGTGTCCCCCAGGGGTCGATTCTTGGACCATTACTATTCAAACTTTATATGCTCCCACTTGGGCAAATTATCAATAACAATTCAATTTTATATCACTGCTATGCAGATGACACCCAAATTTATTTTGCTTTATCACCTAATGATTATGCCCCCCTTGAATGTCTCTACCAGTGTATCGATCAAATCAATAGCTGGATGTCACAAAATTTTCTTCAGCTGAACACAGATAAAACAGCAATAATTCTATTTGGAAAAAAAGATGAAAGACTCAGGATTACCACTATTCTTGACACAAAAGGGATTAAAACTAAAGAAATGGTTAAAAATCTTGGTGTTTTCATTGACAGCGAGCTAAACTTTGACAGTCACATGAAAGCAATCACTAAAATGGCATTTTATCACCTAAAAAACATTTCCAAACTAAGAGGACTTATGTCAAAAAATGATCTGGAAAAACTGATACATGCCTTCATCTCTAGTAGGGTTGATTACTGCAACGGCCTTTTCACAGGCCTGCCAAAAAAGACCATCAAACGACTTCAGCTGGTTCAAAATGCAGCAGCTAGGGTTCTCACACGAACAAAAAGAACAGAGCACATTACTCCAATTCTAAGGTCCCTTCACTGGCTTCCAGTAAGCTACAGAATTGACTTTAAAGCATTGCTGCTGGTGTACAAATCTCTAAATGGTACAGGGCCCAATTACCTCTCTGATATGTTGCAGCGGCCTAACCCAATCAGATCTACCAGATCTCAGCAGCAAAATTTACTGGTAAAACCTGTTAAAACAAAGTGTGGTGAAGCAGCTTTTAGCTACTATGCAGTACAGCTATGGAACCAACTCCCAGAGGACATTAAAAATGCTCCTGCTGTTGGCAGCTTTAAATCTAGATTAAAGACCAAGCTGTTTTCAGATGCTTTCTGCTAACTGATAAATATCATTATCTTTACATGTTTTAAACTTTACTTAACTTTATAGTCTTTGCATGTTTTAAACTTTACTTAACTTTTATTCTATTTTATTCTGCTATTTTTACTGAACTTTTACTTCATTTTATTATTTTATTTCTACTCTTGTTTAATTCTTATTATTTTTTTCTCTCTTCTTCCCCTTTTATTTTATGTAATTTTATTTTCTATTGTTTACCGTTTTGCCTTTACCTCTGTAAAGCACTTTGTGGGTGCAATTGGTCTTAAGTGATCAATCTCATTAAATCAGTCTCATTAAATCAGTCTCATTAATAATACCATTAATTTTGGTGCTTAATAATAAATTACCAAACAGTTAAATTATGGTATATTCCAAATTATTATGATCACTACCAATGCAGCAATAATGTATCACTTACCATATTACATAAACGCTACAGCCAATGGCACTCATATACACCTTGGATAAAGGCAATTTGGAGGTCCTTGTGTGACTTCAAGTATATAGGAGCAACAACAGACACTCACAATTTCAGAATAATTGAATTTATTATAACAATGATAAAAATGAGTAATAGCAGTTGAATACATTCAAATATGATCAGCAATATATATATGTGTGTGTGTGTGTGTGTGTGTGTGTGTGTGTGTGTGTGTGTGTGTGCGAGGAGAGAAAGAGGGTGTGTGTTTCAGGGATTGGAATTTTATCTATGTGCTGGGGGAAGTGAATCACCTCGTGTCTTCTTGAGACAAAAGGGATTAGCCCTGGTTGCTAATGAGACAAAGGAATTAGCCGTGGTAGCTAATTCCACTAGCTTATAACATTACTAAATCCACTGAAATCTTGATGAGGTCAAAATATGTGTAATAATGAAATTAAAGGTGTTAGAAAGGATAGCAAAAGCATGCAACAGCCTATCTATTAAACAACTGAGAGAACAAATAGAACAATGATCAATTCAACACTCTGAGTGTCTACAGTGTGCACAATTAAACCGTTCCTGAGTTTAAATTCACACTACTTCATAAAGCTAATTCCTAAGACTAGTTTTTGCCCAAATGCCAGCCTTACTTCTCGTGTCTTGCTTCTATGCAAGATTACGCAGAGATGTCCCGAAGAGGCAGAGTTTCACAGAGCTCCTGGAGGCTTCCGTGAAAGCGCAGAGAATTTCTTGGTCCGAACTTCAGCATTCGTGAGGAAAAGTCTCTGATCAAACAATGTGCACAGCGATTAAGTCAGAAGGAATCTGGTCGCTTCTAACTTTTAATTAACTACTTTGGGCGGCAGTCGTAACGTTACTTATAATAAACAAATAAAAACCAGTTGTAACTCAATCTGAGTGAGATAGCGCAATTTAAGTAGTTTTACCGTGGCCAGTGGTAAACGAGAGCATGCTGAGTTTCTTTTCTTGCCAGGCAGAAGTCGTGATTTCGGACGGTCCGGTAAGAGAGTGTCTCTTTATGTCTGTAGTGACACGAGGTCCCACAGCACCAAAGAGACTGAACTGGAAGTTTCCGGGTCACTTATAGAGTCATGGAGGAAGTGACGTAGGTGATCCCGCCCAGCCGTGATGTAGGTCATCGCGGAAGTTATTTGATGGGATTTGTAGTTCTTAGACGGGACGGGACTGTCCCTACAACATTGAACTGCCATTGTGTATGAAATGCGCTATATAAATAAACTTGCCTTGCCTTGCCTTACATGCCTTGCTCTTGGAGTGATCTTTGGTCAACCACTCCTGGGGAGGGTAACAATGGTCTTGAATTTCCTCCATTTGTACACAGTCAGTCTGACTGTGGATTGGTGGAGTCCAAACTCTTTAGAGATGGTTTTGTAACCTTTTCCAGCCTGATGAGCATCAACAACACTTTTTCTGAGGTCCTCAGAAATCTCCTTTGTTCGTGCCATGATACACTTCCATAAACATGTGTTGTGAAGATAGATCCCTGTTCTTTAAATAAAGCAGGGTGCCCACTCACACCTGATTGTCATCCCATTGATTGAAAATACCTGACTCTAATTTCACCTTCAAATTAACTGCTAATCCTAAAGGTTCACATACTTTTGCCACTCACAGATATGTAATATTGGATCATTTTCCTCAATAAATAAATGACCAAGTATAATATTTTTGTCTCATTTGTTTAACTGAGTTCTCTTTATCTACTTTTAGGACTTGTATGAAAATCTGATGATGTTTTAGGTCATATTTATGCAGAAATATAGAAAATTCTAAAGGGTTCACAAACTTTCAAGCACCACTGTACCACTGTATATTGCCTTTATAGACCTGACTAAGGCCTTCGACCTGGTGAGCCAAAGCAGTCTTTTCAGTCTCCTGCAGAGGATCAGCTGTCCCCCCCAGGCTGCTCCATATGGTCACTTCCTTCCATGAGGACATGCACAGCACAGTCTGCTTCAACGGAGCAACCTCGGAAGCCTTCCCAGTGAGCAGTGGAGTGAAACAAGGTTGCGTCCTGCCACCAACCCTCTTCGGAATCTTCTTCTCCATGCTCCTGCATTATGCCTTCGCTGATTGCGCTGAAGGGATCTACCTCTGCACCAGAGCTGATGGGAAACTGTTTAACATTGCTCGCCTGTGCATGAAAACCAAGGTCAGGGAGGTCCTCATATGCGAGTTGCTGTTCACAGATGAAGCAGCACTGACGTCACACAGTGAAGCTGGACTGCAGCAGTTAGTCAGCTGTTTGTCTCACGCCTGCAAGGAGTTTGCCTTAACCATCAGCCTGAAAAAGACCAACATCATGGCCCAGGATACTGACTCTGCCCCAGACATCGTCATCGACAATACACATCTCAAGGTGGTGGACACCTTCACCTATCTCAGGTTCACAATCTCTAGCTCCCTCTCTTTGGATGCAGAAGTGGGTACAAGGACCGCCAAAGACACAGCCGTCATGGCCAAACTGAACAAGCGAGTGTGGAGCAACAGCCAGCTGACTGAGAACACCAAGCTACGCATCTACCAAGCATGCATACTCAGCACACTCCTCTTCAGCAGTGAGTCCTGGACCACGTACGCCAGACATTAGAGAAGGTTGAACAGCTTCCACCTCCGCTGTCTCAGACACATTCTACACATCAGGTGGCAGAGTGCCAAACACTGAGGTCCTACAGTGCGCCAGCATCTCAAGTTTGCCTGCACTGATTAGTCGGAGATGACTCAGATGGCTGGGCCACATGCGATGCATGGATCCAGGTCACATCCCCAAGGACATGCTTTATGGCGAGTTGTGCAAGGGCTTCCGCCCTGTTGGCCGACCACAGCTCCAATTTAAAGATGTCTGCAAATGTGACATGAAGTTGGCAGATATCAACCTGAACACCTGGGAAAGCACAGCAGATTGTCAAGAAGCATGGAGGGCTACTGTTGAGGAGGGAGTTGAGAGGGCTGAGAATGCCAGAAACACCCAGCTTGCTGACAAGAGAGCTAGGAGGAAAGCAAGGGCAGCCACTGCCAGTCAACCATCCTCCTTTGTTTGCAGCCAGTATGCAAGAGACTGTTACTCTAGAGTGGGACTCCACAGCCACTTTAAGAGATGCACATCCAACCCCTAGTGCTACACCATCATCTCACAAGATGAACGGATGCTGACGGTGGTGAATCCTGGTGTTTAATGGAGAATGTTGGTGCGTGATGGTGAATGTCTGTATTTGATGGTGAATGCTGGTGTTTGGTAGTGAATATCAGTTTTTGGTGGTGAATATCAGTTTTTGGTGGTGAATATCAGTGTTTGGTGGTGAATATCAGTGTTTGGTGGTGAATGCCGGTGTTTGGTGGTGAATGCTGGTGTTTGGTGGTGAATGTTGGTATTTGATGGTGAATGTTCATGTTTAGTGTAGAGTGTTGGTGTTTGGTGGTGAAAGCTGTTGTTTAATGGAGAATGTCAGTGTTCAATGGTGAATGTTGGTGGTGGATGGTGAATACTGGCGTTTTGTGGTGAACATTGTTGTTGAATGGAGAATGTCGGTGTTATAGTCATGTTGTCTGTTGTTGCCCGGATGGGCATGGGTTCCCTTTTGAGTCTGGTTCCTCTCGAGGTTTCTTCCTCATGTCGTCTGAGGGAGTTTTTCCTTGCCACCATCACCACAGGTGTGCTCATTGGGGATAGATTAGGGATAAAATTAGCTCATATTTTAAGCTGTTCAAATTCTGTAAAGCTGCTTTGTGACAATGTTTATTGTTAAAAGTGCTATACAAATAAACTTGACTTGACTTTGGTGAATGTCGGTGTTTGATGACAAATTCTGGTGTTTGGTGATGAATGTTCATGTTTAATGGAGAATGTCGGTGTTTCATGGTGAATGTCAGTGTTCAATGATGAATGCTAGTGTATGATGGTGAATGTTGGTGTTTGGTGGTGAATGCTGGTGTTTGATGGAGAATGTTCATGTGTGATGGTGAATGTAGGTGTTTGATGGTGAATGCTGGTGTTTGATGGTGAATGCTGGTGTTTGTTGGTGAATGTCAATGTTTGATGGTGAATGCTGGTGTTTAGTGAAGAATGTCGGTGTTTGTTGGTGAATGCTGGTGTTTGATAGTGAATGCTGGTGTTTGATGGTGAAAGTCAGTGTTGTATGGTGAATGCTGGTTGTTGGTGGTGAATACTGGTAATTGATGGGGAATGTCGGTATTTGATGGTGAATGCTGGTGTTTGATGGTGAAGGTCGGTATTTGATGGTGAATGCTGGTGTTTGATGGTGAATGTTCGTGTTTAGTTGAGAGTGTTGGTGTTTGGTGGTGAAAGCTGTTGTTCAATGGAGAGTGTCAGTGTTCGATGGTGAATGTTGGTGGTGGATGGTGAATACTGGCGTTTTGTGGTGAACATTGTTGTTGAATGGAGAATGTCGGTGTTTGATGACGAATTCTGGTGTTTGGTGGTGAATGTTCATGTTTAATGGAGAATGTTGGTGTTTGATGGTGAATGCTGGTGTTTGCTGGTGAAGGTCGGTATTTGATGGTGAATGCTGGTGTTTGATGGTGAATGTTCGTGTTTAGTTGAGAGTGTTGGTGTTTGGTGGTGAAAGCTGTTGTTCAATGGAGAGTGTCAGTGTTCGATGGTGAATGTTGGTGGTGGATGGTGAATACTGGCGTTTTGTGGTGAACATTGTTGTTGAATGGTGAATGTCGGTGTTTGATGACGAATTCTGGTGTTTGGTGGTGAATGTTCATGTTTAATTTAGAATGTTGGTGTTTCATGGTGAATGTCAGTGTTCAATGATGAATGCTATTGTATCATGGTGAATGTTGGTGTTTGATGGTGAATGCTGGTGTTTGACGGTGAATGCTGGTGTTTGTTGGTGAATGTCAATGTTTGATGGTGAATGCTGGTGTTTGATGGTGAATGCTGGTGTTTATTGAAGAATGTTGGTGTTTGGTGGTGAATGTCAGTTTTTGATGGTGATTGGTAGTGTTTGGTGGTGCATGTTCGTGTTTAATGGAGAGTGTTGGTGTTTGGTGGTGAATGCTGGTGTTTAATGGAGAATGTCAGTGTTTCATGGTGAATGTCAGTGTTTGATGGTGAAGGTTGGTGTTTGATGGTGAAGGTTGGTGTCTGATGGTTAATGTTGGTGTTTGATGGTGAAAGTTATTGTTTAATGATGAATGTAAGTGTTTGATGGTGAATGCTGGAGTTTGATTTTGAATGGTGGTGTTTGATGGTGAATGTCAGTGTATGTCGATGTTTTATGGTGAATACTGGTTTTTGATGGTGAATGTCGATGTTTGATGGTTAATGTCGATGTTTGATGGTTAATGCTGGTGTTTGGTGGTAAATGTCAGTGTTTGGTGGTGGATGCTGGTGTTTAATGGTGAATGTCAGTGTTTGATGGTGAATGTTGGTGTTTGATGGTGAATGTCAGTGTTTGATGGTGAATGCTGGAGTCTGATTTTAAATGTTGGTGTTTGGTGGTAAATGTTGGTTTTTTGATGGTGAATGCTGGTGTTTAATGGAGAATGCTGGTGTTTGATCCTGAATGCTGGTCTTTGGTTGTGAATACTAATTTTTGATGGTGAATGGTGGTGTTTGCTGGTGAATGCCGGTGTTTGCTGGTGAATGCTGGTGTCTGGTATTGAATGTCAGTGTTTAATGGAGAATGTTGGTGTTTGCTGGTGAAGGTCAGTGTTTGGTGCTGAATCCTGGCGTTTGATGGAGAATTTTGGTGTTTGATGGTGAATGTCGGTATTTGATGTTGAATGCTGATGTTTGAAGGTAAATGTCAGTATATGATGGTGAATGCTGGTGTTTGGTGGGGAATGTCAATGTTTGGTGGTGAATGTCAGTGTTTGATGGTGAATGCTGTTGTTTGATTGTGAATGCTGGTGTTCGAAAGCAAATGTCAGTATTTGATGGTGAATGCTGTTGTTTGGTGAGGAATGTCAATGTTTGGTGGTAAATGTCAGTGTTTGATCATGAATGCTGGTGTTTGATTGTGAATGTCAGTGTTTGGTCATGAATGTTCTGTAAAAAATAAACACAAGTTTTACCATAAAGTACAATTATTGTACCATAATGTCTGTCATGTAAATCAGTTTAAAATAATTTCTCCTCACATTACTGACAACTTCAGAGGAAAATTAAAATCCTGAAAATTCTCCATCTGATTAAAAGAGTTTGTCCTGATTGCAGACTTTCTTCAGGTCATAATCAGTTGAATCGAAATTAATAAGCATCGTTACCGGCTTACAGCTAAGAAAGGACACACACACACACACACACACACACACACACACACACACACACACAAATTGATCTCTTCTCTTACTGCAGACTAAGTGTTCTTGAGAAAAGGATGAATGACTATTCATGAAATCTGAAAGAAGTAGGAAAAATGTGTGTGTGTGTGTGAGAGAGAGAGAGAGAGAGAGAGAGAGAGAGAGAGCGCAGTAATGTTGAACAATATAGCAGTTTCTCCACAACACACTCAGCAGCAAATGCTGCCAGCATCTATAATAAAGTCTCTCTCGGTGACTTTCTCTCAAACACACACACACACACACACACACACACACACACACACACACACACACAAAGAGAGGACAGTATAGAGCAGAAAGATTGATGATGAATTTAAATGAATGCATCAAACTGACAGAAAACTAATAGGATGAAATGGAGACTGAAAGTTAAATAAAGGTACACACACAGTCAGCGTTGCCCAGTTTGGGCAGGGGGTATTTGACTCTGAACTAATCCTGATAGAAGCTGAGGAGGCTCTTGGTGATGTGCAGAGCGTAATCTCCCGATCCGCTCTGAATGGCATCAGGCCGAGCAAACAGCCGTATCTGCTCCAACACACACACACACAGAATAAAGTCTCTGTCTGTTTTATCTTATCTTCAGTGAGTTAAATTGGTGAAAGTTTGTGTGTGAATTAAACACTGATGTAAATGTGGTGAATTTTTCTGCAGTTCGGTAAAACTGATGAAGCTTCTAAGGAAGACAAAGAGTGAAACTTCTTCAGGATCAGAACTCATCAGACACCTGAACAAACTGCAGCTCTGTTACTGTTTCTACAGTGAAATTGTTTTCAAATAAAATAAAATGAAAGTCCAATCTGCTCGCTGCCTTCAATGCAGCTTCACTGTGGACTTTAGAGAAGACCTGAATCTGATCAAATCTGATCGAATCCGATCGAATCTGATTGAATCTGATCTAATCCAATTGAATGTGATCTAATCTGATTTAATTTAATCTGAAGGAAGAAGTTGGTAAATCCACCCCTCCATGTTTCGTTCAAAATTCGATTCATTAGAACAAAATTGACTAGTAATTGAATTGGTGAATCAGGAGAAGCGACTCCACTGAACCCACAGAGATGCATCCAGGTCATTAATGTGTCACTGGACATCCAGGAGATCTTTCCCCAAACACCTTCATTCTTATTCCCTGTCTCTCAATCCTCAGCTCTGGTGTGTTTATTTTGACGGTGTGTGACTCTAAAGCACACATCATTTTATCACTGAACAAAGAGAAAGAAATAAAGAGAGGAGAGTGAAAGAATAGGAGGTGTCACGCGTTCCCTCTGTAAAAATGATGGTTCTGCTCGATAGGCTGAGGGTGAAGGCACAAGTGTTTCTGCACCACCATCAATCCAGCCAGAACAAAAGGCCTCAGCTGTCTCTCTCTCTCACTCACACACACACACACAGGACAGTGGACATTGTTTCACAGCACCTCCTACATCACTTTTCACTCCTATATAATATATTCAATTTATATAGCGCCTTTCTCAAAACCCAAGGTCGCTTTACAATAATAGGCAGAATAAAGAAAAAAAAAGTCCACCAAATAGAGGTCAGGATGTCATTCCAGTGGTGTAGCAGCCACACTCCCACCAAAAGGCGTACAAAAACAAGTCCCACATCTCCAGCACAGCCGCCGTGATGCCGCCAGCAACATCGCTCGAACACCACGCCATGGATCCACAAAGCAAGCACAGAAGCACCGCCATGCAGAGTGCTGGTGTGTCCCAAACCGCCTGCACAGCCGCCGCGACGCCACCAAGCAACGTCGCTCGGAACATCACACCAAGCATTAAAGCACAGAGCGCTGGACAACCGCGATGTTAAAATGAGCAACGAGCTCACTGCGGACCATATCTGGGAGCACAGGCATCACCCACAGCGAACCAATGCCTGGAGGGAACCAACGCCCAAAACTGGGTCCGGAACTACACCACAACTGGCGGACAAAAACACTCAAACAATCATCAAACGCAGAAAAAAGAAACAAAAATTAAAATAAAAAAGGAGAATCTAATTTAATTTATATAAATTTAATTCTTTACAAATATTCTGGATTTAATGCCTATTTTAGGTGAAGTGATAAAAAAACACAGAATGCAAATTCATTTAGAATTAT
Source organism: Neoarius graeffei (assembly GCF_027579695.1). Classification (NCBI taxonomy): domain Eukaryota; kingdom Metazoa; phylum Chordata; class Actinopteri; order Siluriformes; family Ariidae; genus Neoarius; species Neoarius graeffei. Next base: position 64,120,069 of record NC_083589.1, on the reverse strand, counting down.
TCAGCCTCAGGGCGAATTAATTAATAATGAGTTTTCACGTGCTGGTCATTTTTCTCTTTTCTCTCTCTTTTTTTGTCTCAGGACTCTAATGGAGTTAATTGGACTGGAATAGAGCGGCTCAGAGTCTGTTATCGACTGGAGGATAATGACACCAGATGAAGCTCTGAGGATGTGCACGGCTCGTAGCTCATGAACGAGTGGAGCAGAATGAAATGTCTTAAAACTCTCTCAGTCACAAATCAACACACACACAGAGGAAGAGAGAATTCCTCAGGGCTGTGATTCAAACAGGCTGCTGTGACACACAGACTGGAAGGAAACAGTGAAAGGTCGTGGCTCTGTAAATATTTCTGCTGTTTCACTAAAAGTCCAAACCAGAGACATGTTTCTATGGCAGCAGCTCGAATGTGTCCGCTTACTGACTCTAGATCAGCCCTGCTGTGTGTTTTGAGAAGAAGACATTATTATAATGTGTAGAGCAGAGCTAGGGAACTGTGTTATAGTATTTAAAAGAAAGAAATTCCAGTTTTCAGACCAGGTTTAAAAATATTTGAAGAATTGTTTGAAGAAGATTCAAATTCAAAATATGTCTCGCATATTTTCCATGTATTTAAAAACACAGTTTCTGTTATGATCCGTGGCTGAAGGATTAGATACTCACTCAGTAAGCTATCTTCCTCTCTGGAGGATCATACCATCAAATCTCATCTGCAAGTCCTCTCGACTGCCTCATGCTCAATTTAAAGACAGCTTGTTAACTCATTATCTTGTCTCTTATCCTGATTCCATACCTGTTGCCGTGGGTGACATGGTGGTGTAGCGGTTAGCACGGTTGCCTCACAGCAAGAAGGTTCTGGGTTCGAACCCAGTGGCTGGCAAGGGCCTTTCTGTGTGGAGCTTGTATGTTTTCCCTGTGTCTGCCCGGGTTTCCTTCGGGTGCTCCGGTTTCCCCCACAATCCAAAGACATGCGGTTAGGTTAATATGGGGCGACCTTGGACTGAGGTGCCCTTGAGCGAGGCACCTAACTCCCAACTGCTCCATGGGCACTGTTAGCATGGCTACCCACTGCTCTGGGTTCAGTGGTGCTTGAAAGTTTGTGAACCCTTTAGAATTTTCTATATTTCTGCATAAATATGACCTAAAACATCATCAGATTTTCACACAAATCCTAAAAATAGATAAAGAGAACCCAGTTAAACAAATGAGACAAAAATATTATACTGGGTCATTAATTTATTGAGGAAAATGATCCAATATTACATATCTGTGAGTGGCAAAAGTATGTGAACCTCTAGGATTAGCAGTTAATTTGAAGGTGAAATTAGAATCAGGTGTTTTCAATCAATGGAATGACAATCAGGTGTGAGTGGGCACCCTGTTTTATTTAAAGAACAGGGATCTATCAAAGTCTGATCTTCACAACACATGTTTGTGGAAGTGTATCATGGCACGAACAAAGGAGATTTCTGAGGACCTCAGAAAAAGTGTTCTTGACGCTCATCAGGCTGGAAAAGGTTACAAAACCATCTCTAAAGAGTTTGGACTCCACCAATCCACAGTCAGACAGATTGTGTACAAATGGAGGAAAGTCAAGGCCATTGTTACCCTCCCCAGGAGTGGTCGACCAATGAAGATCACTCCAAGAGCAAGGCGTGTAATAGTCGGCGAGGTCACAAAGGACCCCAGGGTAACTTCTAAGCAACTGAAGGCCTCTCTCACATTGGCTAATGTTAATGTTCATGAGTCCACCATCAGGAAAACACTGAACAACAATGGTGTGCATGGCAGGGTTGCAAGGAGAAAGCCACTGCTCTCCAAAAAGAACATTGCTGCTCATCTGCAGTTTGCTAAAGATCACGTGGACAAGCCAGAAGGCTATTGGAAAAATGTTTTGTGTACAGATGAGACCAAAATAGAACTTTTTGGTTTAAATGAGAAGCGTTATGTTTGGAGAAAGGAAAACACTGCATTCCAGCATAAGAACCTTATCCCATCTGTGAAACATGGTGGTGGTAGTATCATGGTTTGGGCCTGTTTTGCTGCATCTGGGCCAGGACAGCTTGCCATCATTAATGGAATAATGAATTCTGAATTATACCAGCGAATTCTAAAGGAAAATGTCAGGACATCTGTCCATGAACTGAATCTCAAGAGAAGGTGGGTCATGCAGCAAGACAACGACCCTAAGCACATAAGTCGTTCTACCAAAGAATGGTTAAAGAAGAATAAAGTTAATGTTTTGGAATGACCAAGTCAAAGTCCTGACCTTAATGCAATGGAAATGTTATGGAAGGACCTGAAGTGAGCAGTTCATGTGAGGAAACCCACCAACATCCCAGAGTTGAAGCTGTTCTGTACGGAGGAACGGGCTAAAATTCCTCCAAGCCGGTGTGCAGGACTGATCAACAGTTACCGCAAACGTTTAGTTGCAGTTATTGCTGCACAAGGGGGTCACACCAGATACTGAAAGCAAAGGTTCACATACTTTTGCCACTCACAGATATGTAATATTGGATCATTTTCCTCAATAAATAAATGACCAAGTATAATATTTTTGTCTCATTTGTTTAACTGGGTTCTCTTTATCTACTTTTAGGACTTGTGTGAAAATCTGATGATGTTTTAGCTCATATTTATGCAGAATTATAGAAAATTCTAAAGGGTTTACAAACTTTCAAGCACCACTGTATGTGTGTGTTCACTGCTTCAGATGGGTTAAATGCAGAGAGGAAATTTCACAAGTGCATGATGAATAAAGTTGTGCTTTCTTTCTCTGAGCTCTATTAAGGCTGTTAATCCCAATAATTCTGATCCATCCCAGATTAATTTCCCTCCTGAACCTACTGTGTGCTGTCTAAATAACCCATATACATTTAAGACCAGAAAAGGATTAGGATGAAGACTGATTTATTTGAGCCTTGATCACTTGAATATAATCAAGCAGATCCAGATGTTTTGGCTCGTTCAGAAATGTAGCTTGCTGTAAGATTTGCGTTAATGATTCCGAAGTTGCTTTAAATAGCCATATTTACATTAACCTGGAAACATGAATTTCGGGGGGAAAAAAACATCTCAAATACTGCAAAAAAAATCTTTTTCCCCTTGCATGAGGTGGATTTTCAGACAATTCGAAAATCCGCAAAATCCGAGCAGCATTTTGCAAAAGTGAAACGGAAACACAATTTTGCATTTAAGTCACATGACATGACAGGAAGAACAAACAGAAAGCCTTCTGAAGAAACAGAGTGCTGTGTGAGAGCTATCGCGAGAGGAGGAAACCCGGCTTTAATTGCACAACATCGCTCAATGGAAACACACACCATTCACAATTGTGTTTTCTCAAAATGTTTTAAATATTGATTCTATTCCACGCAAAACTGCAACAGAAACCTAGCGAAGGATTATAATCTTTTTACAACTGACATAATTTGAAAAGGCAATGAGGTAGCTGTATATGTTAATTCTGGGGGGTTGTATTTTTCATGTTAATACTGTGCCCAAATAGTTTGAGTTCATTGTCCTAAATTAAAATTGTGGTTTTAATAATTCCTTCGTCATCATTGGGATTTGTAGACATCCTCCAGCTGAGGCTTGGTCTATAGATTATTTGGCAGAATTGCTCTCTCAATATGCTAATTGCCTTCACTATCTTTCTTGGAGGTTATGTTTTTGCCTGCGTTTGTTTGCTCCCAACATAACTCAAAAAGTAGTAAATGGATTTTGATGTAATTTTGAGGAAAGGTGTCCCATAGGCCAAGGAACAATTGATTAGATTTTGATGTAAATCTGGATATGTATGAGGATCCAGGATTTTCTTTTCTCTGTTCCCAACGTAGGGCGGCACGGTGGTGTAGTGGTTAGCGCTGTCGCCTCACAGCAAGAAGGTCCGGGTTCGAGCCCCGGGGCCGGCGAGGGCCTTTCTGTGTGGAGTTTGCATGTTCTCCCCGTGTCCGCGTGGGTTTCCTCCGGGTGCTCCGGTTTCCCCCACAGTCCAAAGACATGCAGGTTAGGTTAACTGGTGACTCTAAATTGACCGTAGGTGTGAATGTGAGTGTGAATGGTTGTCTGTGTCTATGTGTCAGCCCTGTGATGACCTGGCGACTTGTCCAGGGTGTACCCTGCCTTTCGCCCGTAGTCAGCTGGGATAGGCTCCAGCTTGCCTGCGACCCTGTAGAAGGATAAAGCGGCTAGAGATAATGAGATGAGATGTTCCCAACGTAACTCAAAAAGTAGTGAACGGATTTGGATGAAATTTGGTGGACAGCTTTAGTATTATTCTTGGTTCAAGTGATCTGATTTTGATGTTGATACATAGGACTGAGACTACATTGGGCATTGGTTAATTACAATTGTTACAAAATGTGTTATTGACTGATTCTAGGTCCAGATCTTTTTATATATTTTTACTTGACCAAAAATCATGTGATAAATCATTTAGTCAAGACAACCTAGTTGTACAAGCCAGTCAAACATGTCTTAACCATGGAATATCTCTTATTAAATACATTTTTGATGGTAATTATGCACAATATTGCCAACGCACCCTGAAATGTTTTATCAGAGCTACTGCGGGAGAAGCCATGGCCTAATGGTTAGAGAAGCAGCTTTGGGACCAGAAGGTTTCTGGTTTGATTCCTTGGACCAGCAGGAATGGCTGAAGTGCTCCTGAGCAAGGCACCAAACCCCCAACTGCTCCCCAGGCTGCTCTGGGTGTGTTGTATGTCACTTTGGATAAGAGCATCTGCTAAATGCCTGCAATGTGATGTAGTTGATTCTGTTAGCCAGTTATTGCTAAGTCATGATCTATATGGCAGAAACCTTCTTAATATGATACTCATGTCATTTTAAAATTTTTAATGTGATTATTATTTCTAATTGTTGCTGTATGTATATAGTTCTGATTTTATCTATTTAATTTTATGTTCTCTCCTTTTGGAGGCAATAAACACATTACTACTATAACGTGGTTTGGTGGACATATACACTCGACCAAGTGCCCTTCTAGTTCAGAAATTATTTTAATATGGATTGGCCAATTAATGTTTCAGACTATTTAAAGGAAGTTTCTTTAAACTTCAATTGAGCTCAGTGAATTAAACAATGAACCTACCGTACCAGGCCCAATCTAAAGAACCCCTGAGGATCCCAATTGATTTAATCTTTTTCGCATAGATCATTGCAAGGGGTGTCTTTGATTTAGCGATCAGTGATCATGTGTTTGGAATACACACCTCAGGAATGTATACACTCAGTACCTATTATACTTCAGAGAAACTGTAATGAACGCGCATTTCTAAGCAGCTTCTATGAAAGTGAAATTTGTATTACTTTTTTCCCAAAAACTTTCCCTTCTGTTGTTAATCAGCATGCACCCTTTTGTAAAATGATTAGTGTGAAAAATAGATCCAGTCCATGGTTTTCCCCTGAATGTTTAACCAAGGAACAAAACTCAGTTCTTGGCTAGACACATTAACGAGGCATCCCACTGGGCTTCATTTACAAAGATTAGAAATAAATACACATCCCTTGTGAGAAAAGCTAAATCAGACTCTAACTCGAACTTGGTCTTGAGATCTTATTCAAACCCTGCAGAATTTTTGGATTGTCTTAAATCTTAATACCTGCTTATGTTAAGTTCTATGATTGTTTAGTTCATGATCATTTTGAGATCTGTTCTGCTTTTTATAGACACTTTGCAGCAGCTGGTCACATTTTTGAGGACAAGGATAGTGGATTTCTAATATTGACTATCTTTTTATTACCTCCAGCAGGAGGAGGTTATATTTTCACGTCCGTTTGCTTGTTTCTTCTCAAGGTAACACAAAAAGTAGTGAATGGATTTGGATGAAATTTGAAGGAAAGGTGAATCATGGGCCAAGGAACAATTGATCAGATTGTGATGCAAATCCAGTTATGTAGCTTGGCCGATGGAGGTATACACTCTACCGAGTGCACTTCTAGTTCATCCTTTGCATTAGTATATTTGTTTTATATTTTTATTTTATTATTTGTTTCCATTAAGTATCCTTGTATCCTCAAGTAACTGTATTTGTATATTTGTTCTATTGTCTGCACTGATGAGAGTGGCTGTCTTCCCAATAGCTCAGTCTGTGTAGAATGTGGTTTTTCTTTTGTATTTTTATTTGTATTTTGTTTTTCTTCTGTGTATCCTATGGATATGGGGTTTTATTTTATGCAAGCAAGTGGCAGGAATCTTGTTTATTCAAGGGAAGGGGCTACTTACGCTTCAGAAAAAAGGTCATGTTGGCACAAAGGTCATCCACAGTCACCTCAGACAGGTTTATTTTTTGTGTTCTTTTTTTCTGGGGGGGGGGGGGTTTCCTTGTTATTCTGTGTGTGTCATACCAAGATACTGGATGCTTAAATTACCTTTGGGGTCATTAAATTATCTATCTATATTTAACATATATTTTTATTCTTTGTATCCTTTTAATTTATATACTCGACATTGTTGTAAACGAGAACCACCCCTCAATGATTTTTCAAGTTTAAATTACAACGCCGATTCCAAAAAAGTTGGGACAAAGTACAAATTGTAAATAAAAATGGAATGCAATGATGTGGAAGTTTCAAAATTCCATATTTTATTCAGAATAGAACATAGATGACATATCAAATGTTTAAACTGAGAAAATGTATCATTTAAAGAGCAAAATTAGGTGATTTTAAATTTCATAACAACAAAACATCTCAAAAAAGTTGGGACAAGGCCATGTTTCCCACTGTGAGACATCCCCTTTTCTCTTTACAACAGTCTGTAAACGTCTGGGGACTGAGGAGACAAGTTGCTCAAGTTTAGGGATAGGAATGTTAACCCATTCTTGTCTAATGTAGGATTCTAGTTGCTCAACTGTCTTAGGTCTTTTTTGTCGTATCTTCCATTTTATGATGCGCCAAATGTTTTCTATGGGTGAAAGATCTGGACTGCAGGCTGGCCAGTTCAGTACCCGGACCCTTCTTCTACGCAGCCATGATGCTGTAATTGATGCAGTATGTGGTTTGGCATTGTCATGTTGGAAAATGCAAGGTCTTCCCTGAAAGAGACATTGTCTGGATGGGAGCATATGTTGCTCTAGAACGTGGATATACCTTTCAGCATTGATGGTGTCTTTCCAGATGTGTAAGCTGCCCATGCCACACGCACTAATGCAACCCCATACCATCAGAGATGCAGGCTTCTGAACTGAGCACTGATAACAACTTGGGTCGTCCTTCTCCTCTTTAGTCCGAATGACACGGCATCCCTGATTTCCATAAAGAACTTCAAATTTTGATTCGTCTGACCACAGAACAGTTTTCCACTTTGCCACAGTCCATTTTAAATGAGCCTTGGCCCAGAGAAGATGTCTGCGCTTCTGGATCATGTTTAGATACGGCTTCTTCTTTGAACTATAGAGTTTTAGCTGGCAACGGCGGATGGCACGGTGAATTGTGTTCACAGATAATGTTCTCTGGAAATATTCCTGAGCCCATTTTGTGATTTCCAATACAGAAGCATGCCTGTATGTGATGCAGTGCCATCTAAGGGCCCGAAGATCATGGGCATCCAGTATGGTTTTCCGGCCTTGACCCTTACACACAGAGATTCTTCCAGATTCTCTGAATCTTTTGATGATATTATGCACTGTAGATGATGATATGTTCAAACTCTTTGCAATTTTACACTGTCGAACTCCTTTCTGATATTGCTCCACTATTTGTCGGCGCAGAATTAGGGGGATTGGTGATCCTCTTCCCATCTTTACTTCTGAGAGCTGCTGCCACTCCAAGATGCTCTTTTTATACCCAGTCATGTTAATGACCTATTGCCAATTGACCTAATGAGTTGCAATTTGGTCCTCCAGCTGTTCCTTTTTTGTACCTTTAACTTTTCCAGCCTCTTATTGCCCCATCCCAACTTTTTTGAGATGTGTTGCTGTCATGAAATTTCAAATGAGCCAATATTTGGCATGAAATTTCAAAATGTCTCACTTTCGACATTTGATATGTTGTCTATGTTCTATTGTGAATACAATATCAGTTTTTGAGATTTGTAGATTATTACATTCCGTTTTTATTTACAATTTGTACTTTGTCCCAACTTTTTTGGAATCGGGGTTGTAAATTAAATATGGTCCAGAAGTATCACACAGTTTTCTATATATGCCGTGTGTCCAGGATTCTGAAGCTACTGTGTATCCCTGAGGAGAATTTGGACCACATGCTTTGGAGCTCCAGACTCTACCCGGTTATGAAAAAGAAGCTGAATTCCAAATGTTGGTCTGTGTTTTCTGTGTTGAAATTTGTATCACAAAATGATGAAACCTGACACACCGCTGTAGAACAAATGTGAATTGATTACAGGGAAACAGACGCCTCTCAAACAGGATCTCCGATGTGTTCCTCTGTTTAGATTGTCATATAAAATATTCATTTAAAACTGTATAATCTTTAAATAATACATTTCCAACATCTGAAACATCAGCAAGGCCAACAAAGAACACATGAAAGAAAGAGGAAGGATCCAGATTTGGGTCTTGAACAGCAAACTCACTAGACACACCAAGGGCACACTGATCTTGGAACTGTTCCCGAAAAGAGACACAATTATAGTTCCAGTTCTGGGTATTGAAGAGTATACTGTATCTATTGTAGAACTGTGTGTGTTCTGTTTGATCTGCTCCATCTGTACATCTCGGGTTCTGTTTAATTCTCAAGATGACAAATTTAGTCGCGCCAGAAAACAGCTCAGCTGCTAAGTAGCTCTCATAGTAGTGCCAAGATGGTGTGGGACTACATTACCCATCATCCCCTGCATGTCCCATGTCTCACTGATCAGCTCACCTGTTTCTCATTGAGTCCTGTTCAGCACCCTATTTGAGTTATACTAGCAATGTATTCCTTTGTTGAGCTTCTGTTATGTGTTATGTGTCCAGGTTCTGTGCCCATGCTAAACGTTTTGTTTGCTTGTTTGTATGTTTTGGGTTTTTTTTACATTGTATTAAAAACACCAGAAGGGAAAGTCAAGGCCTAATGGTTAGAGAAGCAGCTTTGGGTCCAAAAGGTTGCTGGTTCGATTCCTTGGACTAACAGGACTGGCTGAATTGCCCTTGAGCAAGGCACCGAACCCCCCAACTGCTCCAGCAAGAGTGGTGGCATACCTTGTGTCTGGTTATCTAAATAAAAACTGATGATGTCATTATCAGTTTGGGCGGAGCCCTACCAAAACAAAAAAAAATTAAAAACGGCTGCACTTGTATCACCTTCGCCTACGATTCCTGACGATTTATCCGATTCCCAGATAAATTACACTGAAGAAAGTAGAAACAGTGACCTTGTGGCAGTGGGGGGCATGGTCAAACATCGGTCTGTGAATGGAGGGTGGAGTCAGGGAAGGTAAGTGGTAGAATCACTGCACCTGATGTGAATTAACCTGTGTTTATGTGTCTTCCCCAGTGACCACACCCTATAAAAGGAGAAAGAGCGCAGAGAAAGGGAGCTCTCCCCAACCAGAACTCATGTGTGTGTGTGCGCGCGCGTGCGAGTGAGCAAGCAAGAGTAAATGTAAAAGCTGAAAAGCTAAAATAAAAGGGGTTTTTGAGAACTCAGTTCTGGCCTGCCATGCTTCTGTGCTCCACCCACCTGGTCTGATTCTACAGTGGTGCCAAAACCCAGGAGGAGTGCAGAAGGGAATAGCCCCTTGGAGTCCTCCCCCTTCAAGGACCTGATCCATGCCCTCGCCACGGCCCAACAGAGCCAGCACCAGGCACTGATCACCCTCCGGAAGGAGCAGGAACAACAGTTCGAAGCCCTGGTGCTGGAGCAACAGGAAGATTCCGGCACCTGCTCGCGTTGGCGGGGTCCATGATCACCACCGCCGCGGACCCTCCCCACCTCATCCTAATGAAGATGGGTCCGCATGATGACCCCGAAGCCTTCCTCGCTCTTTTTGAGTAGGCAGCAGAGGCATGGGGTTGGCCAGTGGAACAGCGCGTGGCGCTCCTCCTCCCCCTGCTAACGGGCGAGGAGCAGCTGGCCGCGCTACAGCTCCCCGCCAACAGCCAGCTAGTTTACATGGCCCTCTGCATGGCAGTCCTCCAACATGTGGGTCGCACCCCAGAACAGCAACGGCAGCGCTTCTGCGCACTGCGCCTGGAGGAGGTCGGCTGGCCGTTCGCATTTGGCCAGCCACTCCAGGACGCCTGCCGGCGGTGGCTGAGGGCCGACAACTGTGACACCGAGGGAATCATCAACCTGGTGGCACTGGAACAATTCATCACCCGACTTCTGGAAAGAACAATGGAGTGGGTCCAGTGCCATCGCCCAGCGTTGCTGGATCAGGCCATCGAGCTGGCGGAGGACCATATGGCAGCCATTCCAACAGCAGGACAGCATGTCTCTTCTTCTCCCCTCTCTTCTCTCTCTCTTTCTTCCTCTGCTCCTTTTCTTCACCCCATTCCCCCACCACGGAGGTGGGGGCCAGCTCCACCCCAGCCAGCCTGCTGCACCCACAGTGCCCTACCATTTCCTACTTCCTTGTCTGTGTCTTCCCCCCCTCAGGTGAGTGATGTCCGGAACACCAGTGCAGAGGGAGAGCCTGGGCCAGTATGCTGCCACTGCGGGGAACCGGGACACCTCCAGCATCAGTGCTTGGTGATGGAGGTGGGTGCAGTGGTCCAGATCCCCAACTCGCCAAGGACTGCCCTCGATTGGGTCAGAGCATATCACATACCAGTGAGTATCCAAGGGGATACGTATCAGGCTTTGGTGGACTCCGGCTGTAATCAGACCTCAATCTACCAAAGCCTGGTGCAAGACGAGGCATTGGGGAGAGCACAATTGGTGAAGGTGTTGTGTGTGCATGGGGATGTTCACAACTATCATTTAGTGTTGGTCCACATTCTATTTTGAGGGGAAAAATTTAGAGTAAAAGCAGCGGTTAATCCTCGCCTTACCCACTCGATAATTCTGGGGACTGATTGGCTGGGATTAAGGGAATTAATGACGCATTTAGTGAAGAGTGGGGCCTGCCATAGTTTAGCAAGGGGAGGTCCCGGAGTAGCATTGGCAGGAGCAGCTGTCACAGAGCCATCTACATCATCACCATATCAGAGTGAGGACACTCAGACTAAGGAATCGTTAACACAGCAATTTATATTCCAGGTGGCTCACTTTAATCCCATGGCCGGACACTTGGGGCAGGATAAGACACTAGCCCGAAAAATGGCCCGGTTCTATTGGCCAGGGATTTGCAGCAATGTCCGTAGGTGGTGTACGGCATGTAGCAAATGCCAGTTAGTAAATCCTGCAGCCATTCCAAAAGCACCTTTGCACCCTCTGCCATTAATCGAGACCCCGTTCAAAAGAATTGGGATGGATCTCGTCAGGCCATTAGATTGGTCAGCATGAGGATATTGCTTTATTTTAGTTCTGGTGGACTATGCAACGCGATATCCGGAAACAGTGCCTCTTCGCAATATCTCAGCACGTAGGATTGCAGAAGCGCTCTTCCACGTCATCTCCCGAGTTGGAATCCCCAAAGAGATTCTGACTGATCAAGGCACTATGTTTATGTCATGCACACTGTGCAAACTGCATGGGTTACTGGGAATTAAGCCTATCCGCACCAGCATTTATCACCCACAAATGGATGGCTTAGTCGAACGGTTTAATTGCACCCTCAAGAATATAATTAGAAAATTTGTAAGCGAAGATGCATGCAACTGGGATAAATGGCTCGAGCCCCTGTTATTCGCAGTGCGAGAGGTCCTGCAAGCCTCCATGGAGTTCTCCCCGTTTGAATTATTATATGGGCATAAGCTGCATGGCATTCTAGATGTGCTACATGAAAATTGGGAGGAGGGGCCTTCAACCAGTAAAAACGAAATTCAATATGTTATCGACCTGTGTGCCAAAGTCCACACACTCATGCACCTAACCCAGGAGAATTTGTGGCAGGCCCAAGAATGTCAAGTCCATCTGTACGACAGGGGCACGTGCTTTAGGGAATTCACACCGGAAGATAAAGTACTTGTGTTGTTGCCCACGTCAAGCTCCAAATTGATCGCCAAGTGGCAAGGATCTTTTGAGGTCGCATGGTGAGTTGGGGACATCGACTATGAGGTGAGGTGAATGGACAGGGGTGGGGCATTACAGATTTACCACCTCAATCTGCTAAAACGCTGGAACGAGGAGGTCCCTGTGGCATTGGTGTCAGTGATTCCAGAGAAGGCGGAGCTGGGGCCAGAGGTCCAAAAAGGAAAATTGTCATCGCCCACTGCTCTGGTCCCCTGTGGAGACTATCTCTCCCTGACCCAGCTCATGGAGGTCGCCCAGTTGCAGAAAGAATTTTCTGACGTGTTCTCGCCCTGGCCCGGCTGCACCCACCTCATAGAACCCCACATTGAGATGTCCCTGGGGGTAGTAGCGCGGAGCCGCCCTTACAGACTGCCCGAACACAAAAAAAGGTGGTTTGGGAAGAACATGGGAGGCCATGCTCGAAATGGGCATCATCGAGGAGTCCCACAGTGACTGGAGCAGCCCGGTGGTCTTGGTTCCCAAGGCCGACGGGTCAGTCCGGTTCTGTGTGGACTATAGAAAAGTCAACGAGGTGTCTAAATTTGACGCATACCCAATGACTCATGTTGATGAGTTGCTAGATCGACTAGGCACGGCTCATTTTTATTCGACACTGGATTTGACAAAGGGATATTGGCAGATCCCCTTGACTCCTCTATCCTGAGAGGATAGAGGCTGTTTTGCCTTTTCCACACCGTTTGGCTTACACCAGTTTGTCACACTTCCTTTTGGGCTGTTTGGGGCACCTGCTACGTTCCAGTGGCTTATGAACAGGGTCCTCTGCCCCCAAGCCACCTACACGGCCGCCTACTTAGATGACATTATTATTTACATTAATGACTGGTGGCGGCACTTAGAACACCTAAGGGCCGTCCTTAGGTCACTGAGGTGAGCGGGTCTCACAGCCAACCCAAAGAAGTGTGTGATTGGGTGGGTGGAAATACGGTATCTGGGTTTCCACTTGGGCAAGGCAAGTTTATTTATATAGCACATTTCATACACAGTGGCAGTTCAATGTGCTTTACAGAAGTAAAAGCAAAACAGTAAACAATAGAAAATAAAATTACATAAAATAAATGGGAAGTAAATTAATAAGAATTAAACAATAGTAGAAATAAAATAATAAAATGAGATAAAAGTTCAATTTTTAAAAAAACAGCAGAATAAAATAGAATAAAAGTTAAGTAAAATTTAAAATATGGAGAAACTGTAAAAGTAAAGAGTTTAAAACATGTAGAGATGGCAATATTAATAATTTAGCAGAATGCATCTGAAAACAGCTTGGTCTTTAGTCTAGATTTGAAGCTGCCAACAGCAGGAGCATTTTTGATGTCCTCTGGCAGTTGGTTCCATAGCTGTACTGCATAGTAGCTAAAAGCTGCTTCACCATACTTTGTTTTAACAACAGGTTTTAACAGTAAATTTTTCTGCTGCGATCTGGTAGATCTGATTGGGTTAGGCCGCTGCAACATATCAGAGAGGTAATTGGGCCCTGTACCATTTAGAGATTTGTACACCAGCAGCAATGCTTTAAAGTCAATTCTGTAGCTTACTGGAAGCCAGTGAAGGGACCTTAGAATTGGAGTAATGTGCTCTGTTCTTTTTGTTCGTGTGAGAACCCTAGCTGCTGCATTTTGAACCAGCTGAAGTCGTTTGACGGGTTTTTTTGGCAGGCCTGTGAAAAGGCCATTGCAGTAATCAACCCTACTAGAGATGAAGGCATGTATAAGTTTTTCCAGATCATTTTTTGACATAGTTTCTCTTTGTTTGGAAATGTTTTTTAGGTGATAAAATGCCGTTTTAGTGATTGCTTTCATATGCCTCTCAAAGTTTAGCTCGCTGTCAATGAAAACACCAAGATTTTTAACCATTTCTTTAGTTTTAATCCCCTTTGTGTCTAGAATAGTGGTAATCCTGAGTCTTTCATCTTTTTTCCAAATAGAATTACTTCTGTTTTATCTGTGTTCAGCTGAAGAAAATTTTGTGACATCCAGTTGTTGATTTGATCGATACACTGGTAGAGACATTCAAGGGGGGCATAATCATTAGGTGATAGAGCAAGATAAATTTGGGTATCATCTGCATAGCAGTAATATAAAATTGAATTGTTCTTGATAATTTGCCCAAGTGGGAGCATATAAAGGTTGAATAGTAATGGTCCAAGAATCGACCCCTGGGGGACACCACAGGTCAAGGACATTGATGCTGAGGTACAATTTCCCATGGTAACAAAGAAGCTTCTATCTTTTAAGTATGATTTTAACCAATTGATAACTTTACCAGTCAACCCAACCCAATGTTCAAGTCGATATAGCAGTATGTTGTGATCAACAGTATCAAAAGCTGCACTGAGGTCCAGTAATACCAGGACCGATGTTTTGCCTGCATCAGTCTTAAGACGTATGTCATTTATAACTTTAATCAGCGCTGTTTCAGTGCTATGATTGGCACGAAATCCTGATTGAAAGTTATCAAAACAGTTGTTTGATATCAAGAAGGCAGTTAATTGATTGAAGACAATTTTTTCAAGGATTTTCCCGATGAATGGTAGATTTGATATTGGCCTGTAGTTATTTAATACTGAAGCATCCAGATTATTCTTTTTAAGTACGGGCTTTACAACAGCTTTTTTCAAGGACACAGGAACAATGCCAGTCTCTAGGGATGTATTTATGATTTGAAGCACATCTGTAATTATAAGATGTAGAACAGACTTAAAAAAGTTGGTGGGCAGAATGTCCAATTCAGATGTTGAGGAACTGAGATTTTGTACAGTTTTTTCAAGAGTCTCATCAATTAAACAAAATTCTGACATTGTGTTGAAGTTATCTGTCTGTGTCACTGGTGATTGCAGCTTTTCAATTATTTGCAGCTGAGATATATTATGAGCAATATTATGTCGTATTTTATCAATTTTACCTTTAAAGAAGGATACAAACTCATTGCATTTATTAACTGAGAGAAGTTCAGGTGCTAATTGTGGTGGGGGATTAGTTAGCTTCTCTACTGTTGAAAATAGCACATGGGCATTGTTCATATTCCTGTTGATGATGTTGGAGAAGAAAGACTGTCTTGCTTTACGAATTTCATAATTATATTTACAAAGCATCTCTTTATGGATTTGATAATGGATGTGAAGTTTAGTTTTGCGCCATTTTCTTTCAGTCTTTCTACATTCTCTCTTTAACAGTTTAACAGCTGGGTATTGCTTCCATGGTGCTTTCTGCTTATCATTGACTCTTTTGATTTTGAATGGAGCAATATCATCCATAATTTGGGTCATATTTAAATTAAAAATTTCCAGTAAATCATCTACAGAGTCTGACATTTTGGTTGAGATCCGAGAGAGAGCTTGCTCAAAGAGAACACGTGTTGTCGTTTATGACTCTCCTACCCATAGTCATTGAGCTGTTCTGAATGTGAGAAGACATAGAAACATCAGAGAAAACACAAAAATGATTAGATAAGGCCAGGTCAACAACAGTAGTAGAAACAGTAAGACCCTTTGTGATGACAAGGTCAAAGGTATGACCACGAGAGTGGGTCGGTCCCTGTAAATGTTGTACAAGGTTGAAGTTGTCAATAAGTGCAAGTAGTTCATTGGCATAGGTGTTTTCAGGATTATCTACATGCAAGTTAAAATCCCCAGATATAATAAGACAGTCAAACTTTAAGCAAATGACTGACAACAGTTCACCAAACTCTTCCAGAAAAACTTTGGCTGAATGTCTCAGAGGCCTGTAAATATTTAATAATAATATGTTAGGAGAGCATGTAACAAGTGCACATAAGTGTTCAAAGGATGTAAAATCACCAAGTGAGGATTGTTTACATTGAAAAGAGAATTTGAATATATTTGCGATCCCTCCACCTTTCCCCTGTCGGGTAACATTCATAAAATTAAAATTTGGGGAGTTGCTTCAATAAGGGTGGTAGCACTATTTGCTTGATCCAGCCAAGTTTCAGTTAGAAGCAAAAAATCAAGATTATGTTTGCAGATAAGATCATTAATTAAAAATGACTTGTTTGAAAGTGATCTAACGTTCAGAAGAGCTAGCTTTACAGAAAGTCTAGAAGTAATATCCGCTTGGGCACTCTGATGTTGTTTTGAAACAGGAAGGAGACTAGACTGGTTTACCCCCTGGGTTAAATATGCTCCATGTTTTCTATTTCTTATCAACACAGGAACAGAGAATGGCATAGGCATACTGGGTCCCAGCTTGTTTTCAAAACTACACCCAATGCAGGGACCCCCAGCACATCATACTAGACTTTCTTTATGTTCCATTTTGTTTGAGATTGAGAGGATTGGAGATGTCATGTATCTTTTAGATGGTGAAAAAGATTGGTAGCCAGCTGAAAGTCCTGGGCAAACACAGTTCAGTCTGTTGGTTGATTTTTGATGAACTGGGTACACAGCTTGTCATGACAGATTTGGGCTGGAAAAAGAGAGTGTAGCCATTGGCATCAGTCTTTGCATACTATTTGGGAAATCCATGCAAGGGGGAGACGGAGATGGTATGATAAAATCAGAAGAGCGAGACTTTGGTGAGGCCTTTGTAAGTGTCTCCATGACTGTCTCTGTGGTGACTGTCTCACTGATTGTCTCTGTGATAGTTGCATGGGGTCGAGAAGTGGACGAAGCAACCTTGACATAGTTATCTTTAGTCAGGTCCTTAATCTGGATGGAATCGCATGATAAAATCGCATGCTCACATTCTCCGTGTGATTGTTGTTGTCCTTGGCAGTCTGCCCCAGATGGTTGTTGGCAGTCTGCTCCAGATGGCTGTGTGTCCTTGGTGAAGACTTGCATAGATGATTGTTTTGGCATTGCAGAGGAATTGTTTATATTTGTAACTAGGTCAGTCTGCGACATCTTATCAACTGTTCTCTTCAATGTTGACTGAGAGAAAATTGCAAGTCTATAATGATCTGCTAAAACTTTGGTCCCAATCCAGCTGAGTTCAGTGCTGTTTGGCTTGAAGAATTCTCTGCGATTCCAGAAAAGGTTAAAATTGTCTATAAAGTTCATACCAGATGAAAAACAAGTTTTTCCAAGCCAGGTGTTAAGACTGAAAAGTCGACTAAATGCAAAACTTCCCCTTGCAGGAAGTGGGCCACTGATAAAAGATTGTATTCCGGTCTTATAGAGATGAGAAAAGAGTTTTTTGAAGTCCTCTTGGACAAACAGCTGTTCTCTGAAAACATAATTTGCTCCCACATGCACAACAATACGTTTGATAGTTTTATGCTCGGACATGAGTTTCAAAATGCTGTCTTTAGTGTCAGAGATGGATGCATTTGGAAGGCAGCAAATAATCATTCCATGTCCTTTTAAATGTCTTACAGTGGAATCACCAAGAACAAGGGTTGTGGGATCAGGTGGTGTTATGAGCTGCTTTTTGCCTCTTCCCACAGCTCTTCGGTTGTGATGCAATTTCTTTTTACGATGTGTTTGTCCGCCTGAAAATTCCGCTTCCACATCCCTGAGGCATTCAAATTTGTTCTGAAGCCTTATGGGCTGTGGATTTTCCATAGGATTGTAAATCCTATTGTAATTTGTAGATCTAGCTCTATTTCTGATAGCATGGCTGTGGAGCATGGGTCGCATAGTATCAGAACAAGCTGGTGTTGAGGTAATAACTCTTCTGTTTTTATTTTCATCTGTACTCACATTTTGCCCTGTTAGATCGATGAATTCATCCACTCGATCTGCAATGTCATCGGCTTGTCGGGGTACATTCTCTGCATTCTCAGCCACTGTTTCTGTACTCCTTTCCTGAGATATTGCTCTTAATTCGTCAGTCTTTGGCAGAGCATCAATCTTTGATTCCAGGATAGAAATCCTCTGTTCTAGTTCTGTGCATTTTCTGCAGGATCTCCTGGATTTTTTGCCCCCTGACATTTTGTTTTAAAAGCTAACATATCTTATAAAGATGAAAAATAAAATGAAAAAATAGTGGAAATTAAATTAAAATTAAAAGCTTATAAAGATGAAAAATAAAATGAAAAAGTAGTGGAAATTAAATGAGAAAGTAAAGTAAAATAAAGATCAAGCAGGAGCAAAGCAGGAGCAAAGCAAAGAAGCGTCCTACTCGCTTGAGTAGGAGGAGCAAAGTGGCAATGGGCAGGTGTGTCCCCAAATTTATAAGACAGCAGCGATTGCAGCCTGCCTGAGGCCCAAGACCAAAAAGGGGGTGAGACAGTTCCTGGGGCTGGCTGACTACTATCATAGGTTTATACCTAATTATTTGGATGTCACCAGCCCAGTGATTGATCTCACTAAAAAGGGAGCACCAGATCTGGTCCAGTGGACAGAGCAATGCCAGTGGGCTTTCTCTGAGGTAAAGGCTGCACTGTGTGGGGGGCCACTGTTACACTCCCCTGACTTTTCTCTCCCCTTTATTTTGCAGACGGATGCATCAGACAGAGGGCTGGGGGCTGTTCTGTCCCAGGAGGTGGAGGGTGAGGAACGTCCCATGCTGTACATGAGCCGGAAGCTGTCGGTGCGCGAGGGCAGGTACAGCACAATAGAAAAGGAATGCCTGGCCATCAAGTGGGCAGTCCTCGCCCTCCACTACTACCTGCTGGGGCACCCTTTCACCCTCTGTTTGGATTCTGAGCCGCTGCAGTGGTCCCTGCCCCTTCACCGCATGAAAGATGCCAACACGCGGATCACCCATTGGTATCTGGCACTCCAGCCATTTAAATTCGAGGTGGTCCACAGGCCAGGGGCACAGATGGTCATGGCAGATTTCCTCTCCCGTCAAGGGGGGGGGAGTTGGCTGCAGGCCGGATGGCTCCCCGGCCTGAGTCGGGCGATGGGGGTATGTGGCAGTGGGGGCGTGGTCAAGCATCGGTCTGTGAATGGAGGGCAGAGTCAGGGAAGGTAAGTGGTAGAATCACTGTACCTGATGTGAATTAACCTGTGTTTGTGTGTCTTCCCCAGTGACCGCGCACTATAAAAGGAGAGAGAGAGCAGTGATGCCTGGTGCTGCGATGCTGTTGTGGTCTGCAAACACTGCTCACCACTGATGGAGTTTATAATTATTAAGTGCCAGCCATTCTACCTGCCGAGGGGATTTACAGCCATATTGCTGGTAGCATTATGCATCCCTCCCGGCTCCAATAACAACAGGAGTGAAGCACTGAATGAACTCTATCAGCACATCAGTGAGCAGCAGACAGCCCACCCAAATGCTTTCCTCATCCTGGCCGGGGATTTCAACCATGCAAACCCCAAGAGCGTGTTTCCAAAACTCTATGGACATATCAACTTTCCCACACGTGGAAACAACACTCTGGACAATGTTTACACCATGCATAGATGCCTATAAAGCCCTACCCCTCCCCCACCTTGGGGCCTCAGATCACTCCACTGTTATGCTAATGCCAGCATACAGGCCACTGGTTAAAGTCACCAAACCAGCTACAAAGCAGGTACAGTACGTGTGGCCAGAGGGGTCCTCAGAGGCACTCCAGGACTGTTTTTCCACCACTGACTGGAGCATGTTCAGACAGGTGGCCACCTACAACAACACCACAGATCTCCAGGAGTACATGGAGACCATCACTGCCTACATGAGAAAGTGCATGGACAGCGTTACAGTCACCAGAACCATCTCCATTTGGGCCAATCAGAAGCCATGGCTGACAGGGGAAGTCCACAGGCTCCTGAGGGCTCAGAATGCCGCCTTCAGAGTTGGGGACGAAGTGGGCCTGAGGACAGCTAGGGCCAACCTGTCACGAGGCATCAGGGTGGCCAAGAGACAGTATTCCAGGAACATTGCTGTCTACTTCAATGACAGCAGAGACACCAGGAACCTGTGGTGGGGGATTCAGACCATCACAGACTACAAGCCCTTGCAACAGACCTGTGATAACTCCATCTCTCTGCTGAATCAGTTGAACGACTTCTTAGCTCGCTTTGAGGCAGACAACAGCACCACGGCACAGAAGACCCCACCACTTCCCAGTGACCAGGTGTTGACACTGTCCCCAGACAGCATGAGGAGAGCTCTCAGGATGACAAATGCACGGAAAGCCCCGGGTCCTGATAACATTCCTGGTCGGGTCGTGAGAGACTGTGCCGAGGAGCTCACAGATGTCTTTACAGACATCTTCAACATCTTGTTGAGCCAGGCTGTTGTCCCCACGTGCCTCAAAGCCACCACCATCATCCCGGTCCCAAAGAAGCAGTCTCCCCCCTGCTTCAATGACTACCGCCCTGTCGCACTCACTCCCATCCTCATAAAGTGCTTCGAGCAGCTAGTCATGTGGCATATCAAGTCTGCCCTCCCCCCCCGCCCTGGACCCTTTCCAGTTTGCATATCAGTCCAACCGTTCGACCGATGATGCCATCTCCACTGCCCTCCACTCAGCCCTCACCCACCTGGAGACAAAAGACTCGTATGTCAGAATGCTGTTCATAGACTTTAGCTCAGCATTCAACACAATCATTCCTCAGCAGCTCATTCATAAACTGGACCAGCTGGGACTCAACACCTCCCTGTGCAACTGGCTGCTGGACTTCCTGACAGGGAGACCACAGTCTGTACGGGTCGGCAGCAACTCCTCCAGCACCATCACATTGAACACGGGGGGCCCCCCAAGGATGTGTGCTGAGCCCCCTCCTCTTCACTCTGCTGACCCACGACTGCACACCAACATCCAGCTCTAATCTCTCCATTAAGTTTGTGGATGACACGACTGTAGTGGGTCTCATCAACAATGGCAATGAGACAATCTACAGGAGTGAGGTGAGCCACTTGGCCATGTGGTGCAAGGACAACAATCTCCGCCTGAATGTGGAGAAGATGAAGGAGATTGTTGTGGACTTCAGGAGAGCGCACACCCAGCATGCTCCACTAACTATCAACGGTGCTGCAGTGAAGAGGGTGAGCAGCACCAAGTTTCTGGGTGTGCACATCTCTGAAGACCTGTCCTGGAGCAAAAACACCACATCACTGGCCAAAAAAGTCCAACAGCGTCTGTACTTCCTCCACAAACTGAGGAGAGCAAGAGCCCCGGCCCCCATCATGCACACATTCTACAGAGGCACCACTGAGAACATCTTGACCAGCTGCATCACCGTGTGGTACGGCGCCTGCACCGTGTCCTGCTGCAAGACTCTGCAGCGCATCGTGAGAGCAGCTGAGAGGATCATTGGTGTATCTCTCCCTTCTCTTATGGATATTTATAACTCCTGCCTCACCCGCAAAGCCATCAGGATTGCAGGTGATCCCACCCACCCATCTCACAGCCTCTTCAGTCTGCTGCTGTCGGGGAGGAGACTGCGGAGTCTCCGGGCCAAAACCAGCAGGCTCAAGGACAGTTTCTTTCACCAGTAGGCCAGGAGGCTCAACTCCCTCCCTGTTCTGCCCCTCCTCCCCCCTCTGCCCCCTGCCACAGATTCTGCTCGCACACACCCCTGCCCCCCCTTCAGCATCTGACATGTCACCCTCACAGTTTCCCCCCCAACACACACACACACACATACTCTCAACGTTCATTAACACACTGAACTCAGGGACTGCACATCTCACTTTACCTCACTCATTTGCACTATTCCGCACTACCTTACCTTAACAGCTATTAGTTTATTGTTTATACTGCTTATTTCATGTTTACCTGCTGTATCTCAAGTGCCCTTGACTGTTTATTTGCTCCAATTTCTATATGTGTGTGTGTGTGTGTGTGTGTGTGTGTATGTATATATATATATATATATATATATATAGCCTCAGTCCAGAAGAGCGCAGTCCTAGGAACATTGAAGATACTGCGCAGAACCCTCAAACTCCCAGGCCTCTGGTAGAGGACCCGAGCTTGAAGATGACATGGATACCCCCCCCCCCCCCCCCCCCCCCCCCCCCGCCGGGGGTGAGAAGGAGATTTTTTTTTATATATATATATATGAGTGTTTAGTCTATGTCTAGTTCCTATCTAGAGTGTTTATACTGTTTATATTGTTTATTTCAATTATTCTATTTTTATTTATTGCATTGCCTGTTTGCACTATGGGTCAGAGAGGACTGAAATCTCATCTGTACTGTATGTCAAGCATGTATAGCATATTTGACAATAAAGTTCACTTGACTTGACTTGACTTGAAAAGGGGTTTCTGAGAACTCAGTTCTGGCCTGCCGTGCTTCTGTGCTCCACCCACCTGGTCTGATTCTACAGACCTATTACACAGAATATAAACATGGAAATTTCAAAAAACAAACAAAAATAATTAAACATAACTTTATACTTGGACTTTATTGAGAAATAACAAGTGATACTAGTTACAGATTCATTTACTGACTGAGCTGTTGATGTTTACATTTGTGATGTTAGTCATGTTCATTTTAATGACTAGCCTTTAGTTACGAAACTCTGCCCCTTTGGTCAATCTTCCAATCATCTTATAGGTGGGATGGGACAAGCTGTCTGTCCACCAAATACTGATTCACTAAATTATTACATTTCAGCAACAGTGATAAATAATTAAACACATTGTCAAAGAACATTTCATTGGCACATTTTAATACTATTTTAGATGAGGTCGGGCTTCTCATGGAGTCTTAAAGCAATCAATCGCCAGTGTCCCTGTTCCAGTTCCAGTTAGGTCTAGCTCCAGTCTCCTATCAGCCCTGAAGTGGTGCGGTTTTGAGATAATGTAGAACTGCGGCAGTCTGGTTCTGCTTGGTTCCTGCATGAGGAAGTGATCAGAATCTGGGAAAATGTAAATAAGCTGGAGGAAGTGATGAGGAGATAAATTCATCTTTTTATGCTTACACTGCTGTTGCTGCCATCACCTCAAAAAACATCTCTTTAATCACACTGCCTTTTTCTCCTGATGTGGAGATTATAAAAGTGGTGTCTCACACTGCTTAAAAAGCACAGTATTCTCTCCCACTGTGTGTGTGTGTGTGTGTGTGAGAGAGCCTGCTTTAGCGCTGAGCTGTGTTGAGGTTGTTAGCACACCCAGAGGAGAGATAATAGCACTCAGCATGTGGAAGAAATGAGGAAAATAAATAATTCCTTTCCTGATTTTTTTTTTCATTATCACACTACTGGCGGTGTGTTTCACATCTGATTTTATAAAGACAAAGAAACCCGCTGCAGTTCACCTGCTTATTAAAGGTGGTGTGTGTGTGTGTATATACACATGTAGATTAAATATGTGCAGTTCCCTTTGGGTTTAGTGTCTACAAGGTTTAACATTTATTACAGAGTCATAAATATAAAACACATGAAACCGTGTGTGTTTAAGGCATCAGTGAGGAAGCAGCAGAGTCGGTGGCATCCTCCCTCCAATAAAAGTGTTGGTTTTATAAATGGAGAGTGGAGTAAATCTCCATACTGTAGTATATTTGAATGGAGCTGTGCGTAAGACTCACCATCACTCCGTTGTGTGTCATCGTCTCTCGCATGGGCGATTGCTCTAAGACAATGAGGGAGGCTCAGCCTCCTCTAAAAATGACGAACATCATGTAGGATGAATTGTGCTAGGCTTATGTTATAGCCGACCTTATAACATTGCTATTTCAGATCCAGAATCATAGAAATATATGTGCTCAACCCACTACAGTGTGAAATCATTCCGTTATAACTTTCCCCAGTTCGCCTAATGTGCGCGTGAGTTTTTCCCCCTCGTGACAGCGCGATGCAGCCCAGCCTCAGTGGATTGGGAGCTATGTGCTTGTCAATCTCAAAATGCAAGACAATTATTGGACAAATACTGCGAAAACGCCCGCCCACGGAGTCTCATGGACTCCCAGCCTCAATGAACTTCAATGGCATTTGGGAGCTATGTGCTTTTCAATCTCAAAATGCAAGACGGTTATTGGACAAATACTGCGAAAATGCCCGCCCACGGACTCCCAGCCTCACAGTGGGAGGGACATGGCAGTTTCCACGAGGAGACTGGTGATTGGTGAAAGCGGCCGGATATTTTCTTTGATTGACAGCTCGTTTCAACTATAGACAGGCAGCGGTACAGTGTTGCCAGATTGGGCAGTTTTAAGTGCATTTTGGTGGGTTTTGAACATATTTTGGGCTGGATAACGTCAGCAGTATCTGGCAACATCAGTTCAGTCCCATGCGGATTCGCGAGTGCTGTGGTGTATTGTAAGAGATCAGCTTACATTTCGATTTCATTCATTACATACGGTTTCTACCAGCTTTTTTAGTTTGTATATATTTTCATTGTAAATAAAGTGTAAATATAGTGTTGTCAAGTTTGCTATCTTAGTTCCAGAAATGTCGTTTATTTGAGTGACTGAACTTGAACTTGAGGGGGCTAGTCAGCTAGCAAGAAAGCTGCGCACAGAGGCCAAGCATTGCTGATTTAATTTTGGCGAAGCCATTTGCCAGTCTTCCTTTCAAGGAAAACATTAAAATTAAAGAGCAGGGTAGACCAACACCTCAAATTGATTTGGTGAAAAAGGTAGGGAATAATACTCGTTCCTTTCAGCTCTCCTGGTACGAGAAAGTGAATTGGCTAACAGCAAGTGACCCACATCAACAACAGTAAATAGGCTACTTTAGTAATATGTCATGGATGGACCAAAAATATAGAATCTATTTAAAATGTTTATGCTGAGTATATTATATTGGAATATATGTTTTTCTGGATGTGAATTAAACACCGCTACAATTTGGAAAACATTTTTAAACAAAAACACAGCCGAGGTCAATTTTTAAACAACATGCCACAATTTTAAAATATAAGATGATTAAATATACACCCCCCCCCAACACCACCATCATGTATATTGGACAGTAGGCTAATGGGCCAAAAGAACCTGTTATTTCACAGTTTGTGATCCTGCCAACAATCAGCCAGATCAGAGGCAAGAGTATGGGCAAAATTGATGTGTTTTTTCTTTTAAAATCTGGAAATATCATAACCGACCAGCCTCCCCTGTTTGAAAGACTACCAGCCACCACTGGTCTCTCGAGAGCTGAAGTCACACACTGACTAGGACACATAATAAGTGGACATACGTGGCGTCCTGGAGAAGCGATTGGTGAGCCAGCTGTCCTCATCCAGGCTGGACGACATGATGGGCATGTTGGAGACGGACTGGTAGGAAGCATCGTGTCTCAGTGTCACACTGAAGGTGGCTTTGTAGATGGGCTCATCAAAACACGGGAAAGCTTTCCTCGCATGAGTTGGAGAGAACCGAGTCATGGCCGCATACCTGCACAGATAGACAGGATTACACAAAAAGAGCACAAGAAGACAGGAGAAGAAAAAGAGGAGAGAGGAAAATGATAAAAGAGAAAATGCTGAATCAGTGTCGAAGTGTTTGAAGTGGAGCATCAGTTAGAACTGAAAAATTAGTTCAACACTTATCTCAGCACCTGGCGACTTGTCCAGGGTGTACCCCGCTTCTCGCCCGTAGTCAGCTGGGATAGGCTCCAGCATGCCTGCGACCCTGTAGGACAGGATAAAGCAGCTAGAGATAATGAGATGAGATGAGACTTATCTCAGCTCTTAAACTAATAATACAGAGTCCTGAATCCAGAGAAAAACTTCCTGATGTTCCAGAATTCTCACTGCAATTTTTTTGACAGGTATTTGTGTGCATAACTACATGAAGCCACAAGATTCTCATCTCATCTCATTATCTGTAGCCGCTTTATCCTGTTCTACAGGGTCGCAGGCGAGCTGGATCCTATCCCAGCTGACTACGGGCGAAAGGCGGGGTACACCCTGGACAAGTCACCAGGTCATCACAGGGCTGACACATAGACACAGACAACCATTCACACTCACATTCACACCTACGCTCAATTTAGAGTCACCAGTTAACCTAACCTGCATGTCTTTGGACTGTGGGGGAAACCGGAGCACCCGGAGGAAACCCACGCAGACACGGGGAGAACATACAAACTCCACACAGAAAGGCCTTTGCCAGGGTGTTGTGGCTCAGGTGGATAAGGCGCCATACCATAAATCTGGGGACCTGGGTTCGATTCTGACCTGAGGTCATTTCCCGATCCCTCCCTGTCTCTCTCTTCTGCTCATTTCCTGTCCTGTCTCTATGCTGTCCTATCCAATAAAGATGAAAAAAGCCCAAAAAAAATCTTAAAAAAGAAAGGCCCTTGCTGGCCATGGGGCTTGAACCCAGACCTTCTTGCTGTGAGGCGACAGCGCTAACCACTACACCACCCACCACAAGATTCTAACTCACAATGTGTGTGTTTTTGTTCATTCAGTGCAATCGCCTGTAAAGAAAACATGATCACAGTTTGAAGGATAACCTGACCAAAACTCATCTGATACTCTACCCTTTATATCATTTTAATTCTCAATTGTATCCATAAAAATTCAGTCCTTGAGATATGCAATGATCAAGTTGCAGTAAAAAAAATTATTATAACATATTATGGTTACTGTAAATCATTCAGTGTTGCTGGGCTTAACATTGCTCCTCACCCAAGCTGAAATTACAGAAGAAAAATGTTCTTTATATGAAAGTCAGAACTGTGTGTATATGATACACGCCTCTATTTTACTCTGACTCCGCCCCTCATATGTAACCCTCACAAAACTTCTACACAGCAGTTAAGTCTGTTGTCGTTACATCTGAGCTCTGAATACTGAAATGTCTCATTTCAGTGTTAAATCCTCACTCTGTGTGCATAACTCAACTCTGATTATGGCCTTTTGTGAATAAAAAGAATAAAATCAGACGCATTCGTTTAACGTTCACTCGTAACTTATTACACAGGAAATGAAAACAGAGCGTGTGCTCGAAAGCTCAGTGTGGAGAGAATCCGACATGGGGCTGTAAATACGTTCAGAAGCCTAGAGTCAGGCTT
Source organism: Neoarius graeffei (assembly GCF_027579695.1). Classification (NCBI taxonomy): domain Eukaryota; kingdom Metazoa; phylum Chordata; class Actinopteri; order Siluriformes; family Ariidae; genus Neoarius; species Neoarius graeffei. The sequence continues at coordinate 64,093,170 of NC_083589.1, read as the reverse complement.
ATAAATTTAAATAGTGACACTTTTTATTTTGTCACACAATATGAAAGTGTTTTATATCTTAAACAACAGCATGTTCACAGATATATACAGTCACTTGCCACTTTATTAGGAACACCCCTACATCCACCTGCTGTTCTCTGCAGTTCTGTAATCAGCCGATCCCTCGCCAGCAGCACGATGCATCAAATCCCGCAGATACAAATCAAGAGCTTCAGTTAATGTTCACAATGTTCAAACATCAGAACGGGAAACAGTGTGATCTCACAGTGTGACTTTCTCTCACTGTGGTCTGGGTGTTGGTTTGATCCAGATGGACTGGTTTGAGTATTTCAGAAGCTGCTGATCTCCTGGGGTTTTCACACACAACAGTCTCTAGAGTTTACACAGAATGGTGCAGAAAACAAAAAACACTGAGTGAGTGAGCGACAGTTCTGTGGGTGGAAACAAACGCCTTGTTGATAAGAGAGGGTCAGAGGGAAATGGACAGATTGGTTTGGGCTTTTTTGCCAGGAAGGATAAAGTAACTCATATAATCACTCTTTACAACCGTGGTGAGCAGAAAAGCATCTCAGCATGAAACAGCAGAAGAACACATTGGGTTCCACTCCTGCAGCCAAGAACAGGGATCTTAGAACCAACAACACGTTCCTATTAAAGTAGGCGGGGAGTGTATTTCCTGTGTGTTGATTCTTCATTAATTATGTTATTTTTCATCTAAATATCCATGATCACAATCTTCAGTCAGTCTTCAGTCAGGTGGCACGGTGATGTAGTGGTTAGCAATGTCACCTCACAGCAAGCAGGTTTTGGGTTCGAGCCCAGCGGCAAATGGAGGCCTTTCTGTGTGGAGTTTGCATATTCTCCCTGTGTCTGTGTGGGTTTCCTCTGGGTGCTCCAGTTTCCCTCACAGTCCAAAAACATGCAGGTTAGGTTAACATTGGGCAGCCATGGGCTGAAGTGCCCTTGAGCGAGGCCCCTAACCCGCAACTGCTCCCCGGACACTGTAGCATTGCTGCCCACTGGTGTGTGTGTGTGTGTGTGTGTGTGTGCATGCGCATTGTTCACTTGTGTGTGCATGTGTGTGTTCACTGCTTCAGATGGGTTAAACACAGAGGAGGGATTTCACTGTGCTTGATTGTACATGTGACAAATAAAGGTGAGAAAATAAGATGTTTTTTTTTAAAAAGTGATTAATCACAACAGGAAATTGTGTGATTAATTAGTTAACTTGTTAATAGATTGATAGCCAGAGTTAATATTTGCCTTATAAATAAAAAAGTCATTGTTTCTATCTTTTTATTTTGTGCTTTTTAAAAAAGTACCAGTTCAGGCACCGTCTTAAAAGGATTTTTAAAAATATTTATTTTCCTATAACAGCGTGTCTCTAAGTGTTTTATTTCTCTTATACCACAGCAATTTGCCAACAGTTTTTACATTTCGGTATTAAACAAAACATTTTTATTTTAATCCATTTATAGTTGCATGTACTGCTGTGGAGTGTCGGTGAAACAGAGTTCCTTCCTGTTCTCACTTCTGTTCCAGCAGCTATAAACAGTGGCTCCCTCTGCAGCCTCTCTTTATTTTCTCTGAAAGTTTTTCTCTCTCTGAAAAACATTCCATTCACAGAAACGCGGATTCTCCATGAATCATTTCCGCACTCTCTCCGCTCTCCTGTGCTAGAACCTGCACTTTCCCCCGCACTGGCTCCCTCTTTGTGCCCATCCTGGTGTACGAGCGGGGCTTTTGTCCAACAGGGGCTCGGTTCGCGGCGCTGCAGCTGGAAAACTGCTCTCTGCAGTTTGAGCCCAAAAAGCTGCTGAGAGTCGGATGATGTTCCACTCTACAGAGCTCCATGTGTCGGATCCACACACACACACACACACACACAGATCCTGATGAGCAGGGAAATGTCTCAGGCTGCTCTGCTCCAGACACTGGTATAAACCAGGATGTGTGTATAGATCACACTGAAATCTCACCACTGGCTTCAACACATCAACCTGCTCCTGGAAAACTCACATCCTCCTGTAGCGTGCAGGGAAAAACCTGCCTCCATGCGCCTCTGCTCTCTGCTGGGGACTGGATCAGCGCATGCTGAATAACATCCAATTCAGATCGCGCACTCTGAGTTGCACATGTACTGGAAGTTAGGGTTTTATTCATATCTCTCTCTCTGTCTCTCTTCATTTTGTGTCTCTCTTTCTCTCTATCAGTCTGTCTCTCTCTATCTGTCTGTCTCTCTTCATTTTGTTTCTCTCTCTCTGTATCTCTCATTTCACTTCAGCATTCTATCCCTCATTTATCTCTCTCTATCTCTTTCTCTGTTTTGTGCCTGTCTCTTTTTCATTGTGTGTTTGTCTGTCTCCCACTCTCTCTTGGTTCTCTTTGTCTGTCTGTCTCTCTTCATTTTGTGTCTCCCTTCTTTCTCTTTCTCTCTCTCTCTCTCTCTCTCTCTCTGTGTGTTCAGTAGTGTTTTATTGGTGATTGTTATAAATCCCATTGTTGCCAAAACAGGTACTGCAGGAAGATTAAACTAAATGTTATACAAATGATACACATATAGCCCTATTCATGCATGAACATTACAAACATAATAAATAAAAAAACATAACAAGCAAACAACAACAGCAACAAATTGACAGGTAAGTCCCTGAATACAGAGTGTAGTGTGTATTCAGGGTAATCCAGCCACTGGGGGTGCATAAGCGTACTCTTGGTGCCGGTCCCAAGCCCGGATAAATGGAGAGGGTTGCATCAGGAAGGGCATCCAGCGTAAAACTGTGCCAAATCTAACATGCGGATTGAAAAGAGAAATACCATACCGGATCGGTCAGGGCCCGGGTTAACAACGGCCGCCTCCGGTACTATTGGTCAACAGGGTGCCGGTGGAAAGTGTGCTACTGTTGCACCAAAACGGAGAAGGAGAAAGAGAGGGGGGAGGTGTGTTAGGAGAGAGCATGAAAGATGGAAGGGAAGGAGCTTAGAATTGAGGGTAGGAACACTGAATGTGGGAACACTGACTGGCAGAGCGAGAGAGTTAGCAGGTCTGATGGAAAGAAGGAAGTTGGACATTTTGTGTGTGCAGGAGACGAGGTGGAAAGGAAGCAAGGCCAAGAACATTGGAGGTGGATGCAAGTTGTTTTATTATGGAGTGGATGGAAAGAGAAATGGTGTTGGTATTGTTTTGAGGGGGGAGTTGGTCAACAGTGTGATTGATGTGAAGAGGGTGTCAGATAGAGTGATAGGCATGAAGCTGGAGATTCAAGGAGTGATAATCAATGTTGTGTGTGCGTACGCCCCACAGGTTGGATGTGAGAATGAAGAGAGAGTCTTTCTGGGAAAAGATGGATGAAGTGATAGAAAGTATACCGAGGGAGGAGCATGTGCTGATAGGAGCAGATTTCAACAGACATGTTGGCGAGGGAAACAGAGGAGATGAGGACGTGATGGGCAGATATGGTGTAAGAGAGAGAAATGTGGAAGGGCAAATGGTGATTGAGTTTTCGGAGAGGATGAATTTGGCAATAGTCAATACATACTTTGAGAAGAAAGAGCAGCACAGGGTGATGTTTAAGAGTGGAGGAAGATCTACACAGGTGGACTACATACTCTGCAGAAGGGGAACCTGAAGGAGATTGGAGACTGTAAAGTGATGGCAGGGGAGAGTGTAGCTAGATAACATCGAGTGGTCGTGTGCAGGATGAGCTTGAAAGTGAAAAAGAGGAAGAGTGAAATAGTGGAGCCGAAGATTAAGTGGTGGAAACTAAAAGAGGTTGAACATCAGAAGGAGTTTAGGGAATAAATGAGATGAGCACTGAGTAGTAATGGAAGTCTGCCAGAAGATTGGGATACTACTGCTATAGTAGTAAGAGAGGCTGTTAGGACTGGGACTGTTTTGGCCTCTAGAGGCCGCTGTTATTTCCTGTTTTTGTCTATGTTTGTTTTGGCCTCTAGAGGTCGCCACTGTGTCCTGTGTTTTGTGTTGGTGTTGATTGCCTGTTTTCATTAGTGTCACCTGTTTCCAATTTATTTTGTGTATTTATACCCCCTGAGTTCAGTCCTCTTGTCACGGAGTCTTTGTGCTGTTATGTTTAGTTCCAGTTACCGCTGTTCTGTGTTCCTTGCCGTTGTCTCTTTGGTTTTGCACTTTGCTTTGCTTTTTGGACTTTTTGGACTTTGTGTTTACTGTTTTTTGATCTTCTGAGCATTGGTATTTTGCCTTTTCTTTTCTAGTTTTTTGCTTTTGTATTTAACTTTGATCTTTTGGATATTTTTTTCCCTTCATCTTCTGAGCGTTTTTTGGATTATATTTTTGTTTGGACTGTAAATATTGTAAATAAACTTTTTGATACTTTTCTACTTCTGCCTCATGCCTCTGCACTTGAGTCACTCCCCTGGTGGCCTAGTGGGGGTTTGCTGGATTATCACACCAACGAATCAGGTTCGAATCCCAGCAAAACCCTAACAGAAAGACTCTGCCATGACCGACTCAGCAGAGGCTGCTTCAACTGTCTACCCAGCCAACCTTCAGGGAATTATGGCAGCTTTGACATGCTTCAGAGCGACCATGGATGCTCATGGACGAATGCTCACCAGCCAGTGTGAGGCCCTTGCTCGCCACGAGGAACTGCTTCAGCAAATTGGGAAAACCCTGGCACAGCTGACACCTCTGCCTGCATCTCCTGATCCAGTGCCTCCTGCCACACTGTCTCCTTCACCTCGCGAATCCAGCCTTCCTGCACCACAGAGGTATGACGGCAAGCACGGTGAGTGCCGGGAGTTCCTTACCCAGTGCCAACTCACCTTTGAGCTCCAGCCTACCACCTACACTACGGATCACCGCAAGTTTATCAGAAACTTTTAGTTCTGTAGCAGCACCCATGTCGGACCTCACCAAAGGGACAGGTGGATCTTATGTCTGGTCTCCTCAGGCAGAAAAGGCGTTCAAAGACCTCAAGGACCGCTTCTGCATGGCACCCATTCTGGTCCTCCCGGACACCTCCCAACCATTCATCGTGGAGGTGGACGCCTCGGACAGTGGTGTCGGCGCAGTGCTCTCTCAACGTTCGGAAGGAAAGCTGCACCCCTGCGCTTACTTCTCCCACCGCCTGAGTCCTGCGGAGTCCCGGTACGATGTGGGGGATCGAGAACTGTCGTTATACTGTCGTTTTCATTTTTGTACTTTTCACTTTCGCTTTCCTTTTTCCGTTTTTTTTCCGATTTTTTTCTCTTTCTTTTTTCGGAAGAACGCCGAGACTGGAAGCTTTCTTTTTCTCTCCTCCTGTGTAAAGTCCACAAGCGGAGGCCATCTGATCTGCTTTAATATCAACAGATCTTCATTTAAGGTACGTGAATCTTTTCATCATGGCACACCTTCAGCCTGTTCAGTGTGCTGAGTGCAGGATGTTTAGTCATTCTTCCTCCGTCACTAGCGATAGCTCTATTAGCTTTACTTGTGATAAGTGCAGATTAGTTAGCTCTCTGACGGAGAAGATTTCAGTGCTAGAAGCGCGTGTCCAGGCTTTAGAGCAGGTTAGTGAGCGTGAGAACAGTGTAGTTTCTGTTAGGGAAAGTCTGGACGCCCTAGGTGGAGTTAGCAATCCCCCAACTCCGGCATTAGAGCCCTTACAGCGGGGCGAATGGGTGACGGCTCGGCGGCATAAGCGTAGAGCCAAAGCTACCGCAGAGGCTCGCCCACGGGAGCACCACTCCTCTCCGCATCACGTGTCGAACAGGTTTGCTCTCCTTAGTGATGCACCCACTGAGAAACCTGAAAGAGCTCTGGTTATAGGGGACTCTATCATACGGCACGTGAAATTAGCTCAGCCTTTAGGGGCACCAGCAGCTTTAGTCAGGTGTATACTGGGAGCCAGGGCGCCGGACATAGCAGGTAATCTTAGGGTCCTAGGCAAGCACAGGTTCTCAAAGACAGTTATCCATGCAGGAGCTAATGATATACGCCTTCGTCAGTCTGAGGTTACTAAGAGTAACTTTGTAGAGGTGTTTAAATTAGCGAAGGCGATGTCCGATGCTGTAGTATGCTCTGGCCCCATCCCAATGCGGCGTGGCGATGTAGCTTACAGCAGGTTATGGTCGCTGAACTGCTGGCTGTCCAGGTGGTGCTCTGAAAACAGTGTGGGCTTTATAGATAATTGGGCTAATTTTGAGGGCACTGCTGGCCTGTTAGGGCGGGACGGTATCCATCCCACTCGGGAAGGTGCTGCTCTCATTTCCTGCAGCATAGGTCATAGTCTCAGAACAGGCCTAGTTAATTTCTGACAATCCAGAGCCAAGGCCAGGGAGCAGACGAACAGGCTAAACCGACTGTCTGCTAGCTGCACAGAGTCGTCACTCAGGGCCCACTACATCGAGACTGTGTCTGTTCCCCGAGCTCAACAAAAAGGTAGACATTTTCAGAGAGTTTGTTCCAGTAACCTAATCAATATAAAATTAGATCAGACTGACTGTACAGCTGCTGCCAGCACCTTTGATCTAAAGGTGGGGCTATTAAATATTAGATCTCTTACATCTAAAGCGCTAATGGTTAATGAACTCATTACTGATCAGGAGTTTAATGTACGGTGTTTAACAGAAACATGGATTAAGCCAAATGAATATATAGCATTAAATGAAGCGAGTCCTCCTGGATACAGTTATATACACCAGCCTCGTCTAACTGGCAGAGGAGGAGGCATCGCGGTTATTTATAACGATTATCTAGGTGTAACACACAAACCTGATTATAAATTTAATACATTTGAAGTTCTTCATACTCATATAATGTATGTAGCCTCGAAAAATAAGTCTACCCAGTTAATTCCATTGCTTATTATTTACAGGCCCCCGGGGCCATATTCTGAGTTTCTTTCTGAATTTGCAGATTTTATCTCAGATTTGGTTATTTCCTTAGACAAAGCTTTAGTTGTCGGAGATTTTAATATTCACTTTGATAACCCAGAAGACCCTTTAAAAACAGCGTTTGTGTCCATCTTAGATTCAGTCGGGATTAAGCAGAATGTCATAGGACCGACCCATAATGGTGGTCACACCCTTGATCTAATACTAACATTCAGATTAAACGTAGACAATATAGTCATACTTCCACAGTCTGAAGTTATCTCAGATCATTGTCTCATCTCATTCAAAATATGTCTGAGTAATAATATATGCACCTCACCACGCTACTGTATTAAACGTACTTTCACGTCAACTACTGCACAGAGCTTTATAAATGATCTCCCAGAGCTGTCAACTTTGATTGGGTCACTGTCAGCCCCTGCAGAACTCGATCAGGCAACTGAATGCTTAGAGTCAACATTCCGCCATACTTTAGATAATGTAGCTCCTCTAAAAAGGAAAATGGTCAGAGACAAAAAATTAGCACCCTGGTATAATGATGACACTCGCACTTTAAAACAGACCACTCGAAAATTGGAACGTAAATGGCGTCAAACAAAATTGGTAGTGTTCAAATTGGCGTGGAAGGAGAGCTTCCTGAAGTATAGAAAAGCTCTTAGTGCTGCGAGATCAACATATCTCTCCTCCCTAATAGAAGATAACAAAAATAATCCTAGATTCCTATTTAATACTGTAGCAAAATTAATGAGGAATAAGTCCACTATAGACAGATGCACACCTGCAGTATGTAGTAGCAACGACTTCATGAATTTTTTTAATGACAAAATTGAGAATATCCGACAAAAAATTCAAACTACTAATTTAAGGTTAGACAATGAAAGTGACCTTGTAGTTAACAATATAACTGTATCAGATCATCAGTTAGAATGTTTTACTCCCCTAAAAGAAACTGAATTACTTTCATTAATCTCTACATCAAAAGCCTCAACTTGCGTATTAGATCCCTTACCGACACATCTATTCAAACAGATAATGCCTGGAGTAATTGAACCGCTTCTAAAAATAATAAATTCTTCTCTTATGATTGGCTATGTACCCAAATCCTTTAAACTAGCAGTTATCAAACCCCTGATTAAAAAACCTGACCTTGATCCCTGTCAGCTGTCCAATTATCGGCCAATATCAAACCTCCCCTTTATCTCCAAGATCCTTGAAAAAGCTGTGGCACAGCAGTTATGCTCATATTTACATAGGAATAACATCCATGAAATGTATCAGTCAGGATTTAGACCTCATCATAGCACAGAGACAGCACTGGTTAAAGTAGTAAACGACCTACTGTTGGCGTCTGATCAGGGCTGTGTCTCGCTGCTTGTGTTGCTTGACCTTAGTGCAGCATTTGATACCATTGATCATTCCATTCTTCTGGATAGACTAGAAAATGTTGTGGGAGTTAAGGGAATGGCCCTCTCCTGGCTCAGGTCTTATCTAACGGATCGTTATCATTATGTTGATATAAATGGTGATATTTCTAGACGTACCGAGGTAAAGTTTGGTGTTCCACAAGGTTCTGTCTTGGGTCCACTGCTTTTTTCTCTATATATGTTACCTCTGGGCGATATTATTCGTAAACATTGTATTAGTTTCCATTGTTATGCTGATGACACACAGTTGTATGTCTCTGCAAAACCTGATGAGAGACACCAGCTTAATAAAATTGAGGAATGTGTTAAGGACATTAGACACTGGATGCTTATAAATTTCCTTCTGCTTAACTCTGACAAGACTGAAGTACTTGTGCTAGGACCACATACAGCTAGAAGTAAGTTTTCTGATTACACAGTAACTCTGGATGGCCTTTCTGTTTCTTCACGTGCAGCAGTAAAAGACCTCGGAGTGATTATTGACCCCAGTCTTTCATTCGAAACTCACATTGATAACATCACCCGGATAGCTTTCTTTCATCTCAGAAATATTGCTAAGATAAGAAATTTAATGTCATTGCATGATGCAGAAAAACTAGTCCATGCTTTCATTACCTCCAGGTTGGATTATTGTAATGCCTTACTGTCTGGATGTTCCAATAAGTGCATAAACAAGCTCCAGTTAGTTCAAAATGCCGCAGCAAGAGTCCTTACTAGAACTAGAAAATATGACCACATCACGCCTGTCTTATCCACACTGCATTGGCTCCCAATCAAATTTCGTATTGATTATAAAATACTACTATTGACCTTTAAAGCACTAAATGGTCTCGCACCACAGTACCTGAGTGAACTTCTGCTCCTCTATGACCCGCCACGCCTACTTAGATCAAAAGGTGCAGGCTATCTGCTGGTACCTCGTATAGTGAAGGCTACATCAGGGGGCAGAGCCTTTTCTTACAAAGCCCCACTGTTATGGAACAGCCTTCCAAGTAATGTTTGGGAATCAGACACAGTCTCAGCATTTAAGTCTAGGCTAAAAACATATCTGTTTAGTCAAGCCTTTTGTTAATGGTGTTTGAGGTAAAGGAGTAGATCTGGAGGGTCCTCAGACATAGTGTTTTGGTAAACTGGGATGTATGGATGCTGTCAGTCCCCACTCGCTTGCTCACTCGAGTTTGTTGACGGTGCAGTGGCTGGCGGCTTTATGTCCCGGGGCTCCCTCATGCCTGTGTTACCTTCTGGCTCTCTCCTTTTAGTTATGCTGTCATAGTTAGTTGCCGGAGTCCCTGCTTGTACTCGGTGCAATATGTATACTGTTCCTACTTATTCAGGTGACATTGGGCATACCTAACCACCTGTGTTTTCTTTCTCTCCCCCCCCACTCCAAATCTGTCCCTCTGAGTTACATGGAGTCAACAGGAAATCTTTTGGTGGAGACGGTGGGGACCTCGACTGGCTATCGTAGCCTGCAGGGAATCGGCCGTCAGACATTCTGTCGCATGTCCCAGACCCGGTGAAATGTAACTGAATTGTCTTGGCCAGGCCTAAGGGTCCCATCTGCATCTCATCATTGCTGAGGAGTGTGCTCCCATCACCCAATCAAGCATCCAGCCAGAGCAGGTCATGATATATTTTTTTTACCATATTAACATGCCATTGTGTGTCATGCCTGATGTAAAGACTCTCGTCTCTGCGAGCCTACCACACAGATTTAATACTTGTCATTTTTAGGGCATACCTAACAACATGTTTTCTTTCTCTCTCTCCCCCCCCATCTGTCCCTCTGAGTTACATGTTGATCCTGGGATTGAGATGCTGTCCTCTTCTGCCCCTCAGACCTGCTTGATCCATCCTGGTGCCCTGTGTCTGGTCGGAGTTTTATCGCCCCACTCCTGTGAAGGACGGCCCCATGAGGACAGTTGAGGGTTATACCTGTTAAAACTGTTAATATTATAGTCAGGCTGTCTGTTGTTGCCCAAATGAGGATGGGTTCCCTTTTGAGTCTGGTTCCTCTCGAGGTTTCTTCCTCATGTCGTCTGAGGGAGTTTTTCCTTGCCACCGTCGCCACAGGCTTGCTCATTGGGGATAGATTAGGGATAAAATTAGCTCATGTTTTAAGTCGTTCAAATTCTGTAAAGCTGCTTTGCGACAATGTTTATTGTTAAAAGCGCTGTACAAATAAATAAACTTGAGAACTGCGGTCAAATTGGTCAAATTGGCCCTTGAGGAGTGGAGGCACTGGCTGGAGGGAGCGCAACATCCATTCCTGGTTTGGACTGACCACAAGAACCTGGAGTACCTCCAGCAAGCCAAGGGACTGAACCCACGACAGGCTAGGTGGGCCCTGTTTTTCAGTCAGTTTGACTTCACCCTCTCGTACCGCCCTGGCTCCAAGAACACCAAACCTGATGCACTGTCCAGGCTGTTCTCTGCCACTAACAGGGAGAGTGAAGTCGGGGCTATTATCCCTGTGTCCTGGATTGTGGCCCCTGTCCGCTGGGGTATTGAGGAGGCTGTCCGACGAGCCCAACACCAGGACCCTGGTCCTGGGACGGGGCCACCAGGCCTCTTGTACGTCCCACATCAAGCCCGGGCCAAGGTTCTCCAGTGGGGTCACTCTTCCCCTCTCACCGCCCACCCGGGAGCTCGGAGGACCCTGGACTTCCTGAAAAGATGCTTCTGGTGGCCTAACATGGAGAAGGAAGTAAGGTCATTTGTCCTGTCCTGTGAGGTCTGCACCAGAACCAAGAACCCGCGACAGCGTCCCCAGGGTCTTCTGCATCCTCTGACTATTCCCCGGCATCCCTGGTCCCACGTGGCAGTCGACTTCATCACGGGTCTCCCTGAGTCTCAAGGTAACACTGCCATTTTGGTTATAGTCGACAGATTCTCAAAGGCCTGCCGCTTCATACTACTGTGCAAACTCCCTTCTGCTCTTGAAACAGCCAAACTTATTTTTAATCATGTCTTCCGAGTCTTTGGTCTCCCACAGGACATCGTCTCAGACCGAGGGCCCCAGTTCTCCTCCCAAGTGTGGCACGGGTTCTGCAAGGTCATCGGAGCCACTGCCAGCCTCTCCTCTGGGTTTCACCCACAGTCCGATGGTCAGACGGAGAGGCTCAACCAGGACCTGGAAACCACCCTGCGAGGCCTGGCTATGGATAACCCGACATTGTGGAGCACCTGGCTGCCATGGGCAGAGTATGCCCACAACACCCTGCAGTCATTGGCCACCAAGCTGTCGCCATTCCAGTGCCAATTCGGGTTCCAGCCACCTCTGTTCCCAGACCAGGAGGAGGACGCGGGGGTGCCCTCGGTCAACCAATATGTGAGACGGTGTCGCAAGACCTGGAGCAAGGTCAGGAAGACCCTCATCCAGACCTCCAGAACCAACCAGACTCAGGCCAACCGCCATAGAAGACCTGCCCACGCTTTCCGCCCTGGGCAGCGGGTTTGGCTGTCCACTAAGGACCTTCTGCTGTGGGTGCAGAACCGCAAGCTTGCTCCTCACTACATTGGCCCCTTCAAGGTGGTGCGCAGGGTGAACCCTGTCTCCTACTGGCTCCAGTTGCCCCAGACTCTGAGGATCAATCCCACATTCCATGTTTCCCTGTTGCGGCCCGTACTGACGTCCACTTATGCCCCTGCCCCTAGGAACCCCCCACACCCCCGCATCTTCCAGGGTCAGACTGTGTTCACCGTGCATCGCCTGCTTGACTCCCGCCGGGTCCGCGGCGGGCTGCAATATCTTGTGGACTGGGAGGGCTATGGTCCTGAGGAGCACTGCTGGGTTCCCGCTCGGGACGTCTTAGATAAAGAACTGTGTCGGGACTTCCATTCGGCCCATCCGGATCACCCTGGGAACGTCAGGAGACGCTCCTAGAGGGGGGGGTCCTGTTAGGAATGGGACTGTTTTGGCCTCTAGAGGCCGCTGTTATTTCCTGTTTTTTGTCTGTTTGTTTTGGCCTCTAGAGGTCGCCACTGTTTCCTGTGTTTTGTGTTGGTGTTGATTGCCTGTTTTCATTAGTGTCACCTGTTTCCAATTTATTTTGTGTATTTATACCCCCTGAGTTCAGTCCTCTTGTCACGGAGTCTTTGTGCTGTTATGTTTAGCTCCAGTTACCTCTGTTCTGTGTTCCTTGCCATTGTCTCTTTGGTTTTGCACTTTGCTTTGCTTTTTGGACTTTTTGGACTTTGTGTTTACTGTTTTTTGATCTTCTGAGCATTGGTATTTTGCCTTTTCTTTTCTAGTTTTTTGCTTTTGTATTTAACTTTGATCTTTTGGATATTTTATTTTTCCCTTCATCTTCTGAGCGTTTTTTGGATTATATTTACAGTCCAAACAAAAATATTATAAATAAACTTTTTGATACTTTTCTACTTCCGCCTCATGCCTCTGCACTTGAGTCACTCCCCTGGTGGCCTAGTGGGGGTTTGCTGGATTATCACACCAACGAACCAGGTTTGAATCCCAGCAAAACCCTAACAGAGGCAGCACGGAAGGTGCTAGTGTGGTCATCAGGAAGGAAGACAAGGAGACAGGGTGGTGGAACAAAGAAGTGCAGGAAATTATAAAAGAGAAGAGGCTAGCAAAGAAGAATTGGGATGATCAGTGAGATGAGGAAAGCAGGCAGTTATACAGAGAGATGAGACAGAAGGCAAAAACAGTGGTAGCGAAGGTGAAAGCAGGTGTATACCAGGAGTTGTATGAAAGACTGGAGACCAAAGAAGGAGAGAAAGACCTGTACAGACTAGCTAGGCAGAGAAACAGGGAAGTGAGGGATGTACAGCAGGTAAGAGTGATGAAAGATGTAAATAGAAATGTGCTGACAAACAAAGAGAGTGTATTAAGAAGGTGGAAAGAGTACTTTGAGGATTTATTAAATGAGGAGAATACAAGTGAGAAAAGGTCAGATTCATTGGAGACAGCAAATCAGGAAGCAGAGTTGGTTAGTAAGGATGAGGTGAGGGCAGCCATGAAAAGAATGAAGACTGGGAAAGCAGTCGGACCAGATGGTATCCCGATTGAGGCTTGGAGATGTTTGGGTGAGACGGCTGTGGAGTTCCTAACAAGATTGTTTAATAAGATCCTAGAGAATGAGAAAATGCCAAATGAATGGAGGAAGAGTCCCAATATACAAGAATAAGGGAGATGTACAGAGCTGCAGTAATTACAGAGGGATAAAACTGATGAGCCACACCATGAAATTATGGGAAAGGATATTGGAGGCGAGATTGAGAAGAGAGGTAGCAATTTGTGAACAGCAGTATGGGCGGCATGGTGGTGTTGTGGTTAGCACGGTTGCCTCACAGCAAGAAGGTTCTGGGCTTGAACTCAGTGGCCGGCGAGGGCCTTTCTGTGTGGAGTTTGCATGTTCTCCCTGTGTCTGTGTGGGTTTCCTCTGGGTGCTCCGGTTTCCCCCAAAGACATGCAGTTAGGCTAACGTGGGGCGGCCTTAGGCTGAAGTGCCCTTGAGCAAGGTGCCTAACCTCTGACTGCTCCCTGGGTGCTCTAGTGTGGCTGCCCACTGCTCTGGGTGTGTGCGTGTGTTCACTGCTTCAGATGGGTTAAATGCAGAGGATGAATTTCACTGTGCTTGAAGTGTGCATGTGACAAATAAAGGTTTCTTCTTCTTTATGCCAAGGAAGAGCATGTTGGATGCAATTTTTGCTTATAGAATGTTAATGGAGAAGTACAGGGAAGGCCAGAGAAAGCTACATTGTGTGTTTGTAGACCCGGAGAAGGCATACAATAGAGTGCCGAGAGATGAGTTATGGTATTGTATGAGAAAGTGTGGAGTGAACGAGAAGTATATTAGAGTGGTGCAAGATGTATGAGAACAGTGAAACAACAGTGAGGTGTGCAGTTGGAACAACTGAATGGTTCAAGGTGAAGGTGGGACTCCATCAAGGATCTGCTTTGAGTCCTTTCTTGTTTGCCATAGTGATGGATAGCTTGAAAGATGAAGTGAGGTGAGAGTCACCATGGAACACGATGTTTGCGGATGATATTGTGATATGTGGTGAAAGTAGAAAGGAGGTTGAGTTGGGTTTGGAGAGATGGAGGGATGCATTGGAACAAAGAAGCATGAAGGTGAGCAGTACTGTAGCAAAACAGTATGCATGTGCATCAATGAGAATGGGGATGAGAGTGTAGTGAAGATGCAAGGAGTAGACATAAAGAAAGTTGGTGAATTCAAGTACCTGGGGTCAACTTTGCAGGAAAATGGGAGCTGCAATAGTGAGGTGAGAAAGGGAGTGCAGGCAGGGTGGAGCAGTTGGAGAAGGATTTCGGGAGTCATTTGTGATAGGAAAGTCCCAGCAAAAGTGAAAGGTAAGCTGTATAAGACAGTAGTGAGACCAGCTGTGATGTATGGATTGGAGTCAGTACCCTTAACGAAGAGACAGGAGGCAAAGTTGGAGGTGGCGGAGTTGAGGATGATAAGGTTTGCGATGGGAGTGACGAGGTTGGACAGGATAAGGAATGAGCACATCAGAGGGACAGCACATGTGGAGAGCTTGGGAATGAAGCTAAGAGAGATGAGACTGAGATGGTATGGGCACATCCTGAGAAGAGATGCAGAGCATGTTGGAAGGAGAATGTTGAGGATGGAGCTGTCAGGCACACGAAAATGAGGAAAGCCAAAGAGGAGATACATGGATGTGGTGAGAGAGGACATGAAAGTGGCAGGTGTGGTAGAGAAGGATGCGGAAGACAGGGAGCAATGGAGATGAAAGATCTGCTGTGGCGACCCCTAATCAGGAGCAGCCAAAGGAAGAAGAAGAAGAAGAAGAATGTGTATTCAGAGTGTGTTCAGGACACTTGGTGTCTCACTGTCCCTCACACACTCAAACACTGTACAGTGAAGGTTGCAGTGTGTCCTCCTCCTCAGATGGTTTTTAATTGATGTTAATTTGCACACATTTGGTATTTTGCATTTGATTTTTTTTTCAGTGGAGTTTTTTTTGTGTTGATATTTTTCACAGTGGAAGAGGAAGTGCAGCTTTGTCTCTACATCACAGATTGTCTAATGAGCATGCTGTCTCTGTTCTCTGAGCAGCCAGTTCTCCTGAGTTCCACTTTCTCCTGTGTTGACTCTTCTCCACAGTGAGATGGTGCTCTCTCAGCCTGTACGTGGTCAGGATCTGTCTCTGCTTTATATCTCTGACACTGCAGAGATCCTCTGGCAGTTCATACTCTCTGTTTGAACCTAAAAGGACTGGTTGGTGTGGACTCCAAGCCTTCCATCCATACAGTACAGTGGGCTCAGTGACAAAGTCAAAGATTTTGATGCCCTCCTGGTGTATGTGTATGTTGCTAAATACCATGTGTGTCCATCTGGTGTGGTTGGGTACTGTGTATTGATGGTGTTGGGGATGTTGGAGCACTCTGGTGATATTTTCATTAATTTTTTTAATGAAATTCCGAAAGTAATTTCTTCTGGGCAAAACTGTTGAAATGGCTATACTGCCTTCTGGGAACTCTGTATTAAGTCAAGTCAAGTTTATTTGTATAGCGCTTTTAACAATAAACATTGTCGCAAAGCAGCTTTACAGAATTTGAACAACTTAAAATATGAGCTAATTTTATCCCTAATCTATCCCCAAAGAGCACGTTTGTGGCAACAGTGACAAGGAAAAACTCCCTCAGATGACATGAGGAAGAAACCTCGAGAGGAACCAGACTCAAAAGGGAACCCATCCCCATCTGGGCAACAACAGACGACATGACTAACATTAACAGTCCTAACATAAAGTCAGCTTCGTTGATGCTATAAACCCCCCACCAACGGAAACCTGAGTGCAAAACCATTCACGACAACCGTAGTCCCAAAGTCAGCAAGTCAACTGGAGTCCTAAAGTCAGCAAGTCAACTGCAGTCCCCAGCCACAAAAGCACCACTGCAAGAGTCCAGAGCGTCCTCCAGGTGCGACCCCCAACTGTCCACATGGGGCTGCCCTCCACAGGAGCAATGCGATGAAACTCCAACCAGACACAGGGCACAAGGATGGATCAGGCAGGTCCGAGGAGCAGAAGAGGTCAGCATCTCGATCCCAGGACTGACGTAGCTCAGAGGGACAGATTGGGGGGGGAGAAAACACAGGTTGTTAGGTATGCCCAGTGTCACCTGAATAAGTAGGAACAGTATACGTATTGCACTGAGTGCAAGCAGGGACTCTGGCAACTAACTATGACAGCATAACTAAAAGGGGAGAGCCAGAAGGTAACACAGGCATGAGGGAGCCCCGGGACATAAAGCAGCAGCCACTACACCATCAACAAACTCGAGTGAGCAAGCAAGTGGGGACTGACAGTATCCATACATCCCAGTTTACCAAAACAATCTATGTCTGAGGACCCTCCAGATCTACACCTTTACCTCATAAACACCATTAACAAAAGGCTTGACTAAACAGATATGTTTTCAGCCGAGACTTAAATGCTAAGACTGTGTCTGATTCCCAAACACTACTTGGAAGGCTGTTCCATAACTGTGGGGCTTTGTAAGAAAAGGCTCCACCCCCTGATGTAGCCTTCACTATACGAGGTACCAGCAGATAGCCTGCACCTTTTGATCTAAGTAGGCATGGCGGGTCATAGAGGAGCAGAAGTTCACTCAGGTACTGTGATGCGAGACCATTCAGTGCTTTAAAGGTCAATAGTAGTATTTTATAATCAATACAAAATTTGATTGGGAGCCAATGTAGTGTGGATAAGACAGGGGTGATGGGGTCATATTTTCTATATTAGCTTTTTCAGTCGTCTCCTTCACTGAATCTGCCACTCTGTCTCTGTTGGAGTGTATGAGTGTATGTCATTGAATCACTTTGTTTTGAAGGACATGTAGTTTGGGTGGCTGGGGGCTGGGATGTACATGACTGGTCAGTAAGGTGGTTAGCTGGCTGGTTGATGGGGTGGCTAGCACTCTGTGTGTGTGTGTGTGTGTGTGTGTGTGTGTGTGTGTGTGTGTGTGTGTGTGTGTGTGTGTGTGTGTGTGATTCTCATTGTTTCTGTCTCCCTCTCTTGGCTTAACTAGCAACTGTGTAAAAAAATCACCTTCTCTCAGCAGGCCTAGTGCCAGGATGAAGTGACTGAGGGGGCAGTTAAAGATAAAAAATATTTGGGGCAAATTGGCAGGTCATGAACTAAAATTGTTCTGGTGAGAGGTTGAATGAAATTCATTAATTTAATCATGCAATAGCCTCTGAATTTACGAGCTAACAGATTAAGTTTAGGCTCAGCAATATCAGTGTTGCTGGGGATACTGGCCTACAGCCTTATTCCTGAACAGCTTTTTGGGGAAGCAACCAAACTACAAAAAGTAAACTAGTTTGAGTGTTAATGGTTTCAACCTTTTTTAAAATCACATTGTGTACAGCATGCAGTGAGGTTCAACTCTAATATATCTCACAAAGCACAGCAAGTGGCACTGTCCATGGTTCTGAAATAACAGCGCTGTTTCAGAACCATGTTTGAATGCTGTCTGTGCAGCGGGAAAAGAGACTCGATCAGATGACATGCCTCTAATATTTTATGGGGCAAAACTCTCTCTCTCTCTCTCTCTCTTTCTCTCTGTAAAAATCACCTTCCCTCAGAGATGCATCACTTCTGCTCTTCTAACCACACACACACACATGAACTACAACACTGATTCAAAAAAGTTGGGACACTGTGTAAAACGTAAATAAAAACAGAATGCAATGATTTGCAAAATCTTTTTCAACCTATATTCAGTTGAATTTAATACAAAGACAAGATATTTAATGTTCAAACTTATAAACTTTATTGTTTTTGTAAATATACACTCATTCTGGGGGCGGCACGGTGGTGTAGTGGTTAGCACTGTCGCCTCACAGCAAGAAAGTCCTGGGTTCGAGCCCCGGGGCCGGCGAGGGCCTTTCTGTGCAGAGTTTGCATGTTCTCCCCGTGTCCGCGTGGGTTTCCTCTGGGTGCTCCGATTTCCCCCACAGTCCAAAGATATGCAGGTTAGGTTAACTGGTGACTCTAAATTGACCGTAGGTGTGAATGTGAGTGTGAATGGTTGTCTGTGTCTATGTGTCAGCCCTGTGATGACCTGGCGACTTGTCCAGGGTGTACCCCGCCTTTCGCCTGTAGTCAGCTGGGATAGGCTCCAGCTTGCCTGCGACCCTGTAGAAGGATAAAGCGGCTAGAGATAATGAGATGAGATGAGACACTCATTCTGAATTTGATGCCTAACATATTCCAAAAGACTTGGGACAGGGGCATGTTCACCATCGTGTTGCATCACCTTTCCTTTTAACAACACTCAGTAAGTATTTGGGAATGGAGGAAACAAACTGTTGAAGTTTTGAAGGTGAAATTCTTTCCCATTCTTGCTGGATATATGACTTCAGTTTCTCAACAGCCTGTCATCTCTGTTGTAATATTTTGCACTTCATAATCTCATCTCATCTCATTATCTCTAGCCACTTTATCCTGTTCTACAGGGTCACAGGCAAGCTGGAGCCTATCCAAGCTGACTACGGGCGAAAGGCACTTCATAATGTGCCACATATTTTCAATGGAACACAGGCAGGCCAGTTTAGCACCTGCACTCTTTTACTGTGAAGCCATGCTGTTGTAACACATGCAGAATGTGGCTTAGCATTGTCTTGCTGGAATAAGGAGGAATGTCCCTGATAAAGACATCATCTGGATGGTGGTATATGTTGCTCCAAAATTTGTATGTACCTTTCTGGAGCTTTAACAGATGTGCAAGTTCCCCATGCTGTGGGCATTAACACACACCCAGACCCTCACAGATGCTGGCTGTTGAACTTTGTGCTAGTAACAATCTGGATGGTCCTTTTCCTCTTTAGCCTGGAGGAAAAGATGTCTACAATTTCCCAAAAACAATTTGAAATTTGAACTCATCAGACCACAGGACACTTTTCCACTTCGCATCAGTTTATCTCAGATGAGCTCGGGCCCAGAGAATTCAGCAGCATTTCAGGATGTTTTATGGTTTTCACTTTGGATGGTAGACACAGCAATGAAGTATGTTTACTGATAATGGGTTTCCGAAGTGTTCCCAAGTCCATGTAGGAATATCATTTATACAATCATATCAGTTCAGAGAGAGAGACAGAGAGAATGTTACATAATCTCACATCACTGCTTTCGCTTCTACATTATTTCTATAATGATAGTAAAAGTGGAAGAATAAAACAAATTCTATAAAATACATACTTCCTATAAAGTAATTATTCTCTATAAATTACAGAAAGCTTTATGGTGGACTGAGAGAGTTAATCCAATTTGTGTGTCTGTTTGTGATTCTTCTCCCAGCATCTAAATTCAGCCAGTGTTTGGGTTTTATTTCTTCAATTCTGTATTTCTGAATATTCATTTCATATTTGTTTAGATAAATAAGAATATATAAAAATAATTTTAAAAAGTAAATCTGATCCAAAGTTATTAGAGGGATATTGTTGCTCATTATATCTTTCTAAAAAGAAAGTTCCACAGAGCTCCTGGTTGAGGTTGATTAAGAACTTGAGTCATATAGCTGAGGTTGAGGAACTGTAGAAGTTCAGGAGTTCAATAAAGTTATGCTATTTGTTGCTATATCATGTGAAAAAAAAATTATATATATATATATATATATATATATATATATATATATATATATATATATATATATATATATATATATATATAATCAGTTGTGGAATAAAGCGATTAAAGGAGACGGATGTGAGATCAAATTGAAATCTCCTGCCTGATGATTAAATCCACTGGGGGGAAATTCTGCATAAAGTCTCAGTTCAGTGTTTCTCCTTAACATCCATCTACCAGCGTGCTGGTGTGAAACAGCTGATGGTTATTCGGGTGATGACTATGTGTTGTATGAATCATTTTACACACACACACACACACACACACACACACACAGCAGAAAGCATCCACTGTGTAAGAGGTGATGAATGATCATCCTTGAGCACTTATTCATAATCCTCCTCATAACCACTTGACTCCAACAGCCATTTCTCACAAACTATACAAATAACTGACATTCCTGCTTCTCTTCCTGTGTGTGTGTGTGTGTGTGTGTGTGTGTGTGTGTGTGTGTGTGTGTGTGTGTGTGTGTGTGTGTGTGTCACAGTGTGGGATAGAGAATGACAGAGAAACAGGAGGAAGTGACAGAAGAGTTAGACTGTGGAAGAGACAGTGACAAAGACCAAAGGCGTAGTCTGTTAAGTCAATTCTTGACGACCGCAAACAAGGGAAGAGTGTGTGTGTGTGTGTGTGTGTGTGCATGCATGCGCATGCTTGTGTAGGTACCGTCCGTCTAAGACCTACAACAGCCCGTCTCTTTAAGAAACTACATTTCCCATCACCAGCTTCCACGTTGACCTGCGTCATGCCAGGGCGGGATTACCATCATCACATCCTCCCTGAAGGCATAAGTAATGGAACAACACTTCCGTCTTCCTCTTTCCGTCCGGACCAGCTGCCTGGACACAAGGAAGATCGCTTGCTCCGCCAAGCACCCAAAATAAGACATCTTTTCTTCTTTCTTGCAAGATCCCCGATTCAGCGTGATTTCTTTGTTTACCCCTGGCCACGGAAAAAATCCAAAATTGCGCGATTTTAAACTCAACTTGAGCTACAACCAGTTTCCATTTGTACCTTATAAGTACGTACAAGACTGCAGCCCAAAGTAGTTAATTTAAAGTAAGAAGCAGCTGGATCCCTTCTAACTGAAAGCTGTGCACATTGTTTAATCAGAGTTTTCTTCCCACGAGCTACGAAGCATCGGACCAAGAATTCTCTTTCCTACAGAAGTCTCCACAGACTCCTCTGAAACTCAGCCTTTCCAAGAATTCTCTGCTTTCTACAAAAAAAAGTCGAGATACTGAAGTAAGACTTGGAATTTTGGGCAAAACCTAGTCTTAGGAATTAGCTTTTATGAAGTGTGAATTTAAACTCAGGAATGGTTTAAATGTGTACACTGTAAACACGTAGCGTGTTGAATTGATGAATGTTCTATTTTGTTTTAATCTCTCAATTGTTTAATAGGTTTTGCATGCTCTCTCTTTCTTTCTAACACTTTAATTTCATTATTTACACATATCTGGACCTCATCAAGATTTCAGTGAATTTGGTAATGTTATAAAGCTAGTGGATTAGCTGCTACGGCTAATTCTTCTATCTTATTAGCATCCAGAGATAACTGTATTGTCTCCAAAGGACTGTTAGGCCTTACCACGTGGTCAAACACACCTCAGTTAGCAACTAAAGCTAACTATCTTGTTTTACTTAGAAACACATGGTCACCAGGCCTTTCACACACAAACACACCTTAGCTAGCATTCCTTTGTCTTAGCTAGCGACACAAGGCTAATCTGTGTCTCCACACATGGCCAACACATCTTAGCTATCAACCAGAGCTAAATCCTTTGTTCTCAAACCCCACATGGTGACACACACCCCTTAGCTAGCCACATATGGCTAATTTTTTGTCTAATTAGCAACCAAAGCTAGCTCACCAGGCCTCACACACAAAACACATCTTAGCTAGCATTCCTTTGTCTTAGCTAGCAACACAAGGATAACCTGTGGCTCAACACGTGGCCAGTACATCTCAATTAGCAACCAAAGCTAACTCTCTTGCTGTACTTAGAAACATGTGGTCACCAGGCCCCACACACACAAACACACCTTAATTAGCACACAAAGCTAATCTTTTGTCTTCACCACAACACACACACACATCTCACTGGTCGGAGTGTCTGGTCGGAGTTTTATCGCCCCACTCCTGTGAAGGACGGCCCCATGAGGACAGTTGAGGGTTATACCTGTTAAAACTGTTAATATTATAGTCAGGCTGTCTGTCTGCCCCTCCTTGAACTGCCACCTTATTGTGGTGGAGGGGTTTGTGTGCTTGAATGATCCTAGGAGCTATGTTGTCGGGGGCATTATGCCCCTGTCAGGGTTTCCCAAGGCAGACAGGTCCTAGGTGACAGGCCAGACTAAGAGCAGTTCACCAAAACCCCTATGGAGAAAAATCCGAGGACCGTGACGTCGCCCGGGATGACGCAGCCGGGGCCCCACCCTGGAGCCAGGCCCGGGGTTGGGGCTCGTATGCGAGCGCTTGGTGGCCGGGCCTTTGCCCATGGGGCCCGGCCGGGCTCAGCCCGAAGAGCTGACGTGGGCCCGACCTCCTGTGGGTTCACCACCCACAGAGGTAGCAGTAGGGGACTGGTGCAATGTGGATTGGGTGGCAGTCGAAGGCAGGGGCCTCGACGACCTGATCCCCGGACACAGCGGCTGGCTGTTGGGACATGGAATGTCACTTCGCTGGGGGGGAAAGAGCCTGAGCTTGTGCGGGAGGTTGAGAGGTACCGGCTAGAGATAGTCGGGCTCACCTCCACGCACAGCTTGGGCTCTGGAACCCAGCTCCTCGAGAGGGGCTGGACTCTCCACTTCTCTGGAGTCGCCCGTGGTGAGCGGCGGCGGGCTGGTGTGGGCTTGCTTATAGCTCCCCAGCTCAGCCGCCATGTGTTGGAGTTTACCCCAGTGAACGAGAGGGTCGCCTCGCTGCGCCTTCGGATTGGGGAGAGGGCTCTTGCTGTTGTTTGTGCCTATGGCCCAAATA
This sequence comes from Neoarius graeffei, assembly GCF_027579695.1. NCBI lineage: Eukaryota > Metazoa > Chordata > Actinopteri > Siluriformes > Ariidae > Neoarius > Neoarius graeffei. Next base: position 64,070,262 of record NC_083589.1, on the reverse strand, counting down.
GCAGTATAGAGTATCCGGCCTTCTTGGAGTCCCTGGGAGAGGTACTGAGGAGTGCTCAGACTGGGGACTCCATTGTGTTACTGGGGGACTTCAATGCTCACGTGGGAGATGACAGTGACACCTGGAGGGGCGTGGTTGGGAGGAACGGCCTCCCCGATCTGAACCCGAGTGGTGTTTTGTTATTGGACTTCTGTGCTAGTCACGGTTTGTCCATAACGAACACCATGTTCGAGCACAGGGGTGTCCATAAGTGCACGTGGCACCAGGACACCTTAGGTCGGAGGTCAATGATAGACTTTGTAGTCGTTTCATCTGATCTCCGGCCCTATGTCTTGGACACTCGGGTGAAGAGAGGGGCTGAGCTGTCAACTGATCACCACCTGGTGGTGAGTTGGATCCGCTGGCGGAGGAGGAAGCTGGACAGACCTGGCAGGCCCAAACGTATGGTGAGGGTCTGCTGGGAACGTCTGGCCGAGCACTCTGTCGGGGAGGTCTTTAACTCCCACCTCCGGGAGAGCTTTTCCCAGCTTCCGAGGGAGGCGGGGGACATTGAGTCTGAGTGGACCATGTTCTCTACCTCCATTGTGGACGCAGCTGTTCAGAGCTGTGGCCGCAAGGTCTCCGGTGCCTGTCGTGGCGGCAATCCCCGAACCCGGTGGTGGACACCAGAAGTAAGGGATGCCGTCAAGCTGAAGAAGGAGTCCTATCGGGCCATGTTAACCTCCAGGACTCCCGAGGCAGCTGACGGGTATCGGCAGGCCAGGCATGCTGCAGCTCGGGCAGTTGCGGAGGCAAAAACTCGGAACTGGGAGGAGTTCGGGTAGGCCATGGAGAAGGACTGTCGGTCGGCCTCGAAGAAATTCTGGCAAACCGTCCGGCGCCTCAGGAGGGGGAAGCAGTACTCTGCCAACACTGTTTACAGTGCGGGTGGGGAGCTGTTGACCTCGACTGGGGACATTGTCGGGCGGTGGAAGGAATACTTTGAGGATCTCCTCAATCCCACCGTCATGTCTTCCACTGAGGAGACTGAGGCTGATGACTCAGAGGTGGACTCGTCCATTACCCAAGCCGAAGTCACTGAGGTGGTTTGCAAGCTCCTCGGTGGCAAGGCACCGGGGGTGGATGAGATCCGCCCTGAGTATCTCAAGTCTCTGGATGTTGTGGGGCTGTCTTGGTTGACACGCCTCTGCAACATCGCGTGGCGGTCAGGGACAGTGCCTCTGGAGTGGCAGACTGGGGTGGTGGTCCCTCTTTTTAAGAAAGGGGACCGGAGAGTGTGCCCCAATTATAGGGGAATCACACTTCTCAGCCTCCCAGGGAAGGTTTACTCCAGGGTACTGGAGAGGAGAATTCGACCAATAGTCGAACCTCGGATCCAGGAGGAACAATGCGGTTTTCGTCCTGGTCGCGGAACACTGGACCAGCTCTATACCCTTCATAGGGTGCTCGAGGGTTCATGGGAGTTTGCCCAACCAGTCCACATGTGCTTTGTGGATCTGGAGAAGGCATTCGACCGTGTCCCCCGTAGTATTCTGTGGGGGGTGCTTTGGGAGTATGGGGTTCGGGGCTCTTTGCTAAGGGCTGTCCGGTCCCTGTACGAACGGAGCAGGAGTCTGGTTCGCATTGCCGGCAGTAAGTCAGACCTGTTCCCAGTGCATGTTGGACTCCGGCAGGGCTGCCCTTTGTCACCGGTTCTGTTCATAATTTTTATGGACAGAATTTCTAGGCGCAGCCAGGGGCCAGAAGGAATCCTGTTTGGGAACCACAGGATTTCATCTCTGCTTTTTGCGGATGATGTTGTCCTGTTGGCTTCTTCAAACCAGGACCTTCAGCATGCACTGGGGCGGTTTGCAGTCGAGTGTGAAGCGGCTGGGATGAGAATCAGCACCTCCAAGTCCGAGGCCATGGTTCTCGACCGGAAAAGGGTGGCTTGCCCTCTCCAGGTTGGTGGAGAAGTTCTGCCTCAAGTGGAGGAGTTTAAGTATCTCGGGATCTTGTTCACGAGTGAGGGAAGGATGGAGCGTGAGATCGACAGGCGGATCGGTGCAGCCTCCGCAGTGATGCGGTCGCTTTACCGGTCCGTTGTGGTGAAGAAGGAGCTGAGCCAAAAGGCGAAGCTCTCAATTTACCGGTCGATCTACGTTCCGACTCTCACCTATGGTCATGAGCTTTGGGTAATGACCGAAAGGACAAGATCGCGGATACAAGCGGCCGAAATGAGTTTCCTTCGCAGGGTGGCTGGGCGCTCCCTTAGAGATAGGGTGAGAAGCACAGTCACTCGGGAGGAGCTCGGAGTAGAGCCGCTGCTGCTCCACATCGAGAGGAATCAGCTGAGGTGGCTCGGGCATCTTTTTCGGATGCCTCCTGGACGCCTCCCTGGGGAGGTGTTCCAGGCATGTCCCCCCGGGAGGAGGCCCCGGGGAAGACCCAGGACACGCTGGAGGGACTATGTCTCTCGGCTGGCCTGGGAACGCCTCGGTGTTCTTCCCGAGGAGCTGGCCGAGGTGTCTGGGGAAAGGGAAGTTTGGGCTTCCCTGCTTAGACTGCTGCCTCCGCGACCCGGTCCCGGATAAAGCGGAAGAAGACGAGACGAGACGAGACGAGACGAGCTGTCTGTTGTTGCCCAAATGAGGATGGGTTCCCTTTTGAGTCTGGTTCCTCTCGAGGTTTCTTCCTCATGTCGTCTGGGGGAGTTTTTCCTTGCCACTGTCGCCACAGGCTTGCTCATTGGGGATAGATTAGGGATAAAATTAGCTCATGTTTTAAGTCATTCAAATTCTGTAAAGCTGCTTTGCGACAATGTTTATTGTTAAAAGCGCTGTACAAATAAACTTGATTTGATTTGATTTGATCTCACACACACACACACACACATCTCACTGTTTGTATATATTTCAACTGACATTATTCATTTTTATCTTTGTTATAATAAATTCACTTATTGTTGAAACTGTGTGTTTATTTGTGTTCTGATATTTATGAAGTCACACAATCTCAAAAGAATTCAAAGGTGCATATAGGTTGTGTAATATGGTAAGTGATCATAATAATTTGGAATATACCATAATTTAGCTGTTTGGTAATTTATTATTAAGCACCAAAATTAATGGTATTAATTAATGAGACTGATTCCATGAGTGATTTAATGATAATATGAGACTGATTCAATGAAAACGATTCAATGAGACTGATTCAATGGTATGATTCAATGAAAACGATTCAATGAGACGATTCAATGAGACTGATTCAATGGTATGATTCAACTGAGACTGATTCAATTTTAATTATTAACCTTCAGATTTAATGAGATTGATCACTCACTTAAACTAGTTGCACCTACACTTGTGTGTTTGTGCACGTGCGCATGTGTGTGTGCTCAGTATTGTCAAGAGGAGTGGAAAATTGGTTAGGCCTTGACTACCTCGTGTCCAAGCACATTCTATTAGTCCAAGTTTAATGGGCTTCATTTCACTGAAATGATTAAAGTAAGAGCTTTTGACTGAGCTAACTGTGGTCTTTTATGGTCTTGAATTTCATCCTGCAAAATATAACAACTTTCTATCACATCTTTGCTTCTGACATAACATGACATTATTAAAACGTGCTGTTGAACATTTGTTGTAGGTTTAATAAAGCTTTGACGACTGTATGAATATTGTCAGTGATTATAGAAACAGAGATTATCAAATAAAGTGTACTTCAGCACTGTTAATGTTAGGACTAGGACTGTTTTGGCCTCTAGAGGCCGCTGTTATTTCCTTTTCATGTCGTGTTCATTTTGGCCTCTAGAGGCCGCCACTGTTCCTGTGTTTTGAGTTTGTGTTAATTGCCTAATTATCTTCACCTGTGTCCTTAATTAGTTTGTCTATTTATACCCCTGAGTTCAGTCCTCTTGTCACGGAGTCTTTGTGCTGTTATGTTTATCTCCAGTTTCCTTTGTACTGTGTTTTTTGATCTTCTTAGCTTTTGTATTTTTGCACTTTGCTTTTCTTTTGGATTATACTCTTTGGTTTTTTTTTTTGTCTTTTGTTTTGCCCTGTATATAGTGTATATAGTTTAAATAAACCTTTTGATTCTTTTTCTACTTCCGCCTCACGCCTCTGCATTTGAGTCATCCCCCTGGTGACCTAGTGGGGGTTTGCTGGATTATCACACCAACGAACCAGGTTCGAATCCCAGCAAAACCCTAACAGAAAGACTCCGTCATGACCGACTCAGCAGAGGCTGCTTCAACTGTCTACCCGGCCAACCTTCAGGGAATTATGGCAGCTTTGACACGCTTCGGAGCAACCATGGACGCTCATGGACGTACGCTCACCAGCCAACGTGAGGCCCTCGCTCGCCACGAGGAACTGCTTCAGCAAATTGGGAAAACCCTGGCACAGCTGACATCTCTGCCTGCATCTCCTGCTCCTGATCCAGTTCCTGCTCCTGATCCAGCTCCCACTCCTGCTCCAGTGCCTCCTGCAATGCTGCCTTCTTCACCTCGCGAACCCAGCCTTCCTGCACCACAGAGGTATGACGGCAAGCACAGTGAGTGCCGAGAGTTCCTTACCCAGTGTCAACTCACCTTTGAGCTTCAGCCTACCACCTACACTACGGATCGCCGCAAGATTGCCTTTGTGATCACCTTATTAGCTGGTAAGGCGCGAGCCTGGGCTACTGCTATCTGGCAAAGACAGGGACCTGAGTGCTTTGATTTCCAGCTGTTTTCTGAAGAGATGCTTCGGGTCTTCGATCAGGCAGACATCAGTACCGACGCAGCCCGAAAGCTCATGTCCATCCGGCAAGGAGGAAGCGTCGCAGATTACGCCATCTCGTTCCAAACACTCGCAGCAGTAAGTGGATGGAACGAGACTGCCCTGGTGTCAGCCTTCCACCATGGTCTGTCTGACCCCATCAAGGACGGTCTGGCCTCTATTGGATGCCCAAGTGACCTCGAAACCCTCATCTCACATGCTATTCGTCTGGACAACAGGATGAGAGAACGCCACCAAGCCTTGAGCCCCCCCAGCCTCCCTACCTCTACCTGGAGACCATCTACCTCCTTCAGTGACTGTCCAGAACCCATGCAAGTGGGTCGTACTCGCCTCTCCGCATCTGAGAGGGAGCGCAGAAGGAGGGACAAGTGCTGCATCTACTGTGGCAAACCTGGTCACTTCCGAGCATCATGTCCCGAACTCTTGGGAAAAGGACCGCCCCGTCCAGCCGAGGGAGGGTTGTGACGGGGCCTACCCTCTCTCCCGGACTCCCTGGCCAAGGAATCTACATCCCGGTCTCCATCTCCTGGGGTGAGTCTGTCCACTCTTGTCAAGCTTTGATAGACTCAGGGGCGGCTGGGAACTTTATGGATATTCACTTCGCCCAAAGCATCAATATTCCGACTGCACCTCTTGAAGTCCCACTGTCTGTGTCTGCCCTCGATGGCCAAGCGTTAGGTGATGGAAGAGTCACCCAAGTTACTTCTCCAGTTTTCCTCCAGTCTCAAGGTCACAAGGAAGAAATATCCCTGCACCTGATTCCTTCACCTGAGTTCCCAGTTATTCTAGGCCTTCCTTGGCTTACTCGCCACAACCCTCGCATAGACTGGGTAACAAGCCAGGTTGTGGAATGGGGCCCTGCATGCCATGCCTCTTGTCTGCTCTCTAGCTCTCCTGTGTCTCCTGCCGAGCCCCCTGATCTCACCGAGTTATCTCAAGTTCCCACAGAGTACTGGGATCTCAAGGAGGTATTCAGCAAGAGCAGGGCCGCCGTTCTTCCTCCGCACCGGGCCTACGACTGTGCCATCGACTTGCTCCCTGGGACTACCCCTCCTCGTGGCAGACTGTTTTCACTCTCTCAGTCAGAACGCAAGGCCATGGAGGAATACCTCAAAGATGCCCTGGTCTCTGGGTTTATTCGACCCTCCACTTCACCTGCTGGAGCCGGCTTCTTCTTTGTCGGCAAGAAGGATGGGGGGCTCCGACCATGTATTGATTACAGGGGCCTGAATAAGATCACTGTGCGCAACCGATATCCCCTTCCGCTGATGTCCACAGCTTTCGACCTGCTCCAAGGCGCCACCGTCTTCACCAAGTTGGACCTACGGAACGCATACCACCTCATCCGTATCCGACAGGGAGACGAGTGGAAGACTGCCTTTAACACCCCGTCTGGGCACTACGAATACCAGGTGATGCCCTTCGGACTCACCAACGCACCAGCTGTTTTTCAGGCCCTAATCAACGACGTCTTAAGGGACATGATTAACCTATACGTTTTTGTCTACCTCGATGACATCCTTATCTTTTCCAAGACCGTGCAGGAGCACCGCCACCATGTCCGCCAGGTTCTCCAGAGGCTGCTACAGAACAATCTGTTCGCCAAGGCCCAGAAATGCGAATTTCATGTTCCCGAGGTCTCCTTTCTGGGATTTATTGTACGGACAGGCCAACTCCAAATGGACCCTGCCAAGACCCTGGCCGTCCGGGATTGGCCTACTCCCAAGTCCGTTAAGGAGGTTCAGCGGTTCTTAGGATTCGCTAACTTCTACCGCAAGTTCATCAGGAACTTCAGTTCTGTGGCAGCACCCATGTCAGACCTCACCAAAGGGACAGGTGGATCTTATGGCTGGTCTCCTCAGGCAGAAAAGGCGTTCAAAGACCTCAAGGACCGCTTCTGCACGGCACCCATTCTGGTTCTCCCGGACACCTCCCAACCATTCATCGTGGAGGTGGACGCCTCGGACAGTGGTGTCGGCGCGGTGCTCTCTCAACGTTCGGAAGGAAAGCTGCACCCCTGCGCTTACTTCTCCCACCGCCTGAGTCCTGCTGAGTCCCGGTACGATGTGGGGGATCGAGAACTGCTAGCGGTCAAACTGGCCCTTGAGGAGTGGAGGCACTGGCTGGAGGGAGCACAACATCCATTCCTGGTTTGGACTGACCACAAGAACCTGGAGTACCTCCAGCAAGCCAAGAGACTGAACCCTCGACAGGCTAGGTGGGCCCTGTTTTTCAGTCGATTTGACTTCACCCTCTCATACCGCCCCGGCTCCAAGAACACCAAACCTGACGCACTGTCCAGACTGTTCTCTGCCACTAACAGGGAGAATGAAGTCGGGCCTATTATCCCTGTGTCCCGGATTGTGGCCCCTGTCCGCTGGGGTATTGAGGAGGCTGTCCGACGAGCCCAACGCCAGGACCCCGGTCCTGGGACGGGGCCACCAGGCCTCTTGTACGTCCCACATCAAGCCCGGGCCAAGGTTCTCCAGTGGGGTCACTCTTCCCCTCTCACCGCCCACCCGGGAGCTCGGAGGACCCTGGACTTCCTGAAAAGACACTTCTGGTGGCCTAACATGGAGCAGGAAGTAAGGTCATTTGTCCTGTCCTGTGAGGTTTGCACCAGAACCAAGAACCCACGACAGCGTCCCCAGGGTCTCCTGCATCCTCTGACCATTCCCCGGCGTCCCTGGTCCCACGTGGCAGTCGACTTTATCACGGGTCTCCCTGAGTCACAAGGTAACACGGTCATTTTGGTCTTAGTTGACAGATTCTCCAAGGCCTGCCGCTTCATACCACTGTGCAAACTCCCCTCTGCTCTTGAAACTGCGAAACTTTTGTTTAATCATGTCTTCCGAGTCTTTGGTCTTCCACAGGACATCGTCTCAGACCGAGGGCCCCAGTTCTCCTCCCGAGTGTGGCACGGGTTCTGCAAGGTCATCGGAGCCACTGCCAGCCTCTCCTCTGGGTTTCACCCACAGTCCAATGGTCAGACGGAGAGGCTCAACCAGGACCTGGAAACCACCCTGCGAGGCCTGGCTATGGATAACCCGACATCGTGGAGCACCTGGCTGCCATGGGCGGAGTACGCCCACAACACCCTGCAGTCATCGGCCACCAAGCTGTCGCCATTCCAGTGCCAATTCGGGTTCCAGCCACCTCTGTTCCCGGACCAGGAGGAGGACGCGGGGGTGCCCTCGGTCAACCAATATGTGAGACGGTGTCGCAAGACCTGGAGCAAGGTCAGGAAGACCCTCATACAGACCTCCAGAACCAACCAGACTCAGGCCAACCGCCATAGAAGACCTGCACACGCTTTCCGCCCTGGGCAGCGTGTTTGGCTGTCCACTAAGGACCTTCCACTGCGGGTGGAGAACCGCAAGCTTGCTCCTCGCTACATTGGCCCCTTCAAGGTGGTGCGCAGGGTGAACCCTGTCTCCTACCGGCTCCAGTTGCCCCGGACTCTGAGGATCAACCCCACTTTCCATGTTTCCCTGTTACGGCCCGTACTGACGTCTACGTATGCCCCTGCCCCTAGGAACCCCCCACCCCCCCGCATCTTCCAGGGGCAGACTGTGTTCACTGTGAATCACCTGCTTGACTCCCGCCGGGTCCGCGGCGGGTTGGAATATCTGGTGGACTGGGAGGGCTATGGTCCTGAGGAGCACTGCTGGGTTCCTGCTCGGGATGTCCTTGATAAAGAACTATGTCGGGACTTCCATTCGGCCCATCCGGATCGCCCTGGGAACGTCAGGAGACGCTCCTAGAGGGGGGGGTCCTGTTAGGACTAGGACTGTTTTGGCCTCTAGAGGCCGCTGTTATTTCCTTTTCATGTCGTGTTCATTTTGGCCTCTAGAGGCCGCCACTGTTCCTGTGTTTTGAGTTTGTGTTAATTGCCTAATTATCTTCACCTGTGTCCTTAATTAGTTTGTCTATTTATACCCCTGAGTTCAGTCCTCTTGTCACGGAGTCTTTGTGCTGTTATGTTTATCTCCAGTTTCCTTTGTACTGTGTTTTTTGATCTTCTTAGCTTTTGTATTTTTGCACTTTGCTTTTCTTTTGGATTATACTCTTTGGTTTTTTTTTTGTCTTTTGTTTTGCCCTGTATATAGTGTATATAGTTTAAATAAACCTTTTGATTCTTTTTCTACTTCCGCCTCACGCCTCTGCATTTGAGTCATCCCCCTGGTGACCTAGTGGGGGTTTGCTGGATTATCACACCAACGAACCAGGTTCGAATCCCAGCAAAACCCTAACAGTTAACTCATCATTGTGGTGTAATACAGTAATGCCTTTTTTTTGAAAGCGTGGAAAATGTAGGGGGCACTTCCAGTCCCTCATACTCAGTTCTGTGTTAGGTCAATGCATGTTAGAGACATGAGCCGTCTAGCTATGTAACTTACCTGTTTAATAAAGCAATAACTTGACATGGTGTCAGAAGTGGGCAACGGCGCATGACCGGAGAAAAGAAAAGAAAGAAAAAGAAGGCGAAGAGGGGAAATCGCACATCAGGTGGATTAACAGAAAATTTTGTGAGTGGTTCTGGCAGTGAAACGGGAGACGAGGTGGCAGAAATGGCGCGACCCACACCAACTGCAACGTTCACCATACAGCCTCCAGAGCCAATCGATTTTATCAAGCCACAAGACTGGGAATGGTGGATTAGGAGATTCGACCGCTTTCGGCTTGCAAGCAACCTAAACGCAACGCCAGAGGAAAACCAGGTAAACACGCTGGTGTATTGCATGGGCGATGAAGCCGAGGATGTTCTAAAGGGGCTAACGCTAACTGCAGATGCTAGGAAAAAGTACGCAGACGTGAAGGCAGGCTTTGATGCATTTTTTGTTCCTAAAAAGAATGTCATATATGAAAGAGCCAAGTTTAATCAGCACGTGCAACTGCCGGGAGAAACGGTGGATTCCTTCATCACTGCTCTATACAGCTTAGCCAAACATTGCAATTATGGACAGTTACAGGAGAAGCTGATTCGCGACAGGCTAGTGGTCGGATTGAGGAACGTCTCCTTGTCAGAAAAGCTACAGCTAGACAAAGACCTCACGCTCCAAACTGCCATAGAAAAGACGAGGCTAGCTGAAGAAATTAGACGACAGCAGTCGGACCTGAGAGGAGAAAATAGTGAATGCTCCAATGTCGATGCTGTGCATGCTACAACTACAAGCTACAGAAAGCCCAAATTTCCCTCCAAGCTGCCACAAGCACAGACGCCAGGCAGATACAAACCTGCACGATCGCAGCAAGGTACAAAGGCCTGTTATAGATGTGGGAAAACACCCTCACATGGGAAATCAGAATGCCCTGCTACAGATGCTGTGTGTCACCACTGTGGAAAGAAAGGACACTATGGCAAAGTATGTAGGAACAGCACAACTTCTCTGAATGCCGTTACTGCAGAGGAAGAGGAGAGTTTTTTCCTCAGAGCTGTGGATGCTGGAAGGGACCCATGGACAGTGCAGCTACAAGTCAAACACAAAAAAGTGCGCTTTAAGATAGACACTGGTGCTGATGTCACTGCCCCGCCAGCCGAGGTGTACCATGACATTGCTGGGGGACTAGATGTGAAGCGCCTGGCAGTGTCGACACGCCCACTGTTCGGACCTGGTGGCAATGTACTCACTGTCCTGGGTGTAGCTAGAGAAACACTATGCAAGAAGGCAGCCACAGAGGACATTTATGTCATGAAAGATCTGCACACTGCACTGTTGGGAAGGCCTGCCATCGAACAGCTCCAGCTTGTAAGCAGGGTCGACAGCATTACTATGGACACAGTGAAACAACAGTATCCAAAGCTGTGTAGCGGCTTGGGTCTTGTTCAGAGGCCATACGCACTTAAACTAAAGCCAGGCGCGGTGCCCTTCTCTCTTTCAACGCCTCGCAGAGTCCCCCTGCTGCTCATGGGAAAAGTGAAGGAGGAGATAGGTCGCATGGAGAGGATGGGCGTGATCACCAAGATCGAGGAGCCGACCAAGTGGTGTGCCGGGATGGTGGTGGTGCCAAAAAAAGAAGGTAGTGTTCGCATTTGTGTGGATTATTCAAAGATGAATGAATCAGTGTGCAGAGAAAAATGTATCCTGCCGTCTGTCGAGCACACTCTGGGCATGCTAGCAGGCACAACAGTATTCAGCAAACTAGATGCCAATATGGGCTTTTGGCAAGTGCCATTGACAAAAGAGTCTGCCAAATATACCACCTTCATCATGCCTTTTGGGCGCTACTATTTCAACCGGCTACCCTTTGGCATAACTTCGGCTCCAGAGCACTTTCAGAGGATGATGATGATGGAGGTGACCGCAGGCCTGGACGGGGTACTGTGTCACATGGATGACATCCTGGTCTGGGGACGGACACAGGACGAGCACGACATGCGGCTACATGCAGTGCTTCAGAAAGCACAAGAGGCTGGCATTACACTCAACATGGACAAATGTGAGCTCACACGCCACACAGTCAAATTCCTGGGTCATGTGATTTCAGCAGACAGCGTGAAGCCAGATCCAGAGAAGACAAGGGCGGTACAAAGGCTGGATCCACCTAAAAATGTCAGCGAACTCAGGAGTTTTCTGGGTATGGTCAATCAGCTGGGGCACTTCGTACCTCACCTGGCTGAAAAACACAAAGTTCTACGAGACCTGCTGTCCAAGAAAAACCACTGGTACTGGGGAACAGAACAACAGGCCGCCTTCGATCAGTTAAAAACAGAACTGTCATCCTCACCAGTGCTCACACTATACAACCCAAACAGTGCATTAAAAATCTCTGCCGATGCCTCTTCTTTCGGCCTAGGTGCGGTCCTCTGCAGCAGATCGATGACGGGTGGTTACCTGTGGCGTACGCATCATGGTCCATGACACCGACGGAGCAACGCTACGCCCAAGTAGAGAAGGAGGCACTGGCGGCAACGTGGGCCTGTGAAAGGTTCAGCAGTTTCATCCTGGGAAGACCATTCGAACTTCGAAAGAAGCAGCTGGATCCCTTCTAACTGAAAGCTGTGCACATTGTTTAATCAGAGTTTTCTTCCCACGAGCTACGAAGCATCGGACCAAGAATTCTCTTTCCTACAGAAGTCTCCACAGACTCCTCTGAAACTCAGCCTTTCCAAGAATTCTCTGCTTTCTACAAAAAAAAGTCGAGATACTGAAGTAAGACTTGGAATTTTGGGCAAAACCTAGTCTTAGGAATTAGCTTTTATGAAGTGTGAATTTAAACTCAGGAATGGTTTAAATGTGTACACTGTAAACACGTAGCGTGTTGAATTGATGAATGTTCTATTTTGTTTTAATCTCTCAATTGTTTAATAGGTTTTGCATGCTCTCTCTTTCTTTCTAACACTTTAATTTCATTATTTACACATATCTGGACCTCATCAAGATTTCAGTGAATTTGGTAATGTTATAAAGCTAGTGGATTAGCTGCTACGGCTAATTCTTCTATCTTATTAGCATCCAGAGATAACTGTATTGTCTCCAAAGGACTGTTAGGCCTTACCACGTGGTCAAACACACCTCAGTTAGCAACTAAAGCTAACTATCTTGTTTTACTTAGAAACACATGGTCACCAGGCCTTTCACACACAAACACACCTTAGCTAGCATTCCTTTGTCTTAGCTAGCGACACAAGGCTAATCTGTGTCTCCACACATGGCCAACACATCTTAGCTATCAACCAGAGCTAAATCCTTTGTTCTCAAACCCCACATGGTGACACACACCCCTTAGCTAGCCACATATGGCTAATTTTTTGTCTAATTAGCAACCAAAGCTAGCTCACCAGGCCTCACACACAAAACACATCTTAGCTAGCATTCCTTTGTCTTAGCTAGCAACACAAGGATAACCTGTGGCTCAACACGTGGCCAGTACATCTCAATTAGCAACCAAAGCTAACTCTCTTGCTGTACTTAGAAACATGTGGTCACCAGGCCCCACACACACAAACACACCTTAATTAGCACACAAAGCTAATCTTTTGTCTTCACCACAACACACACACACATCTCACTGGTCGGAGTGTCTGGTCGGAGTTTTATCGCCCCACTCCTGTGAAGGACGGCCCCATGAGGACAGTTGAGGGTTATACCTGTTAAAACTGTTAATATTATAGTCAGGCTGTCTGTCTGCCCCTCCTTGAACTGCCACCTTATTGTGGTGGAGGGGTTTGTGTGCTTGAATGATCCTAGGAGCTATGTTGTCGGGGGCATTATGCCCCTGTCAGGGTTTCCCAAGGCAGACAGGTCCTAGGTGACAGGCCAGACTAAGAGCAGTTCACCAAAACCCCTATGGAGAAAAATCCGAGGACCGTGACGTCGCCCGGGATGACGCAGCCGGGGCCCCACCCTGGAGCCAGGCCCGGGGTTGGGGCTCGTATGCGAGCGCTTGGTGGCCGGGCCTTTGCCCATGGGGCCCGGCCGGGCTCAGCCCGAAGAGCTGACGTGGGCCCGACCTCCTGTGGGTTCACCACCCACAGAGGTAGCAGTAGGGGACTGGTGCAATGTGGATTGGGTGGCAGTCGAAGGCAGGGGCCTCGACGACCTGATCCCCGGACACAGCGGCTGGCTGTTGGGACATGGAATGTCACTTCGCTGGGGGGGAAAGAGCCTGAGCTTGTGCGGGAGGTTGAGAGGTACCGGCTAGAGATAGTCGGGCTCACCTCCACGCACAGCTTGGGCTCTGGAACCCAGCTCCTCGAGAGGGGCTGGACTCTCCACTTCTCTGGAGTCGCCCGTGGTGAGCGGCGGCGGGCTGGTGTGGGCTTGCTTATAGCTCCCCAGCTCAGCCGCCATGTGTTGGAGTTTACCCCAGTGAACGAGAGGGTCGCCTCGCTGCGCCTTCGGATTGGGGAGAGGGCTCTTGCTGTTGTTTGTGCCTATGGCCCAAATAGCAGTATAGAGTATCCGGCCTTCTTGGAGTCCCTGGGAGAGGTACTGAGGAGTGCTCAGACTGGGGACTCCATTGTGTTACTGGGGGACTTCAATGCTCACGTGGGAGATGACAGTGACACCTGGAGGGGCGTGGTTGGGAGGAACGGCCTCCCCGATCTGAACCCGAGTGGTGTTTTGTTATTGGACTTCTGTGCTAGTCACGGTTTGTCCATAACGAACACCATGTTCGAGCACAGGGGTGTCCATAAGTGCACGTGGCACCAGGACACCTTAGGTCGGAGGTCAATGATAGACTTTGTAGTCGTTTCATCTGATCTCCGGCCCTATGTCTTGGACACTCGGGTGAAGAGAGGGGCTGAGCTGTCAACTGATCACCACCTGGTGGTGAGTTGGATCCGCTGGCGGAGGAGGAAGCTGGACAGACCTGGCAGGCCCAAACGTATGGTGAGGGTCTGCTGGGAACGTCTGGCCGAGCACTCTGTCGGGGAGGTCTTTAACTCCCACCTCCGGGAGAGCTTTTCCCAGCTTCCGAGGGAGGCGGGGGACATTGAGTCTGAGTGGACCATGTTCTCTACCTCCATTGTGGACGCAGCTGTTCAGAGCTGTGGCCGCAAGGTCTCCGGTGCCTGTCGTGGCGGCAATCCCCGAACCCGGTGGTGGACACCAGAAGTAAGGGATGCCGTCAAGCTGAAGAAGGAGTCCTATCGGGCCATGTTAACCTCCAGGACTCCCGAGGCAGCTGACGGGTATCGGCAGGCCAGGCATGCTGCAGCTCGGGCAGTTGCGGAGGCAAAAACTCGGAACTGGGAGGAGTTCGGGTAGGCCATGGAGAAGGACTGTCGGTCGGCCTCGAAGAAATTCTGGCAAACCGTCCGGCGCCTCAGGAGGGGGAAGCAGTACTCTGCCAACACTGTTTACAGTGCGGGTGGGGAGCTGTTGACCTCGACTGGGGACATTGTCGGGCGGTGGAAGGAATACTTTGAGGATCTCCTCAATCCCACCGTCATGTCTTCCACTGAGGAGACTGAGGCTGATGACTCAGAGGTGGACTCGTCCATTACCCAAGCCGAAGTCACTGAGGTGGTTTGCAAGCTCCTCGGTGGCAAGGCACCGGGGGTGGATGAGATCCGCCCTGAGTATCTCAAGTCTCTGGATGTTGTGGGGCTGTCTTGGTTGACACGCCTCTGCAACATCGCGTGGCGGTCAGGGACAGTGCCTCTGGAGTGGCAGACTGGGGTGGTGGTCCCTCTTTTTAAGAAAGGGGACCGGAGAGTGTGCCCCAATTATAGGGGAATCACACTTCTCAGCCTCCCAGGGAAGGTTTACTCCAGGGTACTGGAGAGGAGAATTCGACCAATAGTCGAACCTCGGATCCAGGAGGAACAATGCGGTTTTCGTCCTGGTCGCGGAACACTGGACCAGCTCTATACCCTTCATAGGGTGCTCGAGGGTTCATGGGAGTTTGCCCAACCAGTCCACATGTGCTTTGTGGATCTGGAGAAGGCATTCGACCGTGTCCCCCGTAGTATTCTGTGGGGGGTGCTTTGGGAGTATGGGGTTCGGGGCTCTTTGCTAAGGGCTGTCCGGTCCCTGTACGAACGGAGCAGGAGTCTGGTTCGCATTGCCGGCAGTAAGTCAGACCTGTTCCCAGTGCATGTTGGACTCCGGCAGGGCTGCCCTTTGTCACCGGTTCTGTTCATAATTTTTATGGACAGAATTTCTAGGCGCAGCCAGGGGCCAGAAGGAATCCTGTTTGGGAACCACAGGATTTCATCTCTGCTTTTTGCGGATGATGTTGTCCTGTTGGCTTCTTCAAACCAGGACCTTCAGCATGCACTGGGGCGGTTTGCAGTCGAGTGTGAAGCGGCTGGGATGAGAATCAGCACCTCCAAGTCCGAGGCCATGGTTCTCGACTGGAAAAGGGTGGCTTGCCCTCTCCAGGTTGGTGGAGAAGTTCTGCCTCAAGTGGAGGAGTTTAAGTATCTCGGGATCTTGTTCACGAGTGAGGGAAGGATGGAGCGTGAGATCGACAGGCGGATCGGTGCAGCCTCCGCAGTGATGCGGTCGCTTTACCGGTCCGTTGTGGTGAAGAAGGAGCTGAGCCAAAAGGCGAAGCTCTCAATTTACCGGTCGATCTACGTTCCGACTCTCACCTATGGTCATGAGCTTTGGGTAATGACCGAAAGGACAAGATCGCGGATACAAGCGGCCGAAATGAGTTTCCTTCGCAGGGTGGCTGGGCGCTCCCTTAGAGATAGGGTGAGAAGCACAGTCACTCGGGAGGAGCTCGGAGTAGAGCCGCTGCTGCTCCACATCGAGAGGAATCAGCTGAGGTGGCTCGGGCATCTTTTTCGGATGCCTCCTGGACGCCTCCCTGGGGAGGTGTTCCAGGCATGTCCCCCCGGGAGGAGGCCCCGGGGAAGACCCAGGACACGCTGGAGGGACTATGTCTCTCGGCTGGCCTGGGAACGCCTCGGTGTTCTTCCCGAGGAGCTGGCCGAGGTGTCTGGGGAAAGGGAAGTTTGGGCTTCCCTGCTTAGACTGCTGCCTCCGCGACCCGGTCCCGGATAAAGCGGAAGAAGACGAGACGAGACGAGACGAGACGAGCTGTCTGTTGTTGCCCAAATGAGGATGGGTTCCCTTTTGAGTCTGGTTCCTCTCGAGGTTTCTTCCTCATGTCGTCTGGGGGAGTTTTTCCTTGCCACTGTCGCCACAGGCTTGCTCATTGGGGATAGATTAGGGATAAAATTAGCTCATGTTTTAAGTCATTCAAATTCTGTAAAGCTGCTTTGCGACAATGTTTATTGTTAAAAGCGCTGTACAAATAAACTTGATTTGATTTGATTTGATCTCACACACACACACACACACATCTCACTGTTTGTATATATTTCAACTGACATTATTCATTTTTATCTTTGTTATAATAAATTCACTTATTGTTGAAACTGTGTGTTTATTTGTGTTCTGATATTTATGAAGTCACACAATCTCAAAAGAATTCAAAGGTGCATATAGGTTGTGTAATATGGTAAGTGATCATAATAATTTGGAATATACCATAATTTAGCTGTTTGGTAATTTATTATTAAGCACCAAAATTAATGGTATTAATTAATGAGACTGATTCCATGAGTGATTTAATGATAATATGAGACTGATTCAATGAAAACGATTCAATGAGACTGATTCAATGGTATGATTCAATGAAAACGATTCAATGAGACGATTCAATGAGACTGATTCAATGGTATGATTCAACTGAGACTGATTCAATTTTAATTATTAACCTTCAGATTTAATGAGATTGATCACTCACTTAAACTAGTTGCACCTACACTTGTGTGTTTGTGCACGTGCGCATGTGTGTGTGCTCAGTATTGTCAAGAGGAGTGGAAAATTGGTTAGGCCTTGACTACCTCGTGTCCAAGCACATTCTATTAGTCCAAGTTTAATGGGCTTCATTTCACTGAAATGATTAAAGTAAGAGCTTTTGACTGAGCTAACTGTGGTCTTTTATGGTCTTGAATTTCATCCTGCAAAATATAACAACTTTCTATCACATCTTTGCTTCTGACATAACATGACATTATTAAAACGTGCTGTTGAACATTTGTTGTAGGTTTAATAAAGCTTTGACGACTGTATGAATATTGTCAGTGATTATAGAAACAGAGATTATCAAATAAAGTGTACTTCAGCACTGTTAATGTTAGGACTAGGACTGTTTTGGCCTCTAGAGGCCGCTGTTATTTCCTTTTCATGTCGTGTTCATTTTGGCCTCTAGAGGCCGCCACTGTTCCTGTGTTTTGAGTTTGTGTTAATTGCCTAATTATCTTCACCTGTGTCCTTAATTAGTTTGTCTATTTATACCCCTGAGTTCAGTCCTCTTGTCACGGAGTCTTTGTGCTGTTATGTTTATCTCCAGTTTCCTTTGTACTGTGTTTTTTGATCTTCTTAGCTTTTGTATTTTTGCACTTTGCTTTTCTTTTGGATTATACTCTTTGGTTTTTTTTTTGTCTTTTGTTTTGCCCTGTATATAGTGTATATAGTTTAAATAAACCTTTTGATTCTTTTTCTACTTCCGCCTCACGCCTCTGCATTTGAGTCATCCCCCTGGTGACCTAGTGGGGGTTTGCTGGATTATCACACCAACGAACCAGGTTCGAATCCCAGCAAAACCCTAACAGAAAGACTCCGTCATGACCGACTCAGCAGAGGCTGCTTCAACTGTCTACCCGGCCAACCTTCAGGGAATTATGGCAGCTTTGACACGCTTCGGAGCAACCATGGACGCTCATGGACGTACGCTCACCAGCCAACGTGAGGCCCTCGCTCGCCACGAGGAACTGCTTCAGCAAATTGGGAAAACCCTGGCACAGCTGACATCTCTGCCTGCATCTCCTGCTCCTGATCCAGTTCCTGCTCCTGATCCAGCTCCCACTCCTGCTCCAGTGCCTCCTGCAATGCTGCCTTCTTCACCTCGCGAACCCAGCCTTCCTGCACCACAGAGGTATGACGGCAAGCACAGTGAGTGCCGAGAGTTCCTTACCCAGTGTCAACTCACCTTTGAGCTTCAGCCTACCACCTACACTACGGATCGCCGCAAGATTGCCTTTGTGATCACCTTATTAGCTGGTAAGGCGCGAGCCTGGGCTACTGCTATCTGGCAAAGACAGGGACCTGAGTGCTTTGATTTCCAGCTGTTTTCTGAAGAGATGCTTCGGGTCTTCGATCAGGCAGACATCAGTACCGACGCAGCCCGAAAGCTCATGTCCATCCGGCAAGGAGGAAGCGTCGCAGATTACGCCATCTCGTTCCGAACACTCGCAGCAGTAAGTGGATGGAACGAGACTGCCCTGGTGTCAGCCTTCCACCATGGTCTGTCTGACCCCATCAAGGACGGTCTGGCCTCTATTGGATGCCCAAGTGACCTCGAAACCCTCATCTCACATGCTATTCGTCTGGACAACAGGATGAGAGAACGCCACCAAGCCTTGAGCCCCCCCAGCCTCCCTACCTCTACCTGGAGACCATCTACCTCCTTCAGTGACTGTCCAGAACCCATGCAAGTGGGTCGTACTCGCCTCTCCGCATCTGAGAGGGAGCGCAGAAGGAGGGACAAGTGCTGCATCTACTGTGGCAAACCTGGTCACTTCCGAGCATCATGTCCCGAACTCTTGGGAAAAGGACCGCCCCGTCCAGCCGAGGGAGGGTTGTGACGGGGCCTACCCTCTCTCCCGGACTCCCTGGCCAAGGAATCTACATCCCGGTCTCCATCTCCTGGGGTGAGTCTGTCCACTCTTGTCAAGCTTTGATAGACTCAGGGGCGGCTGGGAACTTTATGGATATTCACTTCGCCCAAAGCATCAATATTCCGACTGCACCTCTTGAAGTCCCACTGTCTGTGTCTGCCCTCGATGGCCAAGCGTTAGGTGATGGAAGAGTCACCCAAGTTACTTCTCCAGTTTTCCTCCAGTCTCAAGGTCACAAGGAAGAAATATCCCTGCACCTGATTCCTTCACCTGAGTTCCCAGTTATTCTAGGCCTTCCTTGGCTTACTCGCCACAACCCTCGCATAGACTGGGTAACAAGCCAGGTTGTGGAATGGGGCCCTGCATGCCATGCCTCTTGTCTGCTCTCTAGCTCTCCTGTGTCTCCTGCCGAGCCCCCTGATCTCACCGAGTTATCTCAAGTTCCCACAGAGTACTGGGATCTCAAGGAGGTATTCAGCAAGAGCAGGGCCGCCGTTCTTCCTCCGCACCGGGCCTACGACTGTGCCATCGACTTGCTCCCTGGGACTACCCCTCCTCGTGGCAGACTGTTTTCACTCTCTCAGTCAGAACGCAAGGCCATGGAGGAATACCTCAAAGATGCCCTGGTCTCTGGGTTTATTCGACCCTCCACTTCACCTGCTGGAGCCGGCTTCTTCTTTGTCGGCAAGAAGGATGGGGGGCTCCGACCATGTATTGATTACAGGGGCCTGAATAAGATCACTGTGCGCAACCGATATCCCCTTCCGCTGATGTCCACAGCTTTCGACCTGCTCCAAGGCGCCACCGTCTTCACCAAGTTGGACCTACGGAACGCATACCACCTCATCCGTATCCGACAGGGAGACGAGTGGAAGACTGCCTTTAACACCCCGTCTGGGCACTACGAATACCAGGTGATGCCCTTCGGACTCACCAACGCACCAGCTGTTTTTCAGGCCCTAATCAACGACGTCTTAAGGGACATGATTAACCTATACGTTTTTGTCTACCTCGATGACATCCTTATCTTTTCCAAGACCGTGCAGGAGCACCGCCACCATGTCCGCCAGGTTCTCCAGAGGCTGCTACAGAACAATCTGTTCGCCAAGGCCCAGAAATGCGAATTTCATGTTCCCGAGGTCTCCTTTCTGGGATTTATTGTACGGACAGGCCAACTCCAAATGGACCCTGCCAAGACCCTGGCCGTCCGGGATTGGCCTACTCCCAAGTCCGTTAAGGAGGTTCAGCGGTTCTTAGGATTCGCTAACTTCTACCGCAAGTTCATCAGGAACTTCAGTTCTGTGGCAGCACCCATGTCAGACCTCACCAAAGGGACAGGTGGATCTTATGGCTGGTCTCCTCAGGCAGAAAAGGCGTTCAAAGACCTCAAGGACCGCTTCTGCACGGCACCCATTCTGGTTCTCCCGGACACCTCCCAACCATTCATCGTGGAGGTGGACGCCTCGGACAGTGGTGTCGGCGCGGTGCTCTCTCAACGTTCGGAAGGAAAGCTGCACCCCTGCGCTTACTTCTCCCACCGCCTGAGTCCTGCTGAGTCCCGGTACGATGTGGGGGATCGAGAACTGCTAGCGGTCAAACTGGCCCTTGAGGAGTGGAGGCACTGGCTGGAGGGAGCACAACATCCATTCCTGGTTTGGACTGACCACAAGAACCTGGAGTACCTCCAGCAAGCCAAGAGACTGAACCCTCGACAGGCTAGGTGGGCCCTGTTTTTCAGTCGATTTGACTTCACCCTCTCATACCGCCCCGGCTCCAAGAACACCAAACCTGACGCACTGTCCAGACTGTTCTCTGCCACTAACAGGGAGAATGAAGTCGGGCCTATTATCCCTGTGTCCCGGATTGTGGCCCCTGTCCGCTGGGGTATTGAGGAGGCTGTCCGACGAGCCCAACGCCAGGACCCCGGTCCTGGGACGGGGCCACCAGGCCTCTTGTACGTCCCACATCAAGCCCGGGCCAAGGTTCTCCAGTGGGGTCACTCTTCCCCTCTCACCGCCCACCCGGGAGCTCGGAGGACCCTGGACTTCCTGAAAAGACACTTCTGGTGGCCTAACATGGAGCAGGAAGTAAGGTCATTTGTCCTGTCCTGTGAGGTTTGCACCAGAACCAAGAACCCACGACAGCGTCCCCAGGGTCTCCTGCATCCTCTGACCATTCCCCGGCGTCCCTGGTCCCACGTGGCAGTCGACTTTATCACGGGTCTCCCTGAGTCACAAGGTAACACGGTCATTTTGGTCTTAGTTGACAGATTCTCCAAGGCCTGCCGCTTCATACCACTGTGCAAACTCCCCTCTGCTCTTGAAACTGCGAAACTTTTGTTTAATCATGTCTTCCGAGTCTTTGGTCTTCCACAGGACATCGTCTCAGACCGAGGGCCCCAGTTCTCCTCCCGAGTGTGGCACGGGTTCTGCAAGGTCATCGGAGCCACTGCCAGCCTCTCCTCTGGGTTTCACCCACAGTCCAATGGTCAGACGGAGAGGCTCAACCAGGACCTGGAAACCACCCTGCGAGGCCTGGCTATGGATAACCCGACATCGTGGAGCACCTGGCTGCCATGGGCGGAGTACGCCCACAACACCCTGCAGTCATCGGCCACCAAGCTGTCGCCATTCCAGTGCCAATTCGGGTTCCAGCCACCTCTGTTCCCGGACCAGGAGGAGGACGCGGGGGTGCCCTCGGTCAACCAATATGTGAGACGGTGTCGCAAGACCTGGAGCAAGGTCAGGAAGACCCTCATACAGACCTCCAGAACCAACCAGACTCAGGCCAACCGCCATAGAAGACCTGCACACGCTTTCCGCCCTGGGCAGCGTGTTTGGCTGTCCACTAAGGACCTTCCACTGCGGGTGGAGAACCGCAAGCTTGCTCCTCGCTACATTGGCCCCTTCAAGGTGGTGCGCAGGGTGAACCCTGTCTCCTACCGGCTCCAGTTGCCCCGGACTCTGAGGATCAACCCCACTTTCCATGTTTCCCTGTTACGGCCCGTACTGACGTCTACGTATGCCCCTGCCCCTAGGAACCCCCCACCCCCCCGCATCTTCCAGGGGCAGACTGTGTTCACTGTGAATCACCTGCTTGACTCCCGCCGGGTCCGCGGCGGGTTGGAATATCTGGTGGACTGGGAGGGCTATGGTCCTGAGGAGCGCTGCTGGGTTCCTGCTCGGGATGTCCTTGATAAAGAACTATGTCGGGACTTCCATTCGGCCCATCCGGATCGCCCTGGGAACGTCAGGAGACGCTCCTAGAGGGGGGGGTCCTGTTAGGACTAGGACTGTTTTGGCCTCTAGAGGCCGCTGTTATTTCCTTTTCATGTCGTGTTCATTTTGGCCTCTAGAGGCCGCCACTGTTCCTGTGTTTTGAGTTTGTGTTAATTGCCTAATTATCTTCACCTGTGTCCTTAATTAGTTTGTCTATTTATACCCCTGAGTTCAGTCCTCTTGTCACGGAGTCTTTGTGCTGTTATGTTTATCTCCAGTTTCCTTTGTACTGTGTTTTTTGATCTTCTTAGCTTTTGTATTTTTGCACTTTGCTTTTCTTTTGGATTATACTCTTTGGTTTTTTTTTTGTCTTTTGTTTTGCCCTGTATATAGTGTATATAGTTTAAATAAACCTTTTGATTCTTTTTCTACTTCCGCCTCACGCCTCTGCATTTGAGTCATCCCCCTGGTGACCTAGTGGGGGTTTGCTGGATTATCACACCAACGAACCAGGTTCGAATCCCAGCAAAACCCTAACAGTTAACTCATCATTGTGGTGTAATACAGTAATGCCTTTTTTTTGAAAGCGTGGAAAATGTAGGGGGCACTTCCAGTCCCTCATACTCAGTTCTGTGTTAGGTCAATGCATGTTAGAGACATGAGCCGTCTAGCTATGTAACTTACCTGTTTAATAAAGCAATAACTTGACATGGTGTCAGAAGTGGGCAACGGCGCATGACCGGAGAAAAGAAAAGAAAGAAAAAGAAGGCGAAGAGGGGAAATCGCACATCAGGTGGATTAACAGAAAATTTTGTGAGTGGTTCTGGCAGTGAAACGGGAGACGAGGTGGCAGAAATGGCGCGACCCACACCAACTGCAACGTTCACCATACAGCCTCCAGAGCCAATCGATTTTATCAAGCCACAAGACTGGGAATGGTGGATTAGGAGATTCGACCGCTTTCGGCTTGCAAGCAACCTAAACGCAACGCCAGAGGAAAACCAGGTAAACACGCTGGTGTATTGCATGGGCGATGAAGCCGAGGATGTTCTAAAGGGGCTAACGCTAACTGCAGATGCTAGGAAAAAGTACGCAGACGTGAAGGCAGGCTTTGATGCATTTTTTGTTCCTAAAAAGAATGTCATATATGAAAGAGCCAAGTTTAATCAGCACGTGCAACTGCCGGGAGAAACGGTGGATTCCTTCATCACTGCTCTATACAGCTTAGCCAAACATTGCAATTATGGACAGTTACAGGAGAAGCTGATTCGCGACAGGCTAGTGGTCGGATTGAGGAACGTCTCCTTGTCAGAAAAGCTACAGCTAGACAAAGACCTCACGCTCCAAACTGCCATAGAAAAGACGAGGCTAGCTGAAGAAATTAGACGACAGCAGTCGGACCTGAGAGGAGAAAATAGTGAATGCTCCAATGTCGATGCTGTGCATGCTACAACTACAAGCTACAGAAAGCCCAAATTTCCCTCCAAGCTGCCACAAGCACAGACGCCAGGCAGATACAAACCTGCACGATCGCAGCAAGGTACAAAGGCCTGTTATAGATGTGGGAAAACACCCTCACATGGGAAATCAGAATGCCCTGCTACAGATGCTGTGTGTCACCACTGTGGAAAGAAAGGACACTATGGCAAAGTATGTAGGAACAGCACAACTTCTCTGAATGCCGTTACTGCAGAGGAAGAGGAGAGTTTTTTCCTCAGAGCTGTGGATGCTGGAAGGGACCCATGGACAGTGCAGCTACAAGTCAAACACAAAAAAGTGCGCTTTAAGATAGACACTGGTGCTGATGTCACTGCCCCGCCAGCCGAGGTGTACCATGACATTGCTGGGGGACTAGATGTGAAGCGCCTGGCAGTGTCGACACGCCCACTGTTCGGACCTGGTGGCAATGTACTCACTGTCCTGGGTGTAGCTAGAGAAACACTATGCAAGAAGGCAGCCACAGAGGACATTTATGTCATGAAAGATCTGCACACTGCACTGTTGGGAAGGCCTGCCATCGAACAGCTCCAGCTTGTAAGCAGGGTCGACAGCATTACTATGGACACAGTGAAACAACAGTATCCAAAGCTGTGTAGCGGCTTGGGTCTTGTTCAGAGGCCATACGCACTTAAACTAAAGCCAGGCGCGGTGCCCTTCTCTCTTTCAACGCCTCGCAGAGTCCCCCTGCTGCTCATGGGAAAAGTGAAGGAGGAGATAGGTCGCATGGAGAGGATGGGCGTGATCACCAAGATCGAGGAGCCGACCAAGTGGTGTGCCGGGATGGTGGTGGTGCCAAAAAAAGAAGGTAGTGTTCGCATTTGTGTGGATTATTCAAAGATGAATGAATCAGTGTGCAGAGAAAAATGTATCCTGCCGTCTGTCGAGCACACTCTGGGCATGCTAGCAGGCACAACAGTATTCAGCAAACTAGATGCCAATATGGGCTTTTGGCAAGTGCCATTGACAAAAGAGTCTGCCAAATATACCACCTTCATCATGCCTTTTGGGCGCTACTATTTCAACCGGCTACCCTTTGGCATAACTTCGGCTCCAGAGCACTTTCAGAGGATGATGATGATGGAGGTGACCGCAGGCCTGGACGGGGTACTGTGTCACATGGATGACATCCTGGTCTGGGGACGGACACAGGACGAGCACGACATGCGGCTACATGCAGTGCTTCAGAAAGCACAAGAGGCTGGCATTACACTCAACATGGACAAATGTGAGCTCACACGCCACACAGTCAAATTCCTGGGTCATGTGATTTCAGCAGACAGCGTGAAGCCAGATCCAGAGAAGACAAGGGCGGTACAAAGGCTGGATCCACCTAAAAATGTCAGCGAACTCAGGAGTTTTCTGGGTATGGTCAATCAGCTGGGGCACTTCGTACCTCACCTGGCTGAAAAACACAAAGTTCTACGAGACCTGCTGTCCAAGAAAAACCACTGGTACTGGGGAACAGAACAACAGGCCGCCTTCGATCAGTTAAAAACAGAACTGTCATCCTCACCAGTGCTCACACTATACAACCCAAACAGTGCATTAAAAATCTCTGCCGATGCCTCTTCTTTCGGCCTAGGTGCGGTCCTCTGCAGCAGATCGATGACGGGTGGTTACCTGTGGCGTACGCATCATGGTCCATGACACCGACGGAGCAACGCTACGCCCAAGTAGAGAAGGAGGCACTGGCGGCAACGTGGGCCTGTGAAAGGTTCAGCAGTTTCATCCTGGGAAGACCATTCGAACTTGAAACCGACCACAAGCCGTTGGTGAGTCTGCTGGGAGGGAAAGCTTTGGATGACCTCCCACCCAGAATCCAAAGATTTAGGATGCGGCTTCTGAGGTACGACTACATAGTCAAGCACATCCCCGGCAAAAGCCTATGGACAGCCAACACCTTATCTCGTGCTCCTCTGAGATCCAAACAAACACACACAGACACAAGCCTGCTAGAGGACACCAACATATACGTTGACTCTGTCATCAGCAACCTTCCTGTCAGTGGGGACTATCTGGCCAGCCTGCGTGAGCACCTGAAAGCAGACAGCACTTGCTCCACACTGATAGAGTACTGCATGGATGGCTGGCCTGACAAAAACCAACTACAAGGACAGCTGAGGCATTACTGGGCCGACAGAGCAGTACTGACTGTACACGATGGACTGTTGCTGTGGGGCACGAGGCTTGTCATCCCATCAGCGCTGCAAGGTGATGTGCTGCAAAGACTACACGAGGGTCACCTGGGGGTGACAAAGTGCAGAGGCCAGGCCAAAGAGACAGTATGGTGGCCAGGACTCAGCAGCCAGCTGAATGACTTGGTGCTGAAATGTAAAGCCTGCATTCAAGAGAGAAGGAACATCAAAGAGCCGCTGATGCTGACAGAGATGCCAGACAGGCCCTGGCAAACCTTGGGAGCTGATCTGTTCACGCTGAGAGGCAAGACTTACCTGCTAGTCGTAGACTATTTCTCAAGGTATGTAGAAATTGCACTACTGTCACCCACAAAATCCACAGATGTGGTGTTGCACCTGAAATCCATGTTCTCTCGTCATGGCATTTGTGAATTCTTTAAAAGTGATAACGGACCCCAGTTCTCAGGTAGCCACTTCAAAGATTTTGCAGCCAAGTATGGCTTTGTGCACATCACAAGCAGCCCCAAGTTTCCTCAGAGCAATGGGGAGGCCGAACGAGCTGTACAAACTGTGAAAAACCTGTTAACGAAGGCGTCAGACCCATACCTCGCCTTACTGGCCTACAGAGCAACCCCCCTGCAGAACGGATATAGCCCAGCTGAGCTGTTGATGGGGCGCCGCCTCCGCACTACTGTCCCCACTCTTCCGACCTTGCTGAACCCAGCTTTGCCAGACTACAACATGCTGGAGGCCAAAGAAAAGGAGAAGAGGAGGAACGATGTGAGATACTTCGACAAGCGGCACAGAGCAAGAAACCTGAAGCCACTCTTACCTGGGGAGGATGTGTGGATCACTGACGCTCGAGTCCAGGGTACAGTGTTATCAACACACAATACTCCTTGCTCCTACATCGTCCAGGGGCCTCAAGGCACACTGAGGAGAAACCAGCATCACTTGGTGCCACTGCAGACCAACAGCGGGGTAGTCGACGCTGAGCCACAGGTGGGAGAAGACCCACCTACTCCAGAGGCCCCACCAGCGACGTCACCACCTAGCCAAGAGGGTCCCACCACAGAGACTGTGCGGACCAGGGGTGGGAGAGAGGTTAGACCGTCACAGAGACTTGTGACTTTATGAGCCACTTATTTGACTCTTAAAAAAAAGAGAAAGAAAAAAAGAAAAGAAAAAAAAGAAAGAAAAAAGAGAGAAAATATGATTGTGAAATTGTTCTGCTTTAATGTACATTATCTGAAACCTGAGAGTTTAAGTAAGTTTTGGTAAGTAAAAGAAACACAGCTTGCTGAATGTTGGGGTTCACCCAGAAAGAGACCCTGAGATTCCTTCGTGAGCCCCCTCGGATCCGGGACGAATGATAGAACGAGAGAAACAGACAGGGGAACACCTGAGTTGTTCACATGCCAGTTTATTCGCACAGTCACTTCGTCAAAGATGAAAGATTACAAACACCTTTTATAACAAATCATAATCTCTCCAAATGGCTATTGTGTCTGTCAAATGTGTGTGTGTTTGTATGTGACCTCAGAGAGGGGTGTGTGTGTGTGTGTGTGTGTGTGTGTGTGTGTGTGTCTATGGGAGGGTGTGAGTGAGTGACATCATTTTGATATCTGTGTCTATGTGCTAGGTCAGCAAATCACATCTTAATTCCATATGTATGTGTGTGAAAGAAACCTTCAATCATAAGCAAAATAATATTTCAGCAATTCAGCAATTTCATTTACGTATGTCAAAGCGCGTGAGATGTTTTTACGACAATGTTTTAAACAAAGACTATGTTTGGTCTAACAAAGAAGTGTTCTTCTCCACTGGACGAAGGTCAGGCTACACAGGAACAGTTTAAAATCACTGCCATAGTATATGCAATAGTCCAAAATAATAAAGGCTCTAAAAAGCTCTAAAATATACTATAAATAATATATACTATAATATATAATATAAGAGTCTTAACTCTTTGTTCAGCAATAAGGCTACCATTACATCCAACATTAAAGTGTGTGTGTGGGTCGATCTGACACTAAAACAGACCTTGGTGGGTCCTTCAGACACTTCTCTGTTCAAAATACACATTTCATAAACAAAATGTTCCCAAACAATGTCCAGCCGAGACAGAAGGTCATTTTTAACTGAACCTTAAGTTAACTCTTAATTTTGTCACCATTTTAATAATAATACTTATAAGAATAATACTTATAAGAATAATAAGAATAATACTTATATAACCCTAACAATCAAGTAAGCAGTAAAGTTAGTTCTAATTTTCATGTGTGATACAGGGACAGAATAGGGACAGGTCTTCCAGCACAAGGGCAGAATAAACCCCTTAAGACCTGCTGAGACAAAGGCAGTCTACCCTTTGTCTCAAAGAAAGGGAGATGTGGTGTAATACAGTAATGCCTTTATTTTGAAAGTGTGGAAAATGTAGGGGGCACTTCTGGTCCCTCGTACTCAGTTCTGTGTTAGGTCAATGCATGTTAGAGACACGAGCCGTCTAGCTATGTAACTTACCTGTTTAATAAAGCAATAACTTGACAATCATAACTCATAAACAAGAAATTAATACAGAGTAAATGATACAGTATTTTGGACATAATATGGACAAATGTCCTCTTTATTTTTGGTCCATGAGCAGACATTAGTATTGTAGTGAAGACCACCTAAACCAAGATTAAGACAAGACCAAGACTTTAAGGGGTTGAGATTAAATCACACCAAGACCAAGGCAGGGTGAGATTGAGTTAAGGTCAGGACCAGACCAGTAAGGGGGTGGGGGAGGGGTAACAGCTGTTAACAGCTACGGGCATCTATGGCCTGAAGGTTAGAGAAGCAGCCCTTTGTCCCAAAGTGTCACAGGTTCAAATCTTGGGATTGACAGGAAAAATGTGATGGGAGTTGAGTGAATGAACAGCACTTTCCCCTCCCCTTGAGCAAGGTATCAAACCCCCAGCTGCTCCCTGGGTGATGTAGCATAACTGCTCACTGCTCTGGGTGTGTGTGTTCACTGCTTCACATGGGTTAAATGCAGAGGATGAATTTCACTTTGCTTGAGTGTACATGTGACAAAGGTTTCTTCTTCTAACAGTAAACAGTAAATAAGAGCTGAGCCAGGAGAGGGCCGTTCCCTTAACTTTCATAACATTTTCTAGTCTATCCAGAAGAATGGAATGATCAATGGTATCAAATGCTGCACTAAGGTCAAGCAACACAAGCAGCGAGACACAGCCCTGATCAGACGCCAACAGTAGGTCGTTTACTACTTTAACCAGAGCTGTCTCTGTGCTATGATGAGGTCTAAATCCTGACTGATACATTTCATGGATGTTATTCCTATGTAAATATGAGCATAACTGCTGTGCAACAGCTTTTTGTGTGTGTGCTCATTGCTCACGTGTGTGTTCACTGCTTCAGATGGATTAAATGCAGAGAGGAAATTTAACAAGTGTGTGAAGAATAAAGTTGTGCTTTCTTTCTTTCTTTCTTTCTTTCTTTCTTCCTTTTCTAGGATCTTGGAGATAAAGGGGAGGTTTGATATTGGCCGATAATTGGACAGCCGACAGGGATCAAGGTCAGGTTTTTTAATCAGGGGTTTGATAACTGCTAGCTTAAAGGATTTGGGTACATAGCCAATCCTAAGGGAAGAATTTATTATTTTTAGAAGCGGTTCAATTACTTCAGGTATTATCTGTTTGAATAGACATGTAGGTAAGGGATCTAGTACACAAGTTGAGGATTTTGAGGCAGAGATTATTGAAATTAATTAAATTTCTCTAAGGGGAGTACAACATTCTAATTGCTGATCTGATACAGTTATATTGTTAACTACAGGGTTACTTAAATTGTCTGGCCTTAAATTAGTAGTTTGAATTTTTTGTCAGATATTTTCAATTTTGTCATTGAAAAAATTCATGAAGTCGTTGCTACTACATATTGCAGGTGTGCATGTGTCTATAGTGGTCTTTTTCCTGGTTAATTTTGCTACAGTATTAAATAGGGCAGTGGGCAGGACCATAGGGCCCATACGGGAGGTAGACGATCCCGCCCCCACGAGTCTCCCTGCTAGGGGTCATTAGCCCTTCTGTCTAGTTAGAATGCAGCCTGACATAGTGAAACTTAGGGATGCCCACCCAGCACGTGAGTCAGTTCTGGTGGACTGGGTGGAGGAGATCATTAGATCCAATGGCCAGAAAAGCAGTTCTGCAGCGCTTTGTGGAAAGCTTAGGGCATGACAGGGCACTAAAGACGTCATGGCCATCTATTGTAGCTAAGGAAGTCACCAGTCGTGATGACTCTTCGTACCACTGGATCCTGACTTCTGAGGCCAAGAGAGTGGATCTGCCCCAGTGCAATGGCTTTTCCACTTAAAAACTTTCCAGCACAGGTCCTTTGCACAAACCCATCTCTTCAACCCTGCTGTTTCTGAAGAAGTCCTGCGGCAATAGGGAAGGGGCAAAGTGACAGGTGGAGGTAACCACTGGAAGTCATAGTCCTAAACCTGCACATCAGGTGGTCTGTGGATCAGTGGTCGTTCATCTTCTGACCTGGGACAACAGAAGTGTTCAGCAGCATTCCAAGTGACTGAGCAGCCCTTTTTAGGGTTAGCACTGCTCATCCTCCTATGAGGGAGGGGACTAGAAAAGATGTCCCAAACATTGCTTGTCCTACACAAAACTGGCCAGCAAGTTTTACCCTCTACTGCGGTCGAAAAACAGCAAAGAGAAACATGATTTTTGGAGCATGGAACGTTCACATGCTCATGGACAGTGAGAGTGCCCCAAGACCAGAGAGGAGAACAGCCCTCATTGCAAGAGAATTGGCATGCTATCACATCGACATAGCTGCTTTGAGTGAAACCAGGCTTGCAGGAGAAGGTTCAGTTGCCGAAGTCAAGGAAGGCTACAACTTCTTCTGGAAAGGCAAGGCTGAGAATGAAGATAGAATACATGGAGTGGGATTTGCCATCAGGACAAGTCTTCTGCAACAACTACCAGACCTTCCCACTTGCATCAGTGAGCAACTGATCAAGCTCCACTTCCCCCTCAACCCCCATTGCCACGTCACAGTCATCAGTGCCTACGCACCCATGCTGATGAGCAGTGATGAAGCAAAGGACAGCTTCTACAGCGACCTGGATCGACTGGCAAAAGCCACTCCCGCTGATGACAAGCTTTTCCTGGTAGATGATTTCAATGCCAGAGTTGGCAATGACTTCAGGAACTGGAAGGGGGTTCTGGGACACCATGGCATTGGAAAAATAAACCCCAATGGCTTAATGCTGTTGAGTTTGTGTGCAGTAAACAACCTGACAATCACCAACACACTCTTCAGACAAGCCGATAAGTACAAGGTGACATGGATGCATCTCCGATCCAAGCAGTAGCACCTAATTGATTATGTCATCTGTTGCAGGAGGGACATTCATGATGTCAAGATCACCAGGGCTATGCGAGGAGCTGAGTGTTGGACTGACCATCATCTGATCAGATCTATTTTTGCACTGCACATCGTCCCAATACATCGCAGGAAGTCAAAATTCATGAGACCGGCCTTCAACATTGCAAAGCTCAAGCATGCAAGGTGCTGCAACAAGTTTGCTGACAGTCTGGATGACAAGCTGACTTCACATGAACCGTTGACTGGAAACTCATCTTAAAAGTGGAACCAGTTCAAGTCGTTGACTAAGGATTCAGTAATGTCCACCATCGGATCCAGAGTGCAAGTTCATCAAGACTGGTTCAATGAGAACAACAAGAGCATTGGGAAGCTGCTAGAAGAGAAGCAGAAGGCATACCTCAAGTGGCAGAATGACGGGATATCCACTTCCAAGTGTGATCACTTCAAAAACCTCCAGAGGCAGACCCACACTGCACTTCACAGAATGATGGATGAGTGGTGGGAGAGAAATAATAATAATAATAATAATAATAATAATAATAATAATAAGTTCAATTTATATAGCACATTTCTCAAAACCCAAGGTTGCTTTACAGTTATGGGAACAAATAAATAAATAAAGTCCACCAAATAGAAGCCAGGTCATTCCAATGGTGTAGCAGCCACAGTTGGATGACTGTGAAAGGTGGATGAGGTCCGGCACTACGCCGACACTAAGAATTCAAAGATGTTCTTTCGTGCCATCAAGGTGGTCTATGGACCAGCTAAGCCTAGCACCACACCACTTCTGTTTGCTGACGGTTCTTCTCTGCCGAAGGAAAAGAATAGCATCAATGAGAGGCGGAGAGAACACTTCGGCAACCTGCTGAACAGACCATCAACTGTCGACCCCACAGTCCTGGACCAGATCTCTCAGAGACCCACTGTGGACAGCCTTGACCTCCCCCCTACCATGGATGAGGTCAAGAAGGCGATCAGCCAGACCAGCTCAGGCCAAGCACCAGGAATGGATGGAATTCCAGCTGAGTTCTTCAAGTCACTCAGGCCAGTAGCACTAGAAGCTTTCCACAACATTCTCACCAGCATCTGGGAGGAAGAAGACATGCCTAAAGAGTTCAGGGACACAATGGTCATCCCGCTGTTCAAGAAGGGCAGCAAGGCTGACTGCATCAATTACCAAGGTATTTCACTTCTGTCAATCACTGGGAAGATTTTGGCTCGTGTCATCTTCAACCGCCTGATCACCAACATCTCAGAAGAGAATCTGCCTGAATCACAGTGGGGTTTCAGTCCAGGCCACAGCACCACTGATATGATCTTCTCAGTCCGTCAAGTCCAAGAAAAGTGCATTGAGCAGAACATGGACTTCTATGCTGTCTTCATAGACCTGACCAAGGCCTTTGACACAGTAAACAGAGAGGCCCTCTGGCTCATCCTGTCAAAGTTTGGATGTCCAAGGAGGTTTGTGAACCTGATTCTCCTGTTCCATGACGACATGACTGGTCTAGTAAGTTCTGGTGGAGAAGTGTCGGAGCAGTTTTGGCATCACCCATGGCATGAAGCAAGGATGTGTGCTGGCTCCCATTCTCTTCAACCTCTTCTTCACCTGTGTGCTGAGCCATGCCATCCTCAAACTGGATCAGGGAGTGTACCTTTGGTACAGACTGGATGGATCTGTATTTGACCTTCGTAGCCTGAGTGCAGAGACCAAGACGATAGAAAAGAAGATCCTAGAAGCACTTTTTGCTGATGACTGTGCCCTTATGGCACACAAGGAGTCAGACCTCCAGCTCATCGTCAACAAATTTGCCAAAGCTTCTCGTCTCTTCAGTCTCACCATCAGCCTGGACAAGACGGAGGTTCTGGTGCAGCCTGCCCCAGCTTCTACTGCTTGTCCTCCCTCGATCTCCATTGAAGGAACAGAGCTCAAGTCAGTGGAGGCCTTCAAGTACCTTGGCAGTGTCATCTCCAGTGACAGAACCCTGGACAAGGAAATCAATGCCAGGATCTGCAAAGCCAGCCAAGCACTAGGTCATTTGCGTTCACGTGTGTTGAACCAGCACAACATCAAGCAGTCCACAAAACTCAAGGTGTACAATGCCATCATTCTCTCCAGTCTTCTATACAGAAGTGAGATGTGGACACTATACAGAAGGCACCTGAAACTGCTGGAACAGTTCCACATGCATAGCCTGCAGTTAATTCTTGGCATCCGATGGCAGGACAAGGTCTTGGATAGAGCAGAGACCACAAGCATCGAAGGCATGATCCTGAAAAACCAGCTTCGATGGACTGGCCACATCATCTGCATGGATGATTCATGGATGCCAAAGCAGCTGCTGTACGGTGAGCTCTCCACTGGCAAGCAAAACTGAGGCAGGCCTCGCAAGCAATTCAAAGACTGTTTGAAGGCCAACATCGGCCATGCCAAGATCACCCCAAAGCAGCTGGAGTAGTGTGCACAAGACAGAGTTGGTTGATGTGCACTGACAAGACAAGCCCATGACAGCTTTGAGGAAGCCCGGCGAACAAGCCTTGCTGATGCTTGAGCATGACGGAAGGCTGCTGCTGCCACACCAGCTGAGCCAGGGCAGTTCACTTGCCCGCACTGTGAATGTTCATGCCACCCAAGAATTGGACTCCACAGTCACAAGAGAGTCCACAACAGATGAATTGTGCAAACACAAAGCGTCATTATCGAAAACAATGGACAACCAAGATTAAATAGGAATCTAGGATTATTTTTGTTATCTTCTATTAGGGAGGAGAGATATGTTGATCTAGCAGCACAAACAGCTTTTCTATACTTCAGGAAGCTCTCCTTCCAGGCTAATTTGAACGCTACCAATTTTGTTTGATGCCATTTACAGTATGTTCTAAAATCACTGAGCTAATCAGAAAACCACTAAGCTGCAGGAATGAGAGTGAAATCCATTCTGCTTTCTGTGTTCTGTCACTTTGTCATTCTTGGTCTGTAGGTTGATGTTTAAACTGAAGAGACTTTATGATGGATGTTGCCAAGATTAATATCTCAGCTTTAGATTTCCATCTCACTCATCATGTTTGCTTTCTATAAAAGTGTATTTTTCTCACAATGAGTTCGTCATGATCTGCTAGTACGACACTGAAAATGGCTAAAGGTTAGCCATTAAGCACAGCCGGAGGAAATAAAATGACTCCGCATTTTAGTTTTAGTTTTCCCTGAAAGCTGCAGCAGCTCAGACTGAGACTTTGTGTGGAATCTGTCGCTCAGATGGAGTTTGTTTTGTGTTTTTTAGAGAAATTTTGCAGATTGTTTACTCTTTCAGCAGAAAAGCACAGAGCTGAGCGTGTGTGTGTGAGGGTCTGAAACCTGTGCTATTAAAGTGGCTGAAGTTTCTCTCAGTCAGATATCAGACCTGAGGAGAAGATGGAGTTTGTGTTGATCTCAGCTCTGACAGAATGATACAAATAAAAATCAATGAAAGCAATCAGATGCTTGAAATCTCCTCAGCTCTGTTTTTTAATCACATTAGAAAGATCAGAAAGTCATGCAGTGCTTCGGTGTGTGAAAGTAATAAAGCTGATCCTATAATAACACCACAGTAGATATGGAGTGTGGGGGCGTGGCCTATTGGTCTGGACTGAAGTGATGGACTGCCTTTAACTGCTCTAAAGTCTCACTTTAATTTCTGTTGCATTGTGAAGGTACATTTTATACCACACAGTGCTGTTGAATTCTGGATTCTGATTGGTCAGAAGGTGTTGATGAATTTTCTCAAACAGCAGCTCTGACAGTCGTGACAGTCCAAATCACAGTTTTATATTTATATCAGACTTTAATCAATAAAAACCATAATCATGAAAAAAAAAAAACTGGGGATGTGCTGTTATAGGAAAATAATCACCTTGTGGGTGGCAGCAGTAGCTCTGATTCATCAAATCACACTGTCGTTTATTATTTTCCTTAAACAGCATGACAGACACTGGGTTATTCCTTTACTGTCCCTTCACATTGACTTCAGAGCTCACATTTCTTTCAGAGAGAGAGAGAGCGAGAGAGAGAGTGTGTGTGTGTGTGTGTGTGTGTGTGTGTGTGTGTGTGTGTGTGTGTGTGTGTGTGATGGAGATCAGTTCTCTTTCTGTGGCTAAATCAGATTCTGGTGGATCAGACGTCCTGAAGCTCAGAATGACAACAAATAAATCATGTATGAATATTAATTTTATTGATATTTTTCATGGAAACATGTTTAATGTCTGTTTTGCTGAAGTTCAGCTTCTGATAACGATCTCTTAATAAAAACTCGTCTCTTCAATGCAGCAGGTTTGATATAAAGTGGATCTTTCTGTGTGTTTTATTCATGTTTTCCTCATTTCGTCTCAACAGAAAGTCACAGATTCACACTGTTCCACTTTCTTTCTTTTCTTCTCCTCCGTTTTACTTCAGGGCTTATAATAAAACTCCATTTAAATAGCACATGAGCTGCTGCAGCTGGGTGTGTGTGTGCTGAATATAAATGGCCTTCTTTTCTCTTAATCTCAGCAAAACACACACATACGCACACACACAAAAATAATCTATAAACCATTTAATTTAATGAAAGTTCTGATCTCATGTCATACTCAGGATCTCGAGTCGACATTTTCAGATAAAAACACAATCCAGTGCTTCATTTTTGAATCTTTATAATCTTTATACAAGAAGCAGCAAAAAAGCCACATTCTCACATCATGAACCTGAGTGTAGTGTAAAAACAAAATCATGTTTAAACTTGAACTTTTCATGTTGTGAAATATGTGAAAGTATATTTCGAAATATGTGCTGAAATTGCAGGTGTGCACTTAAAAAAATATACAAGACACAATGTTGAATAATGTGATCAGTAAATCCACACGGGGAAATAAATAAATCATGTGGAAACTGTGAAAAAAAATGATTAAAAGAATCAGGTAAAAAATAAAAGAATCAAAAATAAATGAAGGAATCACATGTGAATCTACAGTAAATGAATCCTATAAAAGAATCAACTGTGAAAAATTAATGAATTGTCAAAGACTTATGTGAAAAAATAAATGACATCAGTAATCACACATGACAAAAATTTGAATCGTATGAAAATCATGTAAAAATAAATTAATTGTGTAAAAAACATCACATGAAAAATTGACCATGTGGAAAACTCACGTGAAAAGAATTGAATTACATGAAAAACAATCACAAGTGAAAATAAAAGAATCATGTGACAAAAAAAGATAATGTGTAAAAAAAATTCCCCACAAAAATCAGAAATAAACGATGTAACATTCCCTACGTGTGGGTGGAGCACCGAGGACGGCAGGACAGAGATCAGGGGTCAATAAGAGCTTTATTGTCGCACTTTTCAGCCTGACAACTTCCAAGGACAGAGACACACACTCTCTGTAGTGTTCTCGTCGGGGAAAAAGCTCCCCTCCGCTCTCACTCTCCCTCCTTAAATAGGGTGCGGTCACTGGGAAGACACACAAACACAGGTTAATTGTCGTCAGGTGTAGTGATTCTGCCACTTACCTTCCCTGACTCCGCCCTCCTGTCACAGACTTGACCATGCCCCCGCTGCCACATACCCCCACCGCCTGACTCAGGCCGGGCGGCCGTCCGGCCTGCAGCCAACTCCCCCCCCCCCCCCCCCCCCCCTTGACAGGAGAGGAAGTCCGCCACAACCATCTGCGCCCCCGGCCTGTGGACCACCTTAAAATTGAAGGGTTGGAGTGCCAGATACCAACGGGTGATCCGTGCGTTGGCATCCTTCATGCGGTGGAGCCACTGGAGGGGCGCGTGGTCCGAACAGAGGGTGAAAGGGCGCCCCAGCAGGTAGTAGCGGAGGGCGAGGGCCGCCCACTTGATCGTCAGACACTCTTTCTCGATAGTGCTGTAGCACCCCTCACGCACTGACAGCTTCCTGCTAATGTACAGGACGGGGCGGTCCTCCCCCTCCACCTCCTGGGACAAAACCGCCCCCAGCCCTCTGTCCAATGCATTGGTCTGCAACATAAAAGGGAGAGAAAAGTCAGGGGAGTGTAATAGTGGCCCCCCACCCAGTGCAGCCTTTACCTCAGAGAAAGCCCGCTGGCATTGCTCTGTCCACTGGACCGGATCTGGTGCCCCCTTTTTAGTGAGATCAGTCAGCAGGCTGGTGACGTCTGAATAACTAGGTATAAACCTACAATAGTAGCCAGCCAACCCCAGGAACTGTCTCACCCCCTTTTTGGTCTTGGGCCTCGGGCAGGCCGCAATTGCTGCTGTCTTGTTAATTTGGGGACGCACCTGCCCATTGCCCAAGTGGAAGCCCAGATACCGTACTTCCACCCGCCCAATCGCACACTTCTTTGGGTTGGCTGTGAGACCCGCTCGCCTCAGCGACTTAAGGACAGCCCTCAGGTGTTGTACAGTGGTGCTTGAAAGTTTGTGAACCCTTTAGAATTTTCTATATTTCTGCATAAATATGACCTAAAACATCATCGGATTTTCACACAAGTCCTAAAAGTAGAGAAAGAGAACCCAGTTAAACAAATGAGACAAAAATGTTATACTTGGTCATTTATTTATTGAAGAAAATAATCCAATATTACATATCTGTGAGTGGCAAAAGTATGTGAACCTTTGCTTTCAGTATCTGGTGTGACCCCCTTGTGCAGCGATAACTGCAACTAAACGTTTCTGGTAACTGTTGATCAGTCCTGCACACCAGCTTGGAGGAATTTTAGCCCATTCCTCTGTACAGAACAGCTTCAACTCTGGGATGTTGGTGGGTTTCCTCACATGAACTGCTCGCTTCAGGTCCTTCCACAACATTTCGATTGGATTAAGGTCAGGACTTCGACTTGGCCATTCCAAAACATTAACTTTATTCTTCTTTAACCA
Source organism: Neoarius graeffei (assembly GCF_027579695.1). Taxonomy (NCBI): domain Eukaryota; kingdom Metazoa; phylum Chordata; class Actinopteri; order Siluriformes; family Ariidae; genus Neoarius; species Neoarius graeffei. The sequence goes on along the minus strand of NC_083589.1, from coordinate 64,032,214 downwards.
TTCTTTGGTAGAACAACTTGTGTGCTTAGGGCCATTGTCTTGCTGCATGACCCACCTTCTCTTGAGATTCAGTTCATGGACAGATGTCCTGACATTTTCCTTTAGAATTCGCTGGTATAATTCAGAATTCATTGTTCTATCAATGATGGCAAGCCATCCTGGCCCAGATGCAGCAAAACAGGCCCAAACCATGATACTACCACCACCATGTTTCACAGATGGGATAAGGTTCTTATGCTGGAATGCAGTGTTTTCCTTTCTCCAAACATAACGCTTCTCATTTAAACCAAAAAGTTCTATTTTGGTCTCATCCGTCCACAAAACATTTGTCCAATAGCCTTCTGGCTTGTCCACATGATCTTTTGCAGACTGTAGACAAGCAGCAATGTTCTTTTTGGAGAGCAGTGGCTTTCTCCTTGCAGCCCTGCCATGCACACCATTGTTGTTCAGTGTTTTCCTGATGGTGGACTCATGAACATTAACATTAGCCAATGTGAGAGAGGCCTTCAGTTGCTTAGAAGTTACCCTGGGGTCCTTTGTGACCTCGCCGACTATTACACGCCTTGCTCTTGGAGTGATCTTTGTTGGTCAACCACTCCTGGGGAGGGTAACACTGGTCTTGAGTTTCCTCCATTTGTACACAGTCTGTCTGTCTGTGGATTGGTGGAGTCCAAACTCTTTAGAGATGGTTTTGTAATGTTTTCCAGCCTGATGAGCATCAGCAACACTTTTTCTGAGGTCCTCAGAAATCTCCTTTGTTCATGCCATGATACACTTCCACAAACATGTGTTGTGAAGATCAGACTTTGATAGATCCTTGTTCTTTAAATAAAACAGGGTGCTCACTCACACCTGATTGTCATCCCATTGATTGAAAACACCTGACTCTAATTTCACCTTCAAATTAACTGCTCATCCTAGAGGTTCACATACTTTTGCCACTCACAGATATGTAATATTGGATCATTTTCCTCAATAAATAAATGACCAAGTATAATATTTTTGTCTCATTTGTTTAACTGGGTTCTCTTTATCTACCTTTAGGACTTGTGTGAAAATCCGATGATGTTTTAGGTCATATTTATGCAGAAATATAGAAAATTCTAAAGGGTTCACAAACTTTCAAGCACCACTGTAAGTGCCGCTGCCAGTCATTACTATAAATGATTATATTGTCGAGGTGCCTTGGTCAGTCAGAATCTCTTTCGGGATTCCAACTTGGGAGATAACGCAGAAGAGTGCCTCCGCAATACTGCGTGCTGAGATATTGCGAAGAGGCACTGCTTCCGGGTATCGCGTTGCATAGTCCACTAGAACTAATATAAAGCGGTACCCTCGTGTTGACCGATCTAATGGCCCGACGAGATCCATCCCAATTCTTTCGAACGGGGTCTCGATTAACGGCAGAGGGCGCAAAGGCGCTTTTGGAATGGCCGCTGGATTTACTAACTGGCATTCGCGGCACGCCGTACACCACCTACGGACATCGCCGTGAATCCCTGGCCAATAGAATCGGGCCATTATTCAGGCTAGTGTTTTGTCCTGCCTTAAGTGTCCAGCCATGGGATTAAAGTGAGCCACCTGGAATACCAATTCCCGGCGTCTCTTCGGAATTAAAAGCTGCATGACTCGCTCTTTAGTTTGAGTGTCCTGCGTCACTCGGTATAACCTATCCTTCATAATCACGAAGTAAGGGAAGGACGGGGTGGCGTTCGGCTGGAGCGTTTGACCATCGATTACTCTCACTTGGTCAAATGCATGTCGCAGAGTCTTGTCTCGCGATTGTTCTAATGGGAAATCCGTGAGGGATTCCCCAATAGAGAGAGGAGGAGCCGGCGGCTCCTCACTCTGACACGGAGATGACATAGACGGCTCTGTGACAGCTGCTCCCGCCAAAGTGACCCCGGGACCTCCCCCTGTCAAATGGCAGGACCCACTCTTTACTAAGCGTGTCATTAACCCCCGAAATCCCAGCCAATCAGTCCCCAGAATCAAAGAGTGGGTAAAGCGAGGATTAACCGCCGCCTTCACTATAAATTTTTCCCCTCTGAAGAAAATGTGGATCGACACCAAAGGGTAGCTGTGAACATCCCCGTGCACACACAACACCTTCACCCCCTGTGCTCCCCCCAATGCCTCATTTTGAACCAGGCTTTGGCGAATTGAGGTCTGATTACAACCAGAATCCACCAATGCCTGATATGTATCCCCTTGGATACTCACCGGTATGCGACACGCTCCGGCCTGATCAAGGGCGGCCTCTGGCGCATCGGGGATCCGAACCACCGCGCCCACTTCCATTGCCATGCACTGCTGTTGAAGGTGGCCCGGCTCCCCGCAGCGCCAGCAAACCAGCCCGGGCTTTCCCTCTGCACCGGTGTTCTGGGGCTCACTCACCTGAGGGGGGGGAGAGACAGACACAGAAGGGAGAAACGGGAGGGCACCACGGGTGCGGTGGGCCGGCTGGGGTGTAGCCGGCCCCCGTCTCCGCGGTGGGGGAATGGGGCGAGGATGGCACACAGAAGGAGGGGGGGAGAGAGAGAGAGAGAAGAGGAGAGAAGGGTCAACGTTGTCTGCTGTCCTGCCGCCGGAACAGCCGCCAAATGATCCTCCGCCAGCTCGACTGCCTGATCCAGCGATGCCGGGTGGTGGCACTGGACCCACTCCGCGGTTCCTGTTGGTAAACAGGCGATGAATTGTTCCAGCACCACCTGGTCGATGATCCCCTCGGCGTCGCGGTCGTTGGCCCTCAACCACCGCCAGCAGGCGTCCTGGAGCTGCTGGCTGAACGTGAACGGCCGGCCGACTTCCTCCAATCGCAGAGCGCGGAAGCGCTGGTGCTGTTGCTCTGGCGTGCGCCCCACGCGCTGGAGGACGGCCCGGCAGAGGTCCACGTAGGCCAGCCGGCGGTTGGCGGGGAGCTGTAGCACGGCCAGCTGTGCCTCTCCCATTAGGAGGGGGAGGAGGCGCACCGCGCGCTGCTCCATCAACCACCCCGAGGCTTCTGCGACCTGTTCAAATAACGTGATGAACGCCTCGGGGTCGTCCTGCGGGCCCATCTTGGTGACAGTGAGGGGAGCCGGGCCTGCGGCCGGAGCACTGGTGGACCCCGCCGATGCGAGGAGGTGCCGGAACGCCTCACGGTCTTCCTGCTAAGCCAGCACCAGGGCTTCGAAGCGCCGCTCTTGTTCCTTCCGGAGGGTGACGAGCGCCTGGTGCTGGCTTTGCAGGGCCGTGGCGAGGGCGTGGACCAGGTCGGCGAACGGGGGAGGATTCCATGGGGCTGCTTGGTTGGTGCTCCACCGTCCCGGGTTTCGGTACCACTGTAACGTTCCCTACGTGTGGGTGGAGCACCGAGGACAGCAGGACAGAGATCAGGGGTCAATAAGAGCTTTATTGTCGCACTTTTCAGCCTGACAATTTCCAAGGACAGAGACACACACACTCTCTGTAGTGTTCTCGTTGGGGAAAAAGCTCCCCTCCACTCTCACTCTCCCTCCTTAAATAGGGCATGGTCACTGGGAAGGCACACACAAACACAGGTTAATTGTCATCAGGTGTAGTGATTCTGCCACTTACCTTCCCTGACTCCGCCCTCCTGTCACAGACCGGCGCTTGACCACACCCCTGCTGCGACAAACGAATTACAGTATGTCCAAAAAAACATGAATAACATGGATGTACTGAACTATAAAATACATTAAAATAATTAAAAGAAACACAGTCAAAAATGAAAACTTCTGCAAAGGTGATTGGAACCAAAATAAACTGAAAGTGCTGTACTGGGTTTCTAAACTTGAACCCTTTTTGGTTTTGTTTTAAAATGTTAAGATCAATTGTTTTTAGGTTTTTATATGTCTGTGAGGGTGGCACGGTGGCGTAGTGGTTAGCGCTGTCGTCTCACAGCAAGAAGGTCTGGGTTTGAGCCCCGTGGCCGGCGAGGGCCTTTCTGTGCGGAGTTTGCATGTTCTCCCCGTGTCCTCGTGGGTTTCCTCCGGGTGCTCCGGTTTCCCCCACAGTCCAAAGACATGCAGGTTAGGTTAACTGGTGACTCTAAATTGAGCGTAGGTGTGAATGTGAGTGTGAATGGTTGTCTGTGTCTATGTGTCAGCCCTGTGATGACCTGGCGACTTGTCCAGGGTGAACCCCGCCTTTCACCCGTAGTCAGCTGGGATAGGATCCAGCTTGCCTGCGACCCTGTAGAACAGGATAAAGCAGCTAGAGATAATGAGATGAGATATGTCTGTGAGCAGAACATTGACATTCTTCATTACACACCATTATGATGAGTTTATTTGTCCTTCCATTGTTCAGTAAAGAAGCCAGATGATTCCATCCAGTGTTGGAATGGAGGAAGAAGTTCTTGAGTTTCCAGTGATCACACACAGGACTGGTCTGTCATTTTTATTCACTCTCACATGGAAAAACCCAGAGACTTCCTGTCACATGGTAAATCTGCTGATATCCAGCGTCTCATTTCAAATCTGATGTAATCCGGTGTAGTGGTGGTGTGTTTACACATGGTGCAGACATTTATTCAAATAAATGGGAGGTTTAAATCATGGAAGTGAATCCTCAAGTTCTGTAGTAAATATTTTATCCTCATCAATGCCACAAACTGAGCACTGTATCTGAGAAAAACCCAAATCAAGATGAACTGAGACACTTTGGCACCTTTTTATATTTTAATATCAAATTCATCTCCTTGGATCGGTGACCTGAGGGCTGATCCACCAATGAGCTCATTAAACGTTAGCAAGACATCTTATGAACATGAAGAGGAGAAAGTGTCCAAATTATCTACTGAAATGAGACGCACAGGAAATCTGTCTCATTCAACAGGACTGAAATGAATTCATAAAGATGTCTACTGTTAGGAGAGAAGGTTTACACACTTCTTCAGCTTCCCTTTCACCAGGAAACACAAACCTTCTGTATTGTCCATAAAGAATGGATGGATGGATGGATGGATGGATGGATGATTGGCTGGGTGGATGATTGGATAGATGGATGGATGAATGAATGATTGGATGGATGGATGGATGGATGGATGGATGGATGGATGGATGATTGGATAGATGGATGGATGGATTAATGAATGATTGGCTGGATGAATGGATGGATGGACTGGTCACATCAGAACAGCTTCATTCATCTTCATTTACCCTGCAGAAGATTCCAGTGTAGTAGATTTCTACTGAAGTGAATAAGGAGCTTTATTTTTTTATTATTTATTTAACAAACAAAGAGGTACAATGTCTGTCAGTTCTCAACAATGCAAGGGAACAAACAAACAAAGAAAACAAACAAAAACCCAACAAAAACAAAAAGCCAGAGGAAGTCTATTATATGAGTTTTGAGTCCTTCAGGGTTTTCAAAGTCCTGACTGCTTTCTTGTTCTTAACATATTCCAACAGGCTGCAATAGTGCCTCAGTTCAACAGAAAATTTTTTAAAGGAAGGTTTGGAATCAGACCATTTTGCTTTATGTACAACCCCGATTCCAAAAAAGTTGGGACAAAGTACAAATTGTAAATAAAAATGGAATGCAATAATTTACAAATCTCAAAAACTGATATTGTATTCACAATAGAACATAGACAACATATCAAATGTCGAAAGTGAGACATTTTGAAATTTCATGCCAAATATTGGCTCATTTGAAATTTCATGACAGCAACAAGTCTCAAAAAAGTTGGGACAGGGGCAATAAGAGGCTGAAAAAGTTAAAGGTACAAAAAAGGAACAGCTGGAGGACCAAATTGCAACTCATTAGGTCAATTGGCAATAGGTCATTAACATGACTGGGTATAAAAAGAGCATCTTGGAGTGGCAGCGGCTCTCAGAAGTAAAGATGGGAAGAGGATCACCAATCCCCCTAATTCTGCGCTGACAAATAGTGGAGCAATATCAGAAAGGAGTTCGACAGTGTAAAATTGCAAAGAGTTTGAACATATCATCATCTACAGTGCATAATATCATCAAAAGATTCAGAGAATCTGGAAGAATCTCTGTGTGTAAGGGTCAAGGCCGGAAAACCATACTGGGTGCCCGTGATCTTCGGGCCCTTAGATGGCACTGCATCACATACAGGCATGCTTCTGTATTGGAAATCACAAAATGGGCTCAGGAATATTTCCAGAGAACATTATCTGTGAACACAATTCACCGTGCCATCCACCGTTGCCAGCTAAAACTCTATAGTTCAAAGAAGAAGCCGTATCTAAACATGATCCAGAAGCGCAGACGTCTTCTCTGGGCCAAGGCTCATTTAAAATGGACTGTGGCAAAGTGGAAAACTGTTCTGTGGTCAGACGAATCAAAATTTGAAGTTCTTTATGGAAATCAGGGACGCCGTGTCATTCGGACTAAAGAGGAGAAGGACAACGCAAGTTGTTATCAGCGTTCAGTTCAGAAGTCTGCATCTCTGATGGTATGGGGTTGCATTAGTGCGTGTGGCATGGGCAGCTTACACATCTGGAAAGACACCATCAATGCTGAAAGATATATCCAGGTTCTAGAGCAACATATGCTCCCATCCAGACGACGTCTCTTTCAGGGAAGACCTTGCATTTTCCAACATGACAATGCCAAACCACATACTGCATCAATTACAGCATCATGGCTGCGTAGAAGAAGGGTCCGGGTACTGAACTGGCCAGCCTGCAGTCCAGATCTTTCACCCATAGAAAACATTTGGCGCATCATAAAACGGAAGATACAACAAAAAAGACCTAAGACAGTTGAGCAACTAGAATCCTACATTAGACAAGAATGGGTTAACATTCCTATCCCTAAACTTGAGCAACTTGTCTCCTCAGTCCCCAGACGTTTACAGACTGTTGTAAAGAGAAAAGGGGATGTCTCACAGTGGGAAACATGGCCTTGTCCCAACTTTTTTGAGATGTGTTGTTGTCATGAAATTTAAAATCACCTAATTTTTCTCTTTAAATGATACATTTTCTCAGTTTAAACATTTGATATATCATCTACAGTATGTTCTATTCTAAATAAAATATGGAATTTTGAACTTCCACATCATTGCATTCCGTTTTTATTTACAATTTGTACTTTATCCCAACTTTTTTGGAATCGGGGTTGTATATGGAATTTTCTTAAAAGTATTAGAAGCTGAATTATGTAGTGAATGTTGGTATCCACACCATGAAATACAAAATATAGCATTACATCAAAAACATTAATAATGGCATTGTATCCTGTTTCTTTGTTTATAAAGTTTTGCATATCTGTCCAAAACATATTTGAATACATACAGTGAAAAAACAAATGAAAAATAGTTTCTTCTGTTGAACTACAAAAAGTACAAGTGTATTCATCATTTATCTTGAATTTTTTTAACACATCTTTGACTGGATAGATATGATGTAAAATTTTGAAAGAAACTTCTTTTACCTTGTTATTGATACAGTATTTGTTAATAACACAACAAGCCTTATTCCACTGTAAATCACCCACAATAGAAGACCAAAAAAATTTGCCATGGAAGGTGAAGTACAATCTACAGCATTTCTAAGGTGCTTGTTACTATACATACTATTTCTAACATCAATATCCCCAATAAACAAGTTTTTGGAGAGAATGTTATTATTCATTATATCACAAGTCTTAAAAACTGTAGGGCACATGTGGGCACTGCATCAAAAACAATAGCATATTCTTTAGGTGTAATTGGTACCCCAAATTTTCCAAGAAACTCTGAATATGATAATAACATACCATTTTTGTTTAACAACTGCCCAACTAACAAAATTCCATTGTCATACCATGAGCGATAAAACAGTGATTTGTTTTTGTACAAGATATTTTTATTATTCCAAATGAAGTACCTATGAGGGCTAAAGTTGTGCTTATAAGCCAACAACCAAGATAAAAGGGCTTGTCTGTGAAAATTAGCGAGTTTTAATGGAATTTTATCAACAGAAAAATTGCATTTCAATAAAAAATCAATACCACCAACAGAATTAAATAAATAGGCTGGGAAAGAATTCCATATATTGTTAGGATTCTTAACAAATTCTATAATCCATTTTATTTTAAAGGAATTATTTAAGACATTAAAATCCAATACCTCCAGACCTCCTTGTTCTCTATTACCTCTTTAAGGTAATGAGGTTTTTTTTCCTCCATATAAAATCATATAACATTTTGTCTAACTGCTTGATGATATTTGATGGTATACTGAGTGACAATGAAACATAAACTGATCTAGAGATACCTTCTGGTTTAGATAAAAGGACCCTTCCAAATAAAGAGATGTCTCTCATTAACCAGGAGTTCAATTTTGCTTTTGGTTTTTTTTTTCAATAATAGGTTCAAAATTAAGTTTACTGCATTGTTTAACATCTTTACAAATAATAATGCCTAGATATGGCACACTTTCTTTAATTGGTATCCCACAACAGTTTGTTGGAGTACATGTTTTGACTGGAAACAAAACAGATTTATCCATGTTCATTTTTAAACCTGAAACATTGCTAAATTCATTGATGCACGCTACTGCTTTTGAGACTTGATTCTGATCCCTTAGAAAAATGGGCAGTATCATCAGCCAATTGACAAATTTTGAAAACTCTCTCTACTGCTTTTATACCTAGAAAAGATGATTCCTTAACATGTGATGCCATTACCTGGGTAACTAACAGAAACAGAAAAGGAGATACTGGACAACCTTGTCTAATACCACGGTATATGTAAAATCTATCTGAGGTTCCATGCATTAGTTTTACAGAGCTAGAGCATCCATTGTAAAGTGTCTTCATTGCATTTTGGAAGTGTTTACCAAACCCAAAAAAGGAAATGGCCTTAAAAATAAATTCATGTTCTATAGTGTCGAAAGCCTTATAAAAGTCAATAAATAATATGAAACTATCATTAGGTATAAGGTTGTTGTAATTGATCATATCCAAAATCAAATGAATGTTATTGCTAATATGGCTTTTTTGCATTAAACCAGATTGTTCCTCATCAATTAATTGATCTAATCCTTGTTTTAACCTCTTAGCAAAAAGTGAGGCAAATATTTTACAGTCATTATTAAGCAAGCTGATTGGTCGCCAATTATCTATTAGTAATTTATCTTTATTGGGCTTAGGAACTAATGTTATTACCCCTTGCTTTAATGTAGGAGGAAACTCTCCTTTGTAAAAAGATTCTTTAAAGGAACAGTCCACCGTATTTCCATAATGAAATATGCTCTTATCTGAATTGAGACGAGCTGCTCCGTACCTCTCCGAGCTTTGCGTGACCTCCCAGTCAGTCAGACGCACTCTCACTCCTGTTAGCAATGTAGCTAGGCTCAGCATGGCCAACGGTATTTTTTGGGGCTGTAGTTAGATGCGACCAAACTCTTCTGCGTTTTTCCTGTTTACATAGGTTTATATGACCAGTGATATGAAACAAGTTCAGTTACACAAATTGAAACGTAGCGATTTTCTATGCTATGGAAAGTCTGCACTATAATGACAGGCGTACTAACACCTTCTGCGCGCTTCGGCAGCGCATTGATATCTGAGCTCCGTATCAATGTGCTGCCGAAGCATGCAGAAGGTGTTAGTACGCCTGTCATTATAGTGCGCACTTTCCATAGCATAGAAAATCGCTACGTTTCAATTTGTGTAACTGAACTTGTTTCATGTCACTGCTCATATAAACCTATGTAAACAGGAAAAACGCGGAAGAGTTTGGTCGCATCTAACTACAGCCCCAAAAAATATTTCTCTTTTCTAACCCAAAAAAATATTTTGTGTTTTTCTCTCCTTGTTCAAACCACTTATGTCTGGATCTAATGAAGGCATCCCTAGCCTTTTCTTCATAAATACTATCTAACTGGCTCTGAAGCATATTCAAATTCAGTGTTTCCTGACTACTTAAATTTCCACCACTTTTGATTTGCAAATCTAAGATCTCATCTCATTATCTGTAGCCGCTTTATCCTGTTCTACAGGGTCGCAGGCAAGCTGGAGCCTATCCCAGCTGACTACGGGCGAAAGGCGGGGTACACCCTGGACAAGTCGCCAGGTCATCACAGGGCTGACACATAGACACAGACAACCATTCACACTCACATTCACACCTACGGTCAATTTAGAGTCACCAGTTAACCTAACCTGCATGTCTTTGGGGGAAACTGTGGGGGAAACCGGAGCACCCGGAGGAAACCCACGCGGACACGGGGAGAACATGCAAACTCCGCACAGAAAGGCCCTCGCCGGCCACGGGGCTCGAACCCGGACCTTCTTGCTGTGAGGCGACAGCACTAACCACTACACCACCGTGCCGCCCCAAATCTAAGATGTCTTTTATTATTTTGAACTCTGTCTTTTTTGGATTTGGCAAGTGATTTACCTTTTTTTATTGAAATTAATCAAATTTCATATTTCATCAATTCCCAAAAGTGCCCATATGTACCCATGATACAGGCTTGACTCCAGTATTTGTCAATAATGTTGTTAATGTCCATTTTTAAATCTTCATGCGTTAATAATGAATTGTTAAGTTTCCAATATCCAGTAGCATATTTCTCACTGAGAATATCCTTATTATCCATTTTAATGAAAATTCCTTTATGATCTGTTAAAATAGCTGGTTCAATCAAAACATCTATGGTCCATTTCATAAGGTCACTAGAAATGAGCCAAAAATCAATGCGTAATTGTAGTGTAAGCTCCTTATTGCACCATGTATACAATTTCAGATGTGGATTTGTCTTTCTCCATATATCTAAGAGTCCCACTCGTAAACAGACATTTTTGAGCTCACAATCCAAATTACTATTATTCTTTGGAGGATATCTGTCCATATTTTCATCAAAGACAGTATTAAAATCACCTCCCCATATAACTTTGGATGAGGGATAACTGTGAAGAAGTAAACAGACTTTGGATTCAATGTCCTGAAATAATCCTATATTATTAATTTTACTATTGGTAGTATAAATATTAATCAGTATAAACTGGTTATGATTTATATCCACAACTAAAATAATCCATCTCCCAGACCTATTTCAGTATGCAATATTTGTCCTTTAAATTTATCCTTTAAAATTGCGACCCCTGCTGATCGATTACTGCCATTTGAAAACCATATCTGACTACCCCGTTGATTTTTCTGAAATGATTCATCTGTTGAACATGCATGAGTTTCCTAAATAAAACAAAAATCAGTATCCTTACTTTTGCAATATAAAAATAAAGCTTTTCTTTTAACTAAATCTTTTAAGCCTCTGGCATTTAGGGAGTAGATAGAAAGAGACATCACACATCAAAGAACAACAACAAAAAGAGCAATGAACAATAGAACCTTGACTGACCTAAACCTTTTTTTCCTTAAAAGGCTAGGATTCTTGCAATCAGTTATTTTTAACTCTATTCACGCTTAAGAATTGTATTAAGCTATGTGAACTAGTTCATAACACAGGCCTAACAAAGGCCTTCCAATGGTATTTTGAAATGACTTGAACCGAGATTATCCCATCTCAAACTGTTAGAATTTCCAAAATATATTAGGATAACTCACAAGCTATCAGGACAACTTAATGTTCTTTTTTTTTTTCACCAAGCTTCACCTCTCTGCCGTCAATGAACGCTCTACCACCGCTGAAGTACGGAGATTTCCCCTCCTTTCTTGCCTTTTCCACTGCTGGCCATAAACTACATCTTGCTTCTTTGTCACTGGAGGTGAGATCTTCTTTGAAAACATATCCTTTGCCTTTCAGAAATTCATTTTTCTTAGCATGCTGCCATGTGACATCCCTCGCAGATCTGGACACAAACCTCATGATGATCAGACGGGGTCAGGGTCACACGTTTCTCTCTTCCCCTGCCTTCAGTCGACCAAGACGATGTGCCACATCTATCTGTGTCGTCACCTCAATCCATCTATCTTCTGGAATCACTGCTTTGCAGATTTTAATCACTCTGGTTTTAACATTCTCAGTTGGGTCTTCAGCTACACCAAACAGACGCAGACATCATTTTCAGCTATACCTCTCTTGCTCGTTCACTTTTGATTCAAGCTCAGCTACTTTATTCTTTGTTAATCTTCCCTGAGAGGATTTGAATTATATTGTTCTGTACCTCACTTAAGGTTAGTTCAATTTCAGAGTTAGCCTCATCTCATCTCATTATCTCTAGCCACTTTATCCTTCTACAGGGTCACAGGCAAGCTGGAGCCTATCCCAGCTGACTACGGGCGAAAGGCGGGGTACACCCTGGACAAGTCGCCAGGTCATCACAGGGCTGACACATAGACACAGACAACCATTCACACTCACATTCACACCTACGCTCAATTTAGAGTCACCAGTTAACCTAACCTGCATGTCTTTGGACTGTGGGGGAAACCGGAGCACCCGGAGGAAACCCACGCGGACACGGGGAGAACATGCAAACTCCACACAGAAAGGCCCTCGCCGGCCCCGGGGCTCGAACCCAGGACCTTCTTGCTGTGAGGCGACAGCGCTAACCACTACACCACCGTGCCGCCCAGAGTTAGCCTCATTTCTCAATTTTTTGGCAGCTTGGCACCTACTTGGAGTATTCGGGCAAGAATCACAGTCCCCTCCAGATACTGCTGTACATGCAAAAGAGTGAGTTTACTTAATTCTTCTCTTTTCCTTAGAGAGATCTGTTATCGCCATCTTTTTTTCCATTGACGTCGATCGCTATCTTCTTGTTGGACATTGTGGCTATAGCAGGTGTGCGTTGTAGCTGTTTTTTAGCTGAGTCAATGGATTAGCTCATGAATATTTACTTTCTGACCAACTTGTTTTGAGTTATAATGAGTTCTTATCTTTAAGAGACCATTGGTTATTCTTCAGTATGTGTTTTAGTTCATATTTTAATGGATTAAGCAAGAAATCCTACCGCCAAACTTCCGCTATTGAAACATGTGCCTTCTCACTGCGCCATCTTGAGCGCCCCCAAGTGAATAAGGAGCTGAAGAGCTTCCTTTGTTTCCTTCTGCATCATCATCATCAGTGACTTCCTGTCAGATATTCCAGACTTTTGGTTCTAAGCAAGATAGAAAACCATGTCTGTAAACACACACACATGACTTAATGAAATTTACACAACTGCTCAACACAGAGTCGCTTCAACAAACACACACTACAGTTCATCACAGAGATTAATGGTATAGAACAATGATAAATGGTATAAAGTGTACATTAAAATTAAAATGTAAATCTACATATACATTCTTTCAGATGAAATGTCCTTTATTAGCATCCTGGACTAAACTTTATTTCCTGATGTATCCAGGGGACTCAGCACTATGACATATTTCTGTTTTATTACAATAACCACATGGTTCTTGCGTCTTTCTTTAAATTGTGAAGGAAATTTAGTGAATAAACATCCCTATTCTCTGTGTTTCTGTGTATTGAACTCAAATGGCCTAGTGTACTGAGAAAAAAATTTCCCACAAGCTGTAATTGATTTTCTGTGTCCTTGGCTCAAAGGCTGGTGATAACAGAAACCAGGCAGCCTGCTTATGTTATGTCTAACCACGCATCTCACAGCACACCAGGTGCATGCTCTAACAAAGAACCAATGTTTAGCTTCGAGGGAAAGCCTCGAGCCAATCACGTGAAGATGTGAGCAATAAGCGAATGCCTTTAGAGTATAATAGATAACAGCCACTAAGACACAACTCAGAGTGCGCACTCTTGGCATCATCTGAGGTGGTGTCTTCTTCTTCTTCTTCTTCTTTCCTTTCCTGTTTTATATCTCTGTTTTATATGATTTACTATAATAAATAACTGAAAAGACAACTGCTAAGCATTCTGAAGTGTTTATTAGAAGTTTCCATTGCAATTTGGCATCCCTGGGTGGGCCCTATGAGTCTGATCCTCGGACGACAGGACACTCCCAAGGCCACGGTGCAGAGCTGAGAACTCGGACGAGAGACCAGACCGTCAGGGCTCACCGAACCAGTAAGTGATAACTTTGCATTCTTGTGTAAAGAAATTAGTGGAAACAGTATTTAAAGACTGATGTAAGAGACAGACAGAAATTTGTCCTAGTCAAGAAGGTCTGATATAAGAGACGGACAGAAATTTGTCCGAGCCCAGGAGGACTGCTAAGCTGTGGTACCATCAATATGTTTGCAGAAACAGATAAAACACAATTTTGAGACAATAAACCGCAAGTAGTTTATTGGGTTGTGTAAGAGAAAAATTCGCCTAAGTGACGACTGGGTAACGGCTCACCTACTTGAGAGAGTGAAGTAAGGGGGCTTGTTTCAATGGATTCACATTCAGCGATTCGTAACTAGGAAAAAATTGAATCTTGCTCCCTTTGTTCTGTGTGAACAGCTGGCCCATCGTAGGAACGGGATAGAGAGGTTCGATCACGAAGTCACCAAGACACACTGGTGTGCACGCAAAATATTGATGAATTAACAGAGTACTGTCCTCCAAATTCTGAAACAGAGAAATAGATCTTGTACACATGCGTGAGTTGTCTTTGAGGTTGTTGTGCTAAATGATACCTACTTTTAGCTTAAGGTAAATGTCAGATAAATTGCTACTAATAAGAACATACCTAAAGGATTATTGTGTCACATTTTTGGACATAGTCAAACCTATGTAGTTCTTCTTGTGATCCTAGTAAAGAAACTCAGCCATTGTTGTCACAACCTATTGATATAACAGTGTACAATGGGGAACAGAAACGGCAAGTTAGGGAAAGAAAAGAAAAAAGCAAGTAAGCCTGAGGCTACATGTGCTATAATAAGAATTGGATGTCAAATAATTAGTTTTCTTTTGTTTCAGACATGTAAAAGCTTTTTACCTTTACCTGACATGTTTCGACAGTGTAACATGTCAGGTAAAGGTAAAAAGCTTTTACATGTCTGAAACAAAAGAAAACTAATTATTTGATTTAAGAAGAAGACATAATGAATGTAACATATTTAAGAATTGGATGTTCCTATGACAGCCCAAACATCCAGTTTATGAAATCCTCGTATAGCGAGGATTGTTTGGCACAGTTTGACATATGGGTAAAGGACTTGGGATTCCCTGAGAAGGGCAGTTTTAGTCCCAGGCCGATAGAACAGTTAGAAAAAAAGTTGAAATGGAAGGAAAAAAAGAGTCTGCAAATAATGTTAAGTTCTTGGGGTACTGGAGGGCGTTTTCTGCATGGAAAGAAGAAACACTTAAGAGAGAGTACAAAAGAGAGAAATCACAGGCAGGGCTCTCACCCTCTTCTCAGTGTTTGAAATTTCAGATGGACCCTGATGTGGAGTCTGCCCCACTACCCCAACACACACTGACTCCTCCGCAAGACGGAGCATCACTCCCACAAGCACCTCACCCACAGAAAGGGGGAAAAGTCGAGACAAAGCAAGAAACTGAGTCTCTGGAATCTCTCCCAGCCTACCAGCTGCCTCCAGTGTCAGCGCCTCCCCTCGCTTCTCCGTCACACATGAGATCTGGTCTTGCATATGACGACGGAAGAGACACCCTCCTGGACCTGACCACATGCTCACCAGTGGGTCCACAAGGCCGTAACCTAAAGTCTGAAGTCCTTCATCTTCCAATGGTGGAAGTGGCTGGAGCTGACAGCATGCTTCTAGTCCACAGACCCTGGATGACAGCTGATCTCAAGGAAAGCATGGCTTCTCTTCCCAATGTGAGAGAGGTAGGAGGGAAGATGTTTGGTGATGAGCTGTTGATATTTTGCAGAGAATTCTGGCCAACCACCCATGAACTCCGCCATCTACTCATGACCAAGATGGGTATAGATTGGATCAAGGTTTCCAGAAAGTGGCCAGAAGCTGACCAGCGGACAGCAATAGTGAGTATATAAATACCCTCACTGCTCTCTGTGCTCATATGATCGAAGCTTTTCCCTTGAACATAGACATGACTAAGATCAGTATGTGTAAGCAAGAAGATGGTGAAGTGGTGTCAGTGTTTCTCGCTCATCTCACTACCGTGCATGAGAAACACAGTGGCCTGACCAGGCCCGTGACCCTGGCTGCAGTGGAGGGCACTCCTGAGCCTCACCAAGATCGAGCAGTATGCTGTGCATGCAGAAAGGCTGCTGAAAGAGAAGGAGAAGACAAAGTCAACAAAAAGAGACCATGACCTACACGCTGCCACTATCACTCTTCTCTGGACTGCTCAGCCTGGACCTAGAGGAAGAGGTCGAGGTAGGGGCCGAGGCAGGATGACCTGGGGTGACCCGTCCTGGATGAAAGTTGCAACCTGCTACCACTGCAATCAGAAAGGACACATTGCTCGAGATTGTCTCCACAGTAGCAAACAGAGGCCCCGTGAGGAGTACAGCAAAGCAGACTGATGGGCGTACTCCGGGAACTGGCCCTGCACAGAGAACAGGGGAGGTAACACACATCCACCTGATGATACACATACATATAGACAGGAACATTCACTGCAGACCAGGTCAGAGGTCAACTGAGGAAGCTTCACCCCAGGAAAGCAGCAGGCCCGGACAAGGTGTGTCCATGACTACTGAAGACCTGCACTGCTGAACTGGGTGAACCACTCCAATGCATCTTCAACCTCAGCCTGCAGCTGGGGAGAGTGCCAACCCTCTGGAAGACATCATGTATCATTCCAGTTCCCAAAAAGAATCGGCCCAGCGAGCTGAACAACTTCCGACCGGTGGCGCTCACTTCACATCTGATGAAGACGTTGGAACGGCTCTTCCTCAGCCTCCTCAGACCCCGGGTACAACATGCCCAGGACTGTCTGCAGTTTGCATACCGGGCAGGTGTTGGTGTGGAAGATGCCATCCTCTACCTGCTACACCGAGCCCACTCACATCTGGATAAGGGAAATGGCACAGTGAGGATCCTCTTCTTGGACTTCTCGAGTGCCTTCAACACCATCCAGCCCCTACTGCTTCAGGACAAACTGAACAGGATGCGAGTGGACCCCTGCCTGGTCACCTGGATCTCCAGCTACCTCACTGACAGGCCGCAGTACGTCAGGCTGAAGGACATCATGTCTGACACTGTAATTAGCAGCACTTGAGCACCCCAGGGCATGGTGCTGGCCCATCTTCTCTTCACCCTGTACACCGTGGACTTCTGCTACAACTCGGAGCTGTGTCACATCCAGAAGTTTGCCGATGACACAGCCATCATTGGGTGTATCAGTGATGACAGAGAGGAGGAGTATAGGAGCCTGGTGAGGGACTTTGCTGTGTGGTGCAACAGGAACCATCTGTAGCTCAACACCTCGAAGACCAAGGAGCTGGTCATTGACTTTGGGAGGTCCAGACCAAGGTCATGACCAGTTCTGATCGAGGGAGTCGAGGTGGAGGCTGTGGATTCCT
This sequence comes from Neoarius graeffei, assembly GCF_027579695.1. Classification (NCBI taxonomy): domain Eukaryota; kingdom Metazoa; phylum Chordata; class Actinopteri; order Siluriformes; family Ariidae; genus Neoarius; species Neoarius graeffei. The sequence continues at coordinate 64,014,885 of NC_083589.1, read as the reverse complement.
ACAAGTACCTCAGGCTGTGGCTGGACAGCAAGCTGGACTGGACTTGTAACACCAATCACTTATACAGGAAGGGACAGAGCAGGCTATACTTCCTTAGGAGCTGTACTCGAGTTGAGGGGGGATGGGGGGGATGCCATCCCCCCTGGAATAAAAAATGGTCAAAATCATCCCCCCTCTAAAACGGGCATCCCCCCCTCCCTTCCCTTGAGCAATTTTATCAATAAATGTGGACATTACTTCTATTTAACATTGGAATTAGAAATGTCATTCCATGTAGCTTTGCTGAAACTGAGCATACAATAAGCTACCACGAGAGAGGGCACGAGCAAGCGAAGCATTTGAGGAGGTGACATTCAGTTGGGGTTCCATTATTTTTTATTTCATTCGGCGTCAGTGACCGCAGCGGATTGCAGCATCATGGCCAAGCGGAGTGGACAGCAAGACCTAAGCAAGTTCAGATTTAAGATCGCAAGAAAAAACATTTCAGGAGGTAAGTCAAGAGTTATGAATATCAGTCACACTTTCTGTGAGCCCACTATCATGCTGTAAAGTTACCGATATGTAGCCTAATTTGTGGGCGGCAGATAACAACACAGCTATCATAATGAATGTTAGTTTGGAGTCTAGCCAGCTATCGATAGCTTACTCAGGTTCATGTTAGCTTTGATTTCTTGTATAAGGCCATTAATTTAATCAGCCTGGACGTTCGTTTGTTATTCTTCAGGCAACAAAAAGTGTTATTCAAGACAGGAAGGCTAAAATAAATGACACTAGCAGTTTTGAAGGCTTCATTGCCTCATTAGAGAGGATTCGTTATGCCGAAAAGGAGATCCAGGAGCTCTGCTCCTTTTTCAATCTTAATGACGAAAGACAAATTCAGAGAGGGATGAGGGAGTATATTGACATGGTCACAATTAAAGCTGATGCTGAAATAAAGCCACCAGAAGAGCTTAAACCCCTCCTTCAAGCTGTGGACACACTCGTCATCTCCACAGCTGAATGTGAGCATGGGTTCAGTCAAACGAACATTCTAACAACAACTCGAAGCTCCCTAGAAGTAAGAAGTATGTCAGCGTTGCTTTTCATCCAGTGTGTTGGCCCTCCATTGACACTGTTCAAACCAGAGGTGTATGTCAAGTCTTGGCTTCAACACCATTGCTTAGCTAATGATCCAAAAGCAAGAGCCCGGAAAATTGACCACAAAAAACATGATTATGAAAGTCTTTGGAAATTTCTATGAGGTAGGAAAGCCATGAGAAGTAAAGCCATTTCTTTGCCCACCTTCACTCCCCCACAAAGGAGGACTTTTTTTGGTCTTTTCTTTCCATTAAAATAATAACCGGTATGGACATGTATAATTTGCATTACTCATAAGAATAAACACAATAATAACAAAAAGGAAAAAAAATGCATAATGCCTCAAACATCTTTTAGGAAGTTTAGTCTGATTTACAATTTACTGTTGCTTGTTTTAGCTTATTGGTTACCTACCTACCTCTGTATTTAACTCAATGTTCCCAATGTTCAGCTTTGAATAAAAATTCTATTGACTTGATATGAAAAGATTCAGTTGTTCATTTACATTGCCTGCTGAGGTTTTAATAAATTATTTACCAAACGATTTAAAAGGAGCCTACCATGACTATGAAGTTACACTTCAAATTTGTCATCTGCATTTCACCCTAATATGGAGAATGTGGTAGGTATGTCAGCCAGGAGACCGACTAAATATGACACATGACATCCACACTGTGCATGTTTTACAGTAAAATGCCAGTGTATTATGTTTTTTACAACAATAAAAAGAGTACACAGTGTGTACTACACACTTTATCAGCACAAAATACTGTATGTCTGGTAAATGAACAAGGTCCACAGACCTATGTTGTGTGCAAACCCTCCTAAAAGCAAATCAGTTTCCCACTGACGGACCGACCGATGGGTCAACATGCGACTAAAAATTTCACCATCCCCCCTGGTTTGATTTTACAACTTGACCACTGCTTAGGAGGCTGTGATCCTTTAACATCTGCAGGAAACTCCTGTGGATGTTCTATCAGTCTGTGGTCGCCAGTGTCCTGTTTTACACCATGGTGTGCTGGGGGGGCAGCACATCCAAGAAGGACACATCCAGGCTGGACAAACTGATCAGGCGGGCCGGCTCTGTGGTTGTCATGAAGCTGGACTCTCTGGTGACGGTGGCAGAGAAGAGGTCTATGGACAAACTATTGAACATCATGGATGATGCCAGTCACCCTCTAAACACCGTCATCAGCAACCAGAGGAGCCTGTTCAGTGACAGAATGCTCCTTCTCAAGTGCAGGATGAACAGACTCAAAAACTCCTTTGTCCCTCACACCATCAGACTGTACAACTCCTCTCTGGGGGGGAGGAGGGGTAACAGGAGGACAGAGGACGGGAAGGAGCAGTAGCCTAGCCTAGTCTAACAATAAGCAATACTGGACAATGTGCAATATAATGTTCAATATAAAGTGCAATATCTTTCCTGCTTCCCCCCCCCACACACACACTTACCCTAACCCCACTTCTCCCCCCTTTCCCGCCTCCCCCTTCCTCTCTTCCCCATATCTTATTCTTTTATATTTGTATATGTAAATACTTAATTTATTTTAATTTATCTAGAAGTTTTTCTCTATTTCTTTTCTCTGTTTATCTGTAATGATGCTGCTGGAATCTTCATTTCCCTGAGGGAACCCTCCCGAAGGGATCAATAAAGTTTTATCTAATCTAATCTAATCTAATCTCATCTAATCTAATCTAATCTAATCATAACGTTAAACACATTAGTAGCAGCGCCTGCATGCAACAGCAAGACTCCACAGAAACACCCGATACACCAGCCCAGGTAGATACACCTGAATTTGCATTAAGTTTGTTAAAATACACAACTACTCCCTTCTCTAAACTCCCTTGTATGCCCCTCACTGTATGTGGGCATGTGTTAACCTTTTTAGTAGATTCTGGAGTGGGACACTCAGTCATACAATGGGGCACTTCCAGTAGACCCGCCGCTCAGCACAAATTCTATTCAGACGATGGGCATCTCAGGACGACCTGTAACTGAAACTTTCTCAGTCAACCTCCCGTGTATAAGCGAGGGAGGAATAGTTACATCCCACTCATTCCTCATCTCACATACTTGTCCAGTAAATTTGTTAGCACACGATTTAATGTGCAAATTGGGAGTAAATCTCACGTCCACTCCAGATGGACTAACTATTGAAGTAAATGAAATGTGTGGTGTGCAGTATGGTCTTGGAAGCCCTCTGTATGTGTATGTCTGGCAGCTCTGCTCAGATCAACTCACACAAACTCCCAAACACCTTGTACAGCTCACACACTTGAACACCTCATCAGTCACCACAGATTATATGAAAGAGGAAGATTTGCATTGCACAGCACATGTTCACCAAGGGCAAGATGTAGAGTTTGAAAAGACTTGGTTTGCCGACCCCCACACACGTGAAAGATTGACCCTCAAAACTACTGTACATATTGGTCTAAACATTGTTGTGCTGCGCAGGTTCATCTTACTCATTGTCCGAACAGCTGCATCAATGTTCATTGCAGTGTTCTCAAACATGTAATGTGCGGCCTCGTGTCAGAGGACTCTGAGGTCAGCTGCTGCCAGCATGATTTCTTTGACATTGTTAATTCCATACCCCATGTCTCATTAGCAAAGCCAAGAGCCGCCCATTGGAAAGAAGTGAGGAAATGGGTCAAGTGTGCAGCCAATGGCAATGAATGGTCCCAAACAGAGGACCCTAGTGTGTTGTTTTGCCAAAAGCTTGGGGTCTACAAACAAAGTCATGTTATGTGTGTGCATGTTGAGTGCAGCGTAATATTAGCCACTGATGACCAGGGTCCTAGGGACCCCGGCCATAGTGGCCTGTTTGTCTTTGTTTCCACAGCCATAACTCCATCAGAGGTGCACCCCAAATTGGCGGGAGTTCCAAATTCCGTCTGGGCGAAGGGTAAACATGATGTAGGCCTAATAAAGAATGCTGAACCAGTGGTGATCACCCCAAATCAGATTTCAGGCCTAGACAGACCCAGTACCCACTCAAACCAGAAGCAATCGCAGGTATAAGACCGGTCTTTGATTCATTGCTGAAGGCAGGTGTAATTGTCCCTTGCCCAGACTCTCCAGTGCACACTCCTATTTTCCCAGTTAAGAAGGCAAGAAAACTGTCCCAGCCCAATGAGTGGAGGTTTGTCCAAGATCTGCAAGCAGTCAATGCTGTGGTTGTTCCGCACGTGCCTGACGTCCCTAAAGAGCACTCTGCAGACCACACCCACTCTGGGATTGCCTGACCCCAATAAACCATTTGTTTAAACTGTAGATGAAAAGAAGGGTTTTATGACCTCTGTTCTTTTGCAGAAGCACGGGGATAGATTAAGACCTGTAGCCTATTTCTCCAGCAAATTGGACCCAGTGGCAGCTGGACTTCCTGTTTGCCTGCGTGTAGTTGCTGCAGCTGAAAAGGCGGTAACTGCTTCCAGAAATATTGTGGGGTATTCTAACCTCACCCCTTTTGGTCCCACATGCTGTCTCCCTGCTTCTGTTGGAGAAAAAGACATCACATTTGTCAACACAGAGATAGTTAAAGTATAACACTGTCATACTTGATATGCTTAACATCATTGTGAAACATTGTACCATTCTGAATCCTGCCTCTCTTCTCCCTACAGAGGACGATGGAGAACCACATGACTGTGTCGCTCTCACTAATGATTTTTGTTCCCCCAGGGCATACTTAAAGAGTGACCCCTTGGAAAATCCAGACATGGTCCTCTATGTGGATGGTTCAGCCTCCAGAGACCCAGAGACAGGAAAGAACAAAGTAGGTTTTGCCATAGTCTCAGATCACAAGGTCCTCAAGGCATCGTGTCTGCCCTCAAACCTGTCGGCGCAGGCCGCAGAGCTCTGTGCCCTTATTGAGGCATGCAAATTGGCTACAGGGCAATCGGTCAATATTTTTACGGACAGCAGGTACGCATTTGGTGTTGTGCACGATTTTGGCACCATTTGGAAACAGAAATTTTCTCACTAGCACAGGATCTCCCATTACACATCATAAACTGGTCTCTGAGTTGTTGGATGCTATTCTACTCCCTAGAGCCATTGCTGTGTGTAAGTGTGCTGCCCATACTAACAATATTGATCTTGTGTCTCAAGGAAATGCCAGGGTGGACACAGCAGCTAAGTGTGCAGCCTCAGCTTCCAGTTCACCCTCTAACCTTGCTTTTCCTCAGGTTTCCATCTCCTGTTTACAGCTAGCAGACCTTCAGAGCACTGCTACCCAGGACAAGAGACGAGTCTGGAAACAGGCTGGCTGTATCTTTGCAAACTCGGTCTGGGTTTGTCCCTCGGGCCGTCCCTGTCTACCAAAACACATGTTCCCTTTCTATGCAAAAGTGGCACATGGGCTCACCCATGTGTCAAAAGGGGGGATGGTAGCAGAAGTAACAAAGAGATGGTTCACAAAGGGGTTTTCAAACTCTCATCTTGTTATCTCTAGCCACTTTATCCTGTTCTACAGGGTCGCAGGCAAGCTGGAGCCTATCCCAGCTGACTACAGGCAAAAGGCAGGGTACACCCTGGACAAGTCACCAGGTCATCACAGGGCTGACACATAGACAACCATTCACACCTACGGTCAATTTAGAGTCACCAGTTAACCTAACCTGCATGTCTTTGGACTGTGGGGGAAACCGGAGCACCCAGAGGAAACCCAAGCAGACAACATGCAAACTCTACACAGAAAGGCCCTCGCCAGCCACGGGGCTCAAACCCGGACCTTCTTGCTGGGAGGCCACACCACTACACCACCATGCCACCCCGGTTTTCAAACTATGCTACAAAATTTTGCAAGCAATGCTTGATATGTGCACAACATAATGCAGGTCAAGGTATCAAACTAATTCAAGCAGCACACCCAATAACAGACAAACTGTTTGATCATCTCCAAATGGACTTCATTGAAGACACCTAGTGAGGGAAAAAGGTACTGCCTGGTAATAGTTGACATGTTTTCAAAATGGGTTGAAGTATTCTCATCTCATCTCATTATCTCTAGCCGCTTTATCCTGTCCTACAGGGTCGCAGGCAAGCTGGAGCCTATCCCAGCTGACTACGGGCGAAAGGCGGGGTACACCCTGGACAAGTCGCCAGGTCATCACAGGGCTGACACACAGACACAGACAACCATTCACACTCACATTCACACCTACAGTCAATTTAGAGTCACCAGTTAACCTAACCTGCATGTCTTTGGACTGTGGGGGAAACTGGAGCACCCGGAGGAAACCCACGCGGACACGAGGAGAACATGCAAACTCTGCACAGAAAGGCCCTCACCAGCCACGGGGCTCGAACCCGGACCTTCTTGCTGTGAGGCGACAGCGCTAACCACTACACCACCGTGCTGCCCCGGGTTGAAGTATTCCCCCCAGCTAAACAAGACTCAGAGACAGTAGTCAAAGCACTCCTGAGAGACATAATTCCTAGAAGAAGAAGAAACCTTTATTTGTCACATGCACACTTCAAGCACAGTGAAATTCATCCTCTGCATTTAACCCATCTGAAGCAGTAAACACACGCACACACTCAGAGCAGTGGGCAGCCACACCAGAGCGCCTGGGGAGCAGTCAGGGGTCAGGTACCTTGCTCAAGGGCACCTCAGCCCAAGGCCACCCCACATCAACCTAACTGCATGTCTTTGGATTGTGGGGGAAACCGGAGCACCCGGAGGAAACCCACACAGACATGGGGAGAACATGCAAACTCCACACAGAAAGGCCCTCGCTGGCTGCTGGGTTCGAGCAGTTGCTGTGAGGTGACCATGCTAACCACTACACCACCGTGCTGGTGGGATATACCTAGCAAAATCTCAAGTGACAATGGCATGCCCTTTGTTAAAGCAGCCCTAAAGAAAATCAGAGCATTCCTAGGGATAGACCTGAAACAACATTGTGCCTGCCATCCTGCCAGTGCGGAAGCAGTGGAGAGGGAAAATGGGTCCCTTAAAAATAAACTAAGCAAAGCTTGTGCAGAAACAGGGCTAGGATGGACAAAGGTCCTCCCTGTAGTACTCACACAAATGAGGTTGCAAACTAGACCTAAACATGGGTTAAGCCCATTTGAAATTCTGTTTGGACAAGTACCCAACATGAGGATAGGGCCAGCCCAAGGAACACTGCCGGACACCACACTGTGTGATGATGCAATGTTGAATTACTGTGCAACACTGTCCTCTGCTTTGAAATCTATCCACAAAAAGATAAAAGAAGCGTTTCCCAAGCCCACTGAGGGATCTCTGCACGATCTACAACCAGGAGATTGGATAGTGGTGAAGGACTTCCGACGAACCAAGTGGAACAAGCCACAGTGGAATGGCCCATTCCAGGTCCTGCTCATGACCCCAGCGGCAGTGAAGGTTACAGGCAGAGTGATGTGGATCCACGCTAGCCACTGCAGGAGGGTTCCTGAACTGACTGAGCAAGAGGAAGAGGAAGGCCTGAAGGATCCAGGTGCTGACTAAAGCACGTGAGGAAGAAAAGCACCACTGCATGGAACAGTGAGAGTATCACATCAATCACACACGCACCCTCAATAGGGAAGAGTATTTCAGTGTCTAGCCGATAGATAAGTCTTAGGGTTTCGAGTTTCCTCCAAGTCCCGGTGAGGTGGGACGAGGGCTGATAGGGCATGCCCACCCTCTGAGCACCAATGCATGTCAAGAAGGGCAAGGGTTAACATGGAGACATAGTTAACATAAGATGAAGGGGGTAAATCATTATAAGCTAGGTCCAGTCGTGGGCCTGAGCATCCTGATCCTGCTGGGGCTCACGGGAGGATTCGTGTGGTGGTCGATACAGGGCACCCAGGCTGACACAGAGTCGAGACAAGGGAGACATCCAACTCATAATTTGTATTGACAGTATGCTAATTTCATAGCTAAACAGGCTCTAATCGTTTGAGTAGGGTGCACACATCCAAAAACTCTTTGCAGGTGCCAGACAAAAGTATCAGACAATAAAAGAAAGTAGGTCTGCACACTGCTAGATACGCTCCAAAAAATAAACTTTATTTAATTAAAACAAGCAACGTTTCGATCACCCTGGATCTTCATCAGGATGCCTGATGAAGATCCAGGGTGATCGAAATGTTGCTTGTTTTAATTAAATAAAGTTTATTTTTTGGATCGTATCTAGCAGTGTGCAGACCTACTTTCTTTTATAGCTAAACAGGCTAACAGGTCAAATTGTCTAGTTTGCTCCCTGTTTTCTGTCAATGTTTTATGTCTGTTTCAGAGGCAGCTGACAAATATTGATTACCAGATGGTGAGAAAAGACCCAGACGACTTGCCTGACTGGCCTCCAAACCCACAGGAAGACTATAACCCACCGTTTGATGACATCAGCACAGCTGATATGAAATTAGCCCTAGCTTAAAACACTCTTATTTGTGGTTGTTTTCTGTTCTATTGTTTCCTGATCTATGTATATAGCTTGCTAGCATTAACTTAAGATGTCCATGTCTTACAAAATAGCTTTAGCATTATCCCTGTACACTCATGCCCCTTTTCCACCAAATCAGTTCCAGGGCCAGTGCTGGTGCTGGTTCACAACTCGTTCAACTTGCGAGCCAGCTGAGAACCAGTTTTCTTTTCCATAGCTCAGGGTGCTAAGGGGAGCCACGTCATTACATCACTGTACACATCAGTTACGTCGCTGTATACGTCAGTTATGTCGCTGCATTTGCATAAACCTTGGCACGAACATCGAAGCAACAACAACACGGAGAAGAAGAAGCAGCAGCAACAACAACAACAATAATGGATGACTTCGCGTTTGTACAGCTGCTGCTTCTCATCACTTAAAAATGGCAATCTTTCACGGCCTTGCTATTGTTGTTGGTCTTAACAACTCCGCCCCCCCGCTGACATAAGTGGTTCTTTCCTCAGGCCCAGCAAAGAGTTGGTGCTAGCCTGGAACCGGTTTTTCTGGCCCCAGAGCCAGTTCTTTGTCAGTGGAAACAGAAAACCCGGTTCCAAACTAAGCACTGGCCCCAAACCAGCCCTGGAACTGCTTTGGTGGAAAAGCGGCATCAATGACGTGTTAAGTCGAATCTCTCCAGGAACTCTTACCACTAAAATTGTGTACATTTCTTTCCTTTAGCAATTATTATCCTGTAGGATAAAAAGGGGGATATGTGAAAGAAATGTAGTGAATGAACATTCCTATTCTCTGTGTTTCTGTGTGTTGAGCTTAAGTGGCCTAGTGTACTGAGAAAAATTGTTTTCCCACAAGCTGTAATCGCTTTTCTGTGTCCTTGGCTCAAAGGCTGGTGATAACAGAACCCAGGCAGCCTGCTTATGTTATGTCTAACCATGCATCTCACAGCACACCAGGTGCATGCTCTAACAAAGAACCAATGTTTAGCTTCGAGGGAAAGCCTCGAGCCAATCACGTGAAGATGTGAGCAATAAGCGAATGCCTTTAGAGTATAATAGATAACAGCCACTAAGACACAACTCAGAGTGCGCACTCTCGGCATCATCTGAGGTGGTGTCTTCTTCTTCTTCTTCTTCTTTCCTTTCCTGTTTTATATCTCTGTTTTATATGATCTAATAAATAACTGAAAAGACAACTGCTAAGCATTCTGAAGTGTTTATTAGAAGTTTCCATTACAACATTTGAGACAGTAATATGCCCTTCATAACTCTGTATGCACTAACATTAGCATGTGTGTTCATTTCTATTAATATGTATTTTCTTACCTTCATAGTTGTGTGTGTATGATGATGAAGGATACAGTCTGATGCTTCTCTCCAGCTGACTAAAGGACCTTTGCAAATATGGTGTACAGCGCTTTAGAATATGTATCATAGTTTTGGCGCTTTATAAATTATTATTATTATTATTAAGGCGGCTTGGTGATGTAGTGGTTAGCGCTGTCGCCTCACAGCAAGAAGGTCCGGGTTCGAGCCCCATGGACGGCGAGGGCCTTTCTGTGCAGAGTTTGCATGTTCTCCCCGTGTCCACGTGGGTTTCCTCCGGGTGCTCCAGTTTCCCCCACAGTCCAAAGACATGCAGGTTAGGTTAACTGGCAACTCTAAATTGACCGTAGGTGTGAATGTGAGTGTGAATGGTTGTCTGTGTCTATGTGTCAGCCCTGTGATGACCTGGTGACTTGTCCAGGGTGTACCCTGCCTTTCGCCCGTAGTCAGCTGGGATAGGCTTCAGCTTGCCTGCAACCCTGTAGAACAGGATAAAGCGGCTAGAAATAATGAGATGAGATGAGATTATTATTACATTCATTTTCATTAGCTCCTGCAGACACCGGGGTGTGAAACAGAGCCGGATGGCGAGGAACCGTCGTGGTTATCAAACAAAAAGTTCTTTTATCTGTGTGGGAGGTGTTAGGGTTTTGCCGGGATTCGAACCTGGTTGGCTGGTGTGATAATCCAGCAAACCCCTACTAGGCCACCAGGGGGATGACTCAAATGCAGAGGCGTGAGGCAGAAGTAGAAAAAGTATCAAAAGGTTTATTTACAATATATACACAAAAAATCCAAAAAGTAATAATCCAAAAAAGGTCAGTAGATATAAGGGAAAAAATAAAAAATCCAAAAGTACAAAACAAAAGCCAAAAAACCAGAAAAGAAAAGGCAAAAATACCAAAGCTCAGAAGATCCAAAAACACAGTCACTACTAGGTCCAAAAGCAAAGCAAAGTGCAAAACAAAGAACACGGTACAGAGGAAACTGGAGATAAACATAACAGCACAAAGACTCCCTGACAAGAGGACTGAACTCAGGGGGGTATAAATACACAAACTAAATTGAACACAGGTGAAAATAATCAGGACTAAACAGGCAATCAACACAAACACAAAACACAGGAACAGTGGCGGCCTCTAGAGGCCAAAACAAACATGACACGAAAAGGAAATAACAGCGGCCTCTAGAGGCCAAAACAGTCCCAGTCCTAACAGGACCACCCACCCCCCCAGGAGCGTCTCCTGACGTTCCCAGGGCGATCCGGATGGGCCGAATGGAAGTCCCGACACAGTTCTTTATCTAGGACATCCCGAGCAGGAACCCAGCAGCGCTCCTCAGGACCATAACCCTCCCAGTCCACCAGATATTGCAGCCCGCCGCGGACCCGGCAGGAGTCAAGCAGGCGATGCACAGTGAACATAGTCTGACCCTGGAAGATGCGGGGGGGTGGGGGGTTCCTAGGGGCAGGGGCATACATAGACGTCAGTACGGGCTGCAACAGGGAAACATGGAAAGTGGGGTTGATCCTCAGGAGTCCGGGGCAACTGGAGCCGGTAGGAGACAGGGTTCACCCTGCACACCACCTTGAAGGGGCCAATGTAGCGAGGAGCAAGCTTGCAGTTCTCCACCCACAGCGGAAGGTCCTTAGTGGACAGCCAAACCCGCTGCCCAGGGTGGAAAGCGTGGGCAGGTCTTCTATGGCGGTTGGCCTGAGTCTGGTTGGTTCTGGAGGTCTGGATGAGGGTCTTCCTGACCTTGCTCCAGGTCTTGCGACACCGTCTCACATATTGGTTGACCGAGGGCACCCCCGCGTCCTCCTCCTGGTCCAGGAACAGAGGTGGCTGGAACCTGAATTGGCACTGGAATGGCGACAGCTTGGTGGCCGATGACTGCAGGGTGTTGTGGGCGTACTCTGCCCATGGCAGCCAGGTGCTCCACGATGTCGGGTTATCCATAGCCAGGCCTTGCAGGGTGGTTTCCAGGTCCTGGTTGAGCCTCTCCGTCTGACCATTGGACTGTGGGTGAAACCCAGAGGAGAGGCTGGCAGTGGCTCCGATGACCTTGCAGAACCCGTGCCACACTCGGGAGGAGAACTGGGGCCCTCGGTCTGAGACGATGTCCTGTGGGAGACCAAAGACTCAGAAGACATGATTAAAAATAAGTTTGGCTGTTTCAAGAGCAGAGGGGAGTTTGCACAGTGATCTTGTTCAGGCCCCTGTAGTCAATACATGGTCGGAGCCCCCCATCCTTCTTGCCGACAAAGAAGAAGCCGGCACCAGCAGGTGAGGTGGAGGGTCGAATGAACCCAGAGACCAGGGCGTCTTTGAGGTATTCCTCCATGGCCTTGCATTCTGGCTGAGAGAGGGAAAACAGTCTGCCACGAGGAGGGGTAGTCCCAGGGAGCAAGTCGATGGCACAGTCGTAGGCCCGGTGCAGAGGAAGAACGGCGGCCCTGCTCTTGCTGAAGACCTCTTTGAGATCCCAGTACTCTGTGGGAACTTGAGATAACTCGGTGAGATCAGGGGGCTCAGCAGGAGACACAGGAGAGCTAAAGAGCAGACAAGAGGCATGGCATGCAGGGCCCCATTCCACAACCTGGCTTGTTACCCAGTCTATGCGAGGGTTGTGGCGAGTAAGCCAAGGAAGGCCTAGAATAACTGGGAACTCAGGTGAAGGAATCAGGTGCAGGGATATTTCTTCCTTGTGACCTTGAGACTGGAGGAAGACTGGAGAAGTAACTTGGGTGACTCTTCCATCACCTAACGCTTGGCCATCGAGGGCAGACACAGACAGTGGGACTTCAAGAGGTGCAGTCGGAACATTGATACTTTGGGCGAAGTGAATATCCATAAAGTTCCCAGCCGCCCCTGAGTCTAACAAAGCTTGACAAGAGTGGACAGACTCACCCCAGGAGATGGAGACCGGGATGTAGATTCCTTGGCCAGGGAGTCCGGGAGAGAGGGTAGGCCCCATCACAACCCTCCCTCGGCTGGACGGGACGGTCCTTTTCCCGAGAGTTCGGGATATGATGCTCGGAAGTGACCAGGCTTGCCACAGTAGATGCAGCACTTGTCCCTCCTTCTGCGCTCCCTCTCAGATGCAGAGAGGCAAGTACGACCCACTTGCATGGGTTCTGGACAGTCACTGAAGGAGGTAGACGGGCTCCAGGTAGAGGTAGGGAGGCTGGGGGGGCTCAGGACTTGGCGGCGTTCTCTAATCCTGTTGTCCAGACAAATAGCATGTAAGATGAGAGTTTCGAGGTCACTTGGGCATCCAATAGAGGCCAGACCGTCCTTGATGGGGTCAGACAGACCATGGTGGAAGGCTGACACCAGGGCAGTCTCGTTCCATCCACTTACTGCTGCGAGTGTCCGGAATGAGATGGCGTAATCTGCGACACTTCCTCCTTGCCGGATGGACATGAGCTTTCTGGCTGCGTCGGTACTGATGTCCACCTGATCGAAGACCCGAAGCATCTCTTCAGAAAACAGCTGGAAATCAAAGCACTCAGGTCCCTGTCTCTGCCAGATAGCAGTAGCCCAGGCTCGCGCCTTACCAGCTAATAAGGTTATCACAAAGGCAATCTTGCGGCAATCCGTAGTGTAGGTGGTAGGCTGAAGCTCAAAGGTGAGTTGACACTGGGTAATGAACTCTCGGCACTCACTGTGCTTGCCGTCATACCTCTGTGGTGCAGGAAGGCTGGGTTCGCGAGGTGAAGAAGGCAGCATGGCAGGAGGCACTGGAGCAGGAGCGGGAGCTGGACAGGAGATGCAGGCAGAGGTGTCAGCTGTGCCAGGGTTTTCCCAATTTGCTGAAGCAGTTCCTCGTGGCGAGCAAGGGCCTCACGTTGGCCTGTAAGAGTTCATCCATGAGTTTCCATGATAGCCCCCAGTTGCGTTAAAGCAGCCGTAATTCCCTGAAGGTTGGCTGGGTAGACAGTAGACGAAGCCTCTGCTGAGTCGGTCATGACGGAGTCTTTCTGTTAGGGTTTTGCTGGGATTCGAACCTGGTTGGCTGGTGTGATAATCCAGCAAACCCCTACTAGGCCACCAGGGGGATGACTCAAATGCAGAGGTGTGAGGCGGAAGTAGAAAAAGTATCAAAAGGTTTATTTACAATATATACACAAAAAATCCAAAAAGTAATAATCCAAAAACGCTCAGAAGATATAAGGGAAAAAATAAAAAATCCAAAAGTACAAAACAAAAGCCAATAAACCAGAAAAGAAAAGGCAAAAATACCAAAGCTCAGAAGATCCAAAAACACAGTCACTACTAGGTCCAAAAGAAAAGCAAAGTGCAAAACAAAGAACACGGTACAGAGGAAACTGGAGATAAACATAACAGCACAAAGACTCCCTGACAAGAGGACTGAACTCAGGGGGGTATAAATACACAAACTAAATTGAACACAGGTGAAAATAATCAGGACTAAACAGGCAATCAACACAAACACAAAACACAGGAACAGTGGCGGCCTCTAGAGGCCAAAACAAACATGACACGAAAAGGAAATAACAGCGGCCTCTAGAGGCCAAAACAGTCCCGGTCCTAACAGGAGGGGATGCAAATTAATCTCAATCATATTTTACAGTTTTTCTCAATTGGTTTGGCTCATTTCCTGAAACTGAGATGACATTCTCAAAATAACATGGACAAATCCCCAAACCCACTTGCAACTTCTCACAACAGATTGGCATTTCTCATTGCTTTCGTCAAATTGCAAATCCTTTGTACATGTCTCCGGTGTCTAGTGCATCCTTGCAAATGGTTATGTACAAGTGGCCCACAGTTAACACAATCATCCCACATTTAGCTCAACTTCCAAATGAATATATGTTAATAATCTATCCCAATTAGCTGCTTCTCAATGTTATGGTCATTCCCTCCAAAACATGTCAGAACAATTTCATCGTATAAGCCATCATATGCAGAATAGTCTGCTCAATTGTCAAAATTAGTCAAGGACATAATACAATATAGTATATATATATATATTTTTGTCAGAAGAATTTGGAAGATTTTTGGAATAAATACATGGCAGTTAGGTGAATAAGTGACAGGTGAATTCAGGTTTAGACTAACGATGGAGGAGTTTCCCACATCACAGATGACCAATCCAACAGTTTGTGGAGTTACCTGGCAGGTGTTGTGTATGACTGTGCCTACGGCCATACATGTATATATAGAGCTTGGCCTGGTGCCAGTACTATTTGCAGAATGAATATGGAGGAACCTCAACAAGGTCAACTTCCAGCTGGAGGAAGGGGAAGAGGAAGAGATGGAGGAGGAAGGAGAGGAAGAGGAAGAGGGGTGCGTATGCGTGGTGGTGGAGTAGGGGGAAGAGGGCGAGGCGTGCGTAGGCATCACACTGTCCCCGATGAAATTAGAGCCACCATTATTGACCATGTTGTCAATCATGGTCTAACCATGGCAGAGGCAGGGCGCCGAGTGCAGCCTAACGTGCCACGCTCTACAGTCTCTTCCATCATTCAAACCTTTCGCAGGGAAAACAGGTATGCACCCAGGCAGTGATGGAATTACAATTTTTGCTTGGAAAGGTGTGTGTGTGTGTGTGTGTGTGTGTGTGTGTGTGTGTGTGTGTGTGTGTGTGCGTGCACGCCTGCACGTGTGTGCATGTGTGTAGGCCTATACTGCAAAATCGTATGATGCAGTGTTCATAGTACAGTAAATTGGACAAAATAAAGCAAATTACAGTTGCAGTTTAGAGTAGTTTTGCAGTGCAAATTGTCATGTTGTCCGTGTCTATCTGCAGAATTGGGCGACAGCCTCCTGTGGGCGGTAGAAGGAGATTGCTCACAGATCCCCAGGAACAAGCCATCTGCAACATGGTCATACAGAACAATGCCATTACACTCACACAGATCCGCAATGCAGTCCTTGAAGACCAAGCCATCTTCCACAATATCAACTCCATTAGTGTATCAACCATAGACCGGGTACTCAAGAGAAACCGTATGACAATGAAACAAATATACAGGGTACCATTTGACAGGAATACAGAGAGGGTAAAAGAACTGCGGTACCAGTATGTGCAGGTAAGTCAATTACTGTATTTGTTTTCCACCATTGTAACCTATACACTATGCAGAGGTTCAAAGTTTGGGGGGTTTTCTGTATCTTTACTGTACCTTTGGAATCCAGTATCTGACCACAGAATTTTGCCTAAGAACTGTAACAGAAAACTGTGATCAGTATTTCTCCATTTTGTGTCACATACCAGCTGGAGTATCTCTGCATAGGCCAGCATAGGTTTGGAACCGTTGCAGGTTATATTGACTTTGTGAAGAAGATATTACTGCTGTGTATGACCCATCTGCATGATTTGGTTTTACCTGTGTTTCTCTTTTGTAGAGAATAATGGCATTGGAGGGAATAGAAACACCTCATCTCCTGGTGTTTGTGGACGAGGCAGGTTTCAATCTGGCCAAGTGCCGCAGGCGCGGACGTAACATCATTGGCCAGCGGGCCACAGTAGACGTCCCGGGTCAAAGAGGAGGAAATATCACAATGTGTGCGGCCATTTCTGACAATGGTGTGGCCACACATATTGCAAGCCTAGGCCCATACAACACGCAGAGGCTCCTCCTCTACCTGGATCGTCTGTATGTGGATTTGGTCCCCGAGAATGAAAGGGGACTCGAAGCGCCCCACCTATCACAATTTGTCATTGTGTGGGACAATGTCAGCTTTCACCGTGGCCCACTCATCAGAGCGTGGTTCGACACCCATCCAAGGATGCGTAATGTTTTTTTACCACCATACTCGCCATTCCTCAATCCCATTGAAGAATTTTTTTCTGCTTGGAGGTGGAGGGTTTATGAACGCCACATTGGGGATCAGAGGTCTCTCCTCAATGCCATGGATGCTGCCTGCGATGACATCACAGGCGATCAGTGTCGGGGTTGGCTAAGACATTCACGCCGCTTCTTTCCACGCTGCATCGCAAGGGAGAACATCCGGTGCGATGTTGATGAAAATCTGTGGCCAAACAGAGAGCAGCGGATGGATGGCCTGGAGGATGAGGAAGGCTACCAGGAGAGGGTGGGGGAAGACAGCAACAGCGACTAATCCAAGTGTTAAACTTGTGGAACTTGCTTTTTTCAATTCCTTTTTTGGTTCATGTTTATATTTTGTGATATAGCCTATAGACGCATGACATCACATGCAGGAGGTAAATGCATATTTTCCTTTTACTGTATACCTATACTCTCTGTTCGTAATGCAGTAATGCATGCAATTTTGTTTGTGTGAAAATTGTGTGAATAAACAATTTCTTTGGTGAAATGAGTGCACTGTGTGTGGTGTCAAACTTTGGAGGCTGCTGTCACTGTAAAACCCTATTTCTCCAGTTTTATATATAATAGTATTCCTTTAGCTAGACCTCTGACAAACTGTCTAAGCATTTTGACTTGCAGTGCTTACACGATGCCAAAGGGACAATGCATTTTGGGGGTATTGACTATTTATTTGAGAAGGATATTTAGTTTTGACACATGGATAAACTGTTTTGGGAGAGATATGAGCATTTGCAGATGATCCATGTAATTGTGTTGAGCCATCCAGGTCATTTAGACAGAAGCACTTAATGAACAAAAATGAGGCCAAGCAATTGAGAAGGATCTATGCCATTTTTATGGTACTGACTATTTACATGGGAAAGGGATTTCCTTTTGAAGCGTGAATGAATGGTTTTGGGAGAGATATGACATTTTGCTGGTTATCTGAAGGGTTGTGCAGAGCTGTATCACTGTTTCGCAAAATGACCTTATAGTTATAGGAATGTCATCTCAGTTTCAAGAAATGAGCCAAACCAATTGAGAAAAACTGTAATGTAATGATTGTGTGCTTTTTGTGACTAATCAGTGATCTGGATAAGAACACACACACAGACAATCCCTGTTTTCTGTATGGGAAAAGTGAATGGGTAGAAAAACCATCTCAACACTCCATTCATTCTGACATGATTCAAAACAAGTCAGTGTTTCTAAATAAAGAAGCACGTCATAAAGAATTCCTCGGATGTGCAATCTTTACATCAGTTTCATGGCAGGTATCAAAATATAAAAAGGAAGTGTTTGCACAAGCAGCCCATGAGACAGGAAGTGAAAATAAACAGCGGGTGCAGGAGAAGTTGTGTGAATAGTGTCGTCTTTTTGTGGATTTTAGGACTGTATACTAAATAAGTGCACACATCGATAGTTATAATGATGAATGAGATGAGTGTTTTCACTCTTTCACCTTTCAAACAGTGATTCTTACACTGAATGAGAAAGAAATATGTATAAAATGAGAATATATATACAACCCTGATTCCAAAAAAGTTGGGACAAAGTACAAATTGTAAATAAAAATGGAATGCAATAATTTACAAATCTCAAAAACTGATATTGTATTCATAATAGAACATAAACAACATATCAAATGTCGAAAGTGAGACATTTTGAAATTTCATGCCAAATATTGGCTCATTTGAAATTTCATGACAGCAACACATCTCAAAAAAGTTGGGACAGGGGCAATAAGAGGCTGGAAAAGTTAAAGGTACAAAAAAGGAACAGCTGGAGGAACAAATTGCAACTCATTAGGTCAATTGGCAATAGGTCATTAACATGACTGGGTATAAAAAGAGCATCTTGGAGTGGCAGCGGCTCTCAGAAGTAAAGATGGGAAGAGGATCACCAATCCCCCTAATTCTGCGCCGACAAATAGTGGAGCAATATCAGAAAGGAGTTCGACAGTGTAAAATTGCAAAGAGTTTGAACATATCATTATCTACAGTGCATAATATCATCAAAAGATTCAGAGAATCTGGAAGAATCTCTGTGCGTAAGGGTCAAGGCCGGAAAACCATACTGGGTGCCCGTGATCTTCGGGCCCTTAGACGGCACTGCATCACATACAGGCATGCTTCTGTATTGGAAATCACAAAATGGGCTCAGGAATATTTCCAGAGAACATTATAGATAGATAGATAGATAGATAGATAGATAGATAGATAGATAGATAGATAGATAGACAGACAGACAGACAGACAGATAGATAGATAGATAGATAGATAGATAGATAGATAGATAGATAGATAGATAGATAGATAGATAGATGTACGGTAGTGTTTAAAAGTGGAGCTCCTGATGAGTGTATGAGAACAATATTTGCAAGGGCACAAAATCAACCTGAATGAATAAATAAATGAGACTGTCAGTGAGGGTGTAACTCACTCTGGCCCCGTCTAGTCCAGAAGGAACGATCGAAAGTGGGCCACCTTGCGCAATAAATGTTGCAAGTTACAACCCCGATTCCAAAAAAGATGGGACAAAGTACAAATTGTAAATAAAAATGGAATGCAATGATGTGGAAGTTTCAAAATTCCATATTTTATTCAGAATAGAACATAGATGACATATCAAATGTTTAAACTGAGAAAATGTATCATTTAAAGAGAAAAATTAGGTGATTTAAATTTCATGACAACAACACATCTCAAAAAAGTTGGGACAAGGCCATGTTTCCCACTGTGAGACATCCCCTTTTCTCTTTACAACAGTCTGTAAATGTCTGGGGACTGAGGAGACAAGTTGCTCAAGTTTAGGGATAGGAATGTTAACCCATTCTTGTCTAATGTAGGATTCTAGTTGCTCAACTGTCTTAGGTCTTTTTTGTCGTATCTTCCGTTTTATGATGCGCCAAATGTTTTCTATGGGTGAAAGATCTGGACTGCAGGCTGGCCAGTTCAGTACCCGGACCCTTCTTCTATGCAGCCATGATGCTGTAATTGATGCAGTATGTGGTTTGGCATTGTCATGTTGGAAAATGCAAGGTCTTCCCTGAAAGAGACGTCGTCTGGATGGGAGCATATGTTGCTCTAGAACCTGGATATACCTTTCAGCATTGATGGGGTCTTTCCAGATGTGTAAGCTGCCCATGCCACACGCACTAATGCAACCCCGTACCATCAGAGATGCAGGCTTCTGAACTGAGCACTGATAACAACTTGGGTCGTCCTTCTCCTCTTTAGTCCAAATGACACGGCGTCCCTGATTTCCATAAAGAACTTCAAATTTTGATTCGTCTGACCACAGAACAGTTTTCCACTTTGCCACAGTCCATTTTAAATGAGCCTTGGCCCAGAGAAGACGTCTGCGCTTCTGGATCGTGTTTAGATACGGCTTCTTCTTTGAACTATAGAGTTTTAGCTGGCAACGGCGGATGGCACGGTGAATTGTGTTCACAGATAATGTTCTCTGGAAATATTCCTGAGCCCATTTTGTGATTTCCAATACAGAAGTATGCCTGTATGTGACGCAGTGCCGTCTAAGGGCCCGAAGATCACGGGCACCCAGTATGGTTTTCCGGCCTTGACCCCTACGCACAGAGATTCTTCCAGATTCTCTGAATCTTTTGATGATATTATGCACTGTAGATGATGATATGTTCAAACTCTTTGCAATTTTACACTGTCGAACTCCTTTCTGATATTGCTCCACTATTTGTCAGTGTAGAATTAGGGGGATTGGTGATCCTCTTCCCATCTTTACTTCTGAGAGCCGCTGCCACTCCAAGATGCTCTTTTTATACCCAGTCATGTTAATGACCTATTGCCAATTGACCTAATGAGTTGCAATTTGTTCCTCCAGCTGTTCCTTTTTTGTACCTTTAACTTTTCCAGCCTCTTATTGCCCCTGTCCCAACTTTTTTGAGATGTGTTGCTGTCATGAAATTTCAAATGAGCCAATATTTGGCATGAAATTTCAAAATGTCTCACTTTTGACATTTGATATGTTGTCTATGTTCTATTGTGAATACAATATCAGTTTTTGAGATTTGTAAATTATTGCATTCCGTTTTTATTTACAATTTGTACTTTGTCCCAACTTTTTTGGAATTGGGGTTGTATATACACTATATACAAGCTATATGTAGAAGCGATATCCACCCTAGGAGTACCGACCTATTTACCAGAAAGAATCCAAAACAGCAAGGAATTGACTGAGAAGAAATGATTTTTGTTAAACTGCTTATTAAAGCTTAACTAGTACATAATTTCATTAATAATTGTAATGAAGCAAATCTAGGTGGCAGTTCTATGCACCCTAGGTACCCCTACTTTCATGCCAGAACGAATCAAAATCAGTGAAGAATTGAGAGAGTGTCATGGTCCTACCTGTGGGCTTCTCTCTTCAGGTAACATCTCCATTCAGCATTACCGGCCACGCCCGCTCTCACTTCCTCTTATTAACTTTAACTAACTAAGCAGGGTCGGGCCTGGTCAGTACTTGGATGGGAGACCTCAGACGTCACCACCATGCTCCCACCAGCCATCCCTGCCTCTCAGTTCTCCTGCCATTGAACTTCACACACACATTCTCCCAACTCCCTTTTCCCCTGTTATTATTAAACTGTGGTTTGAGTGCATTTGATCTCCTCTCCTGTCTGGTCCTTGACAGAATGATCTGACCAAGACATGGAGTCAGCGCCCGAACCCTCTGCCCTAGACTGGCTGCAGCGCACCGAAGGAGATGTCAGTCAGATGTCTGCCGATGTTGCAGCCCTGATCCAGCTTGGGCAGCAGCAACAGCTCCAGCAACAGCAACAACGACTGGACCAAGCACTCCAGCTGCTCACCGCCCTAGCACCCCCTGCTCCTCCGAGTCAACCATTGCCGCCCCTCGTTGCATCAGCCCCTGTCATACCCGCCGCTGACTGGCCAGCTCCGGGAGGTGCTCCTGCTGCACTCGATGCCCCGGAACCCAAGGTCTGCAGTCCGGAGCATTTTGACAGTGACCCCTCCCAAGTCCGTGCTTTCCTGACCAGCTGCCGGTTGCTGTTTGACCTGCAGCCCAGAACCTTCGCGTCGGAGGCAGCGAAGGTGGCCTTCGTCATCACTCGTCTGACTGGCCGCGCCCGCCTGTGGGGGACTGCTGAGTATGAACGCCGGACACTGGCGTGTGCCTCCTTCTCCCTGTTTGCAGCGGAGATGATTAAGGTCTTCGACCTGGGCTCATTGGCGGTAGAGGCATCCAGAGGACTGATGAGTATTCGCCAAGGCAAACGAACAGTGGCTGACTACTCGATCGATTTCCGGACCTTGGCCCCGTGCAGCAAGTGGAACATGCAGGCGCTGGTGGACGCCTTTCTGCACAGCCTGGCCGACTACATGAAGGATGAATTGGTCTCGTACGAACAACCATCGACACTCGATGAGGCCATCGCCCTGGCCATCCGCATTGACCGCTGGGTCCAGACCCGTCAACAAGAGAGGGCCCGCCAGACTCAGTCAGTCATCAGCGCACGGAGAAGCCCGAGCTCACCGGACATAGGAGGGGCCCGGCTGAGCTCAATGATCATCCAATCCTCCACCAGCCAGAAACCTGTGCTCCAAGTTTGCCTTCGTCTGTTGGATTCCACCCACACCCTGGCTGCCCTGGTTGACTCTGGCGCCGAGGCTAACATCATGGACACTGAGCTTGCGCGCCAGTTGGGTCTGCAAAGCCATCACTTATCCTCTCCCATTCCAGCCAGGGCGCTGGATGGCCATCTCCTTGGCACCGTCACCCACCTCACTGCCCCTGTCCCGATGACTCTGTCAGGCAACCACCACAAAACCATCCAGTTTCACCTGCTCTGTTCCCCCGGCCAACCTCTCATCCTGGGCTATCCATGGCTCCACCAGCACAGTCCTCACCTCAACTGGGCCACTGGAGCGATAAGAGAATGGGGCAAGGACTGCCACCAGACCTGCTTACGAGCCTCCACTCTAACCCCTCGTACTCCACCTGCCAGCTCTGCCCCCGACCTCACTAATGTCCCAGTGTGTTATCACAGCCTTCGGGAGGTATTCAGCAAAGCCAAGGCCACTTCCTTGCCTCCTCACCGGCCCTACGACTGCGCCATTGATCTCCTCCCAGGCACTGCACCACCCAAGGGCCGTCTCTACTCTCTGTCCACCCCGGAAAGGAAGGCGATGGAGGCCTACATCAGTGACTCTCTGGCTGCCAGCCTCATCCATCCATCCATCCTCTTCTCCTGCCGGCACTGGGTTCTTCTTCGTGGGAAAGAAGGATGGATCCCTGCACCCCTGCATCGATTACAGGGGTCTCAATGACATCACGGTCAAGCTCGCCCTGGAGGAATGGCGTCACTGGCTGGAGGGGAGCATAGTCCCATTCCTGGTCTGGACAGACCATAAGAATCTGGAATACATCCGCACCACCAAACGACTCAACCCCAGACAGGCCCGCTGGGCTCTCTTTTTCACCAGATTCAATTTCACCCTTTCATACCGGCCCGGATCTCGCGACACCAAGCCTGACACACTCTCCTGCCAGTTCCAGAAGGATGATGCCTCCTCCAAGGATCTGGCTCCCATCCTACCTGACCCCTGTATCGTTGCTGCTCTGACCTGGGACATTGAAGAACGAGTGCGGGAAGCCCTCCGTGACCAACCCAGCCCCAGTGCATGCCCTGCAAGTCGCCTCTTTGTTCCTGAAGACCTGCAATCCCAGGTTATACAATGGGGACACGACTCCCGTCTAGCCTGCCACTCTGGTTCCACTCGCACCTACCACCTGCTCACCCAACGGTTCTGGTGGCCATCTATGAGCAGAGATGTGTGAGACTTCGTCTGAGCCTGCCCTACCTGTAATCAGAATAAATCCTCCAGCCGGCCTCCTGCCGGTTTGCTCCAGCCTCTGCCCGTGCCTATGCGACCCTGGTCCCACATTTCCCTGGATTTTGTTACGGGTCTGCCCCCTTCTAATGGGATGACTGTCATACTCACCATCGTGGACCGTTTTAGCAAGATGGCACACTTTGTTCCCCTCCCAAAACTACCGTCAGCCAAAGAGACCACCCAGATCGTCCTGCAGCAGGTCTTCCGCATCCATGGGCTGCCCAGGGACATCGTTTCGGACCAGGGGCCGCAATTCACCTCCTCTTTCTGGAAGGAATTCTGTCACCTGCTCGGGGCCACCGCCAGCCTCACCTCCGGATTCCGACCCCAGTCCAACGGCCAGTCTGAGCAGACTAACCAGGAGTTGGAGAAGGCACTTTGGTGCATGGCGTCACGCAACCCTAGGGCCTGGTGTGAGCACCTGCTGTGGGTGGAATACTCTCACAACTCCCTCACCAGCTCAGCCACTGGACTGTCCCCATTCCACTGCGTGTATGGCTACCAACCACCCCTGTTCCCCAGCCAGGAGGGAGAGGTCACCTGCCCATCTGCCCTCACCTATGCATGCCAATGCCACTGCACCTGGTCTCAAGCCCATGCTGCACTCCTCAAGTCAGTCACCAGCTACTCCATTGGAGCCAACCGGCAGAGGATGCCTGCACCCACCTACCGGGTGGGTCAGAAGGTGTGGTTGTCAGCCAAGGACCTGCCCCTCCAGGTGGAGTCTCGTAAGCTGGCACCTCGGTTCATTGGACCATTTCCGATCCAGAGGATAATCAGCCAGTCTGCTGTCCGGCTCCGGCTGCCCAAGTCTATGAGAGTGCACCCCACCTTCCACGTCTCAAAGATTAAGCCAGTGCACGAGAGCCCGCTGGTCCCAGCTGCACCTTCTCCTCCTCCTCCTCGTCTCATCAATGGTGGCCCGGTCTACTCCGTCCGGCGACTGCTGAAGTCACGGCGCAGGGGTAGGGGCCTCCAATACCTGGTGGATTGGGAGGGCTATGGTCCTGAGGAGAGGATGTGGGTTCCTGCTGGGAGAATTTTAGACTGTACCCTCATCAGCACCTTTCATCGCCTGCATCCGGACCAGCCGGCCAACCGGAGGGGTCGACCAAGGGGTCCTTGTCGGAATGACGATGCGCCAACCGCTACTGTCCCCGAGTCCAATTCTGAACCAGATCCTGAGGCCTTGGACACTGACCGGTCAGAGGAGTTCTGACCCTCCACTGGTATTCCCCCTCCTCCTGCCTGTCTTGGTGGATCTGTGGCTAGGGACTTCTGGAGCTGTCCCTTGAGGGGGGGGGTTCTGTCATGGTCCTACCTGTGGGCTTCTCTAGTCAGGTAACATCTCCACTCAGCACTACCGGCCACGCCCACTCTCACTTCCTCTTATTAACTTTCAGTGACTGTCATTGGCTGTTGCCGATCACCTGCTTCTCCCCTGTGTGCATTTAAGCTGCAGTTCTCCCAAGCCTCAGTGTCAGATCATCTGCAACTTCCAGCATGATAACCTGCTCTGTGTTCCTACTACTCTGACTCCTGATGATATTCTGTTCCGTCTGACTCTGTCTGCTCTCCAGCCCTGGTAACCTGATCTGCCTTCTGTCCTGTCAACTCTGCCTCTTGCCTGCCTCTCCTGTACCTTCACCTGATCTCCAGCTTGCCCAGCCCTGCTGATCGCCTGCCTCTCCATCAGCCCGGTGTGAGCAGTCCTGCCTGGAGCCCTACTCTTCAGCCCGGTAACCTGTCCCCTATCTTGCTATCTGATCTGTGACTCTGTGTTCCAGCCTGCTCACTAACTCCAGTCTGCTGAGGGACTACTGCTGGGAGACTGCCTGAAACCCAAGTGCTATCAGCCTACAGCCACACCTCTCTGACAATGCCTGATCCTGTTGGAGCTCAGCTGCTAAGCAGGGTTGGGCCTGGTCAGTACTTGGATGGGAGACCTCAGACGTCACCACCACGCTCCCACCAGTCCTCCTGCCATTGAACTTCACACACATTCTCCCAACTCCCTTTTCCCCTGTTATTATTAAACTGTGGTTTGAGTGCATTTGATCTCCTCTCCTGTCTGGTCCTTGACAGAGAGAAGAAGCGATTTTCGTGAAATGTGGACAACAACGGATGGACAACAGACAACACATGATGGCATAAACTTATCACCTGTCGGCCAGATGAGCTAATAATATTATCGTATATGAACCATCGAATTGTGTCGTGTCATTTTTTTTCACCTCACTAAATCACTGCATTGTCTTGTGACAGTGAGACCAATAATGAGAGACACATTGCAGTTACAATACATATTTAATCCTTTCTTTGACGCCACATGCCCTGCGCCAGAAACAACACCAGCACATTTATTATGGTGTGACTCTGCTGGGTGCCTGGGGGACAGCAGTGAACCAGCGCTTTCACTTTATATCACTACTGGAGAGTTACTATCCAATATCATCGCACATAAGAACTAATCGATATCGATCAGCAGTAGGTTTAGATTATCCACAAATGAGGGAAGATGATCATCATTACTACTGATCTCTACAATAATTATGTTTACACGAGTTGCAGAATAAAAAATAATTCAGGTAAAAAAAAGCATACAGTGCAAAGATACGTTGCCTGCTATAGAAAAAAAACAGTAGGATAAAAACCTTTGGGGGGAAAAAACCTACTGGAAAGCATCCTCCTCGACCGAATGCAGCATATGAGCTCCAAGGGTTCGAGCTGTGATCTCAATATTTCAAACTTGATGTCAAACCGTTGTCTGGTTACACTGTCACCTGTCCAACAAGTGAGTGGACCAATAACACTATTTTAACTAGTTTTATATGAAACTGCTGTAAATATTTTCCATAAAATGTGTGAGTAAATAATCCCACATTATTTTTTAAAAAGCAAATTAAAAATAAGTGCTGGATAAAAACCCATCTATCTCATGGAAACAAGGACACAAATTTCGTTGTCTAGTGGTCAGGTGTTTATGAGATCCATTGCCTTACACTTATGATCGGGTTCCCTGTGGTGGGACACGGATGTCATTTGTATGTACAGTCGTTATACGGTTGCAAAAACCATCAAAAATCAGACTGATACATTACTATATTCTCTTAAATATCAGCTTCACTATTATTTTACTTTATTTTATAGCAGTATAGTATGAGTATAGTATTTATGGTTTATAGCTATTCAAGATTCAAGATGTTTATTTGTCATATACACAATAACAGACACAGCGGTTTATTATTGGGTAATGAAATTCTTATTTTGCAACTGCCCGACCAAACTATGCTTAGTAATATAAAAAGAAATATATATAAAATATGAAATATAAAATATAAAGTGCATATGGAATGCAAAATATAAAAGTAGAATGAAAAAAACGAAGATAACATAAAAATGGCAATCAAACAATATGCAAACATAGAGGTAGATATACTGTGC
The DNA here is from genome assembly GCF_027579695.1 of Neoarius graeffei. Lineage (NCBI taxonomy): Eukaryota > Metazoa > Chordata > Actinopteri > Siluriformes > Ariidae > Neoarius > Neoarius graeffei. The sequence goes on along the minus strand of NC_083589.1, from coordinate 63,987,940 downwards.
AATGTCTTGTGCAAAATTGCAAATATAGAGGTAGATGGTGATTATAATCCGTGGTTCAAAAGCCTGATGGCCTGGGGGTAAAAACTGTTTGTCAGTCTAGTAGTCCTTGCTTTCACACTCCTGTAGCATCTGCCAGATGGTAGGAGCATGAATAGTCTGTGTTGTGGGTGTGTTTGGTCCCTGATGATGCTCTGTGCCCTTTTTGTGACCCGGGTGTTGTAAATGTCCTGTAGTGGGGGGAGGACAGCTCCACAGATGAACTGTGCCATTTTAATGACACGCTGGAGAGCCTTTCTGTCCTGAGTTGTGCAGTTCCCGTACCACACAGTGATGGAATTTGTCAGGACACTCTCTACTGTGCACCTGTAGAAGTTGCTGAGGAGTTTGGTGGACAGTCCAAATTTCCTCAGCTTCCTCAGGAAGAAGAGTCTCTGTTGAGCCTTCTTGATGGTCTGCTGTGTGTTGTGTGTCCAGGTGAGATCTTCACTGATGTGAGTTCCGAGGAATTTAAATGTTTTCATCCTCTCCACCTGGTGTCCTGTCAATATGCAGCGAGGCGTGCTGGTCTCTTCTCCTCTTCCTCGGGTCAATAATCATCTCCTTGGTCTTCTCAGCATTCAAGGAGAGGTTATTTTCCCAGCATCAGGAGACCAGCCGAGCCACCTCCTCCCTGTAGGCTCTCTCATCTCCGCCGGTGATCAGCCCAATGACAGTGGTGTCATCAGCGAACTTGATGATGGAAGTGTTACTCTGGGAGGGAGTACAGTTGTAGGTGAAGAGGGTGTACAGGAGTGGACTGAGCACACAGCCTTGGGGGGTCCCTGTGCTCACTGTCTTGGTGCTGGGTGTTCTGGTACCGACTCTGACAGCCTGGGGTCTGTTTGTGAGAAAGTCCAGGGCCCAGCAGCAGAGGGAGGATGTCAGTTCAAGGGGGGAGAGCTTCTCAGGTGGGGTTTACATTAGACAGTATCAGCGGATCATCAGATTAACGTTTTTAAAACGATTAGTGTGCACACAGCAACGCCAATACACGATTGCCGTGCACACAGCAACGCCAATACACGGATGCGCTCGGCTCCGCAGGCATCCTGCACTCCAAATCACTCCGCCCTGAACAGCGAGTGCCCTCTGGAGGGTGCGCACTCCGGCCCTGCGCAGCTCACAGAGCGCGCGAGTGAAGTGCACGAGCAGTGATTTGGGACTGAGCCGCTGTGTGTGTGATCTCAGTGCATGTCGGGCATGCGCGTCACTTACCACTTGCAAGTGGAAGGATGGCAAGCCTAAAGACAATCATAACTACACAATGGGCAGTATTTGCATCAGTATTTGCAGTATTTTCATACTTTTATACTCTTTAATGAAAGGTGATACAAGGCGGAAGTCCGTGCCGTTTTTCAGCAGTCGCGTCACATGACCAACGCCAGCGAATCAGGAAGGTGGATGTCACAGTGACGTTGTCCAATGACGACGCCAGCTAGAGCTCAGCACAGCGTATCCGCGTATCCGCGTATTCTCAATGTTTACACAGCACTGGACCAGACACGATCTGGATTGAATACGTGGACCCTGGAGGATTCCCGTTTCCCGGCGTTTCCAGGCGTTTTAATGTAAACGGACAGTGTATCCGCGAAGAAAACGAGACAGATACGGTCTAATGTAAACTTGGCCTCAGTCAGTCTGCTGGGGATGACAGTGTTGAAGGCTGAACTGTAGTCCACAAACAGCATTCGAACATAGGTGTCCTTGTGTTCCAGGTGTGACAAGGCTGTGTGGATGGCTGCATTGACGGCATCGTCAGTTGAACGGTTCTGATGATATGTAAATTGAAGGGGGTCTATTGTGTCTGGGATGTCCTTTTTGATGTATGACATGACTATCCTCTCAAAACACTTCATTACAACTGAAATGAGTGCAATTGGGCGATAGTCATTCAGGCATGTTATATTGTTTTTCTTTGGGAGGGGCACTACAGTGGTGGTCTTGAAGCATGTGGGCACAGACCACATGGAGAGGGACAGGTTGAAAATGTCTGTGAAGACCTCTGCTAACTGTGTGGAGCAGGCCCTCAAAGCACAGCTGGGGATGTTGTCAGGGCCGGCTGCCTTTCGGGGGTTAGTCCTCCTGAAGACCTTGCTCACCTCGGTTATGGTCACAGTAGGTGAAGAGCTCTGTGCTGCCTCTGCTGGTAGAATCCCTCTGCGTTGGTTGGTGTTGAGGGTGTTGAAGCGAGCATAGAACTCGTTCAGCTCATCTGGTGATGTGTTATGGTTGGCTGAGACCCTGCTGTTCTTCTGCTGGAAATTGGTGATGTGTTGCAGGCCCTGCCACATGCATCTGGAGTCTGAGGTGTTGTAATATCCTTCCAGCTTCAGTCTGTACTGCCTCTTGGCTTCCCTGATGGATTTGCAGAGGTCATATCTGGCCTTTTTATATCCATCTGCATCACCAGAGGCAAAAGTGGTGGAGCATGCATGTAGCATGGAGTGTACTTCACTGTTAATCCAAGGTTTTTGGTTGGATATATTTTGCAGCGCTTGGTGGGGACAATGTCATTAATGCACGTGCTGATGTAGCTGGTGACCACAGATGCATATTCCTCTAAATCCACAGAACAGTCTTCTCTCAAAGCAGCAGTCTTAAACACATCCCAGTTTGTAGAACTGAAGCAGTCCTGGAGCACCAGATCAGTCCCTTCATTCCAAACTTTAATGGTTTTACTCACTGGGGGGGGGCTTGTTTGAGAAGGGCCTTGTAAGCTGGGTAGAGGAACACAGAGATGTGGTCAGACTGTCCAAAGTGGGGGCGGGGCACAGCCTTGTAGCCATTTCTCACATTGCTGTAGACATGGTCCAGGATCTTGTTGTCCCTTGTCGGAAAGCTCATGTGTTGATGGTACTTCGGTAGCACAGTCCTGAGGTTGCAATGATTAAAATCCCCGGCCACGACAAACACGGCATCTGGGTGTGTGGTCTTGTGTTTGCCGATGATGTCATGTAGTAGTCCTAGCACTGTAGTGCGGTCGGCCCGCAGCGGGATGTAAACAGCCAGCATAAACACAGCACTGAACTCCCTCGGTAGATAAAAGGATCTGCACTTCACCATCAGCACTTCAATGTCTGCACAACAGTGTTTTTCACCTACCTGTACATCCATACACCATCTGTTGTTAACATAAACACACACACCGCCACCTTTGATTTTACCGGAAGCAGATGTGCGGTCTCCGCGGTGCATGGAGTGGGTCTGTAGTTCAATGGCCGGGTCTGGCAGGCTTGCAGTAGTCCAGATTTCCGTAAAAATCAGGGCACAACACTCTCTGATCACACGTTGAGATGTTATCCTGGTTCTCAGCTCATCCATCTTATTCTCGAGCGAGCGAACGTTAGCTAGCAGAAGGCTAGGTAGTGGTGGTCTTGTAGCTCTAGCTTTTAGCCTAGCATGTAGCCCACCTCTCTTACCGCTCCTCCGTTTTGGGTGCGTGGATCGTCGGCCATTTCGCCTACTCGAGTCTGGTGATGATGCGGTCTGCCGGATGGTGTCGGTGTGGCTTCGGTCGGTGTCAGCGAGGAGAAGAATACATAGCTCTGTGTAAATATTTGTTTTTTTACCTCCGCCAAATAAAAATAAGGGAAAGCCACTAAAAGAGGAAAAGGGTGATTTTATGATTTCTAAAAAGGGTATAAAGATCACAACATGAGCAGTGTGTTGTAGTGTAACTGTTACTCAGAGTGTCAGCTTTTATCACAGCTTATAACTGCTTCGTGTTATTTATTTTCATACAACTCAATAGAAAATCCAAAAAATGTTAAACACTGAAATAAAGTAGTTTATGACAAAATAAATGTATTTGTTAATGTGCGTTAGTGTGTGTTAGTGTGCATTAGTGTGTGTTAATGTGTGTTAGTGTGTTAACATTTTAATGTGTGTTAGTGTGTGTCAGAGTGTGTTAGAGTGTGTTAATTGTTCTGTGCTTCTGTGCTGGTTTTTCATGCTAACACACATTAACACACAGGGCCGGAGTGGGCCCTGTTTTCAGTCCGGGAGTTTAATTCACATTCAGGCCACTTTGAAATGGAGGAGGAATTTGAGTACATTAAAAAAGATAAAACAAATAACTGTTCTTTCACAATGCTTTTTATTTGGTTTAAATTCAGGTAGTGACAATGTATGTTGTTTGTCGTTCTCTGCATTACTTTAGGGTTAATAAAACTTCCATTACGCGGTAGTTTAATGACCACAAACGTAATGCAGAGACCGACGAACGATTTCATCTAGTATGAGACGGGGCTCCACTTAAAATTGGATGGTGTGTGGCCGCGTGTCTAATCCGCATATACATTTATCTGTGTCACCAACATGTCCCAAAGTTCCTTAGTGAAAATATTTGAAAACACATCCAAAGGACATGCATCTTCAGAAATCGGCATCTTCGGCCCGGGTGTGGGAATGAACTTTTACGTCGGGGGCGAAATCCAGCTGACTGCCACTCCAAATAGCAAAGCAGCGAGTATGGCTGATTGTTTCGCATTATTTAAGACGAATTACACAACACATTTTTAGTCACATAGTCTTAAAATAACGAAAGCGCCCATCTCGCGTGCATTTGAACCAATGCTTGTGCATTACATGCCGCATACGCCTCGAAAATAATGGCAAATCAACAATGCTGGGTACTCAGCAACCGGCAGATAAAGCGTGAGGGCACATTAGGCAACTCAAAAATGGTTAAATGAAATGTAGGCTAAAGCAAGTGTTCGATTCTGCTTAGAATATTGGCATATGCATACACCTCTTCTAAGTTATATATTTAACAACAATTATTTAACATCAAATATGACTTCTAGGCCTATGTGTTCATAACCACAATGTGCGCACACCTGTGGAAATGCACAGTGTGACAGCGAGATGAAATAGGCTGGATGAGGAAATAAAGCGCAACAGCACATTTGGGACCTGTTCATCTAAAATTGTTAATAACTGGGATGTAAAGCAATGTCCGGTTCTTCTTAGAATTAAGACATACACCACATCTATACCGTGTAAATTGCGAGATTTCACATGACATCAAAAAGCTGAATTGACATCGCAAACTATCGACACATTATAGGCCTAGCATAGACTGATAAAATCGACAAACAGGGTTATCATACTCCATATCTTTCGTAACCTACCAGCTGGTCTTGAGAACATATCTGTCAATTTGGCACATTTTGCTGCCACCTCCTTCCTTTTTTTAAGCTTCGCCCTTTCGGTTCCACCTGGCCTCTTTCTGCCCTCCATCACTGATGCGCGCTGTTTCGCGCCAATGTTGTTTAAGTTCCCCGCAATACAGAGGAGGATTCTTGGACCAAACCAACTGCAATAGAGGGGAGGGGAGAATTTCCTTATTTGGTAGGGCCTATTTAATCTGCTGTGATGCTGTCGGCGTCTGGGCTGCCATGTGAAAATGCAGAGTGCAGTTGAATTGATGATTAATGCAAGAATAAGATCAGTGACCAAAATTAGTGAAAATTATTTTCCCCATGCTCCAAGCAGGCCACAATTGATGGTTTGGGCCGGGGATGGTCCCGGCTAAATATAGGGCCACCCCGGCATTGTTAACACATACTAACACACACTACCTTACAGTAACACATACGAACACACATTAACACACACTAACACATTAACAAATGCAGATTTAGCCTGTTTATGCAAATTAAGCTCTGTCTAATTATACAATAATATTTTTGCATACCAAATAAAACCATAAATCTACTCAGTAAAATGTTTATTTTACTGTGAAAACTCTCACAAGAGAAACTGAATCAAGAGAATTACAGAAAGTATTTACTGGTTAATGAAGAAAAAAACAGGCAATGGTAATAAAATACTTTCCAATGCCAGATTTCCAATTTCTTTTTTTGCAGAAAAAAGAAATCCAATAATCATCAACATTTTGTCGATAAAATAAGTCCTCTACTGTGTGCGTTTGATTATTCATCCATCCATTATTTGTAGCCGCTTATCCTGTACAGGGTCGCAGGCAAGCTGGAGTCTATCCCAGCTGACTATGGGCAAGAGGTAAGGTACACCCTGGACAAGTCGCCAGGTCATTGCAGGGCTGACATGCGTTTGATTAGAAATAGGAATAAACATTTAACACTTCACTACATTTCTGGATAGACTAGAAAATGTTGTGGGAGTTAAGGGAACGGCCCTCTCCTGGCTCAGCTCTTATTTAACTGACTGCTATCAGTATGTTGATGTAAATGGTGATATTTCTAGACATACTGAGGTAAAGTTTGGTGTTCCACAAGGTTCTGTCTTTGGCCCACTGCTTTTGGCCCACTGCTTTATATATATATATATATATATATATATATATATATATATATATATATATATATATATATATATATATATGTTCCCTCTGGGTGATATTATTCATAAACATTGTATTAGTTTCCACTGTTATGATGATGACACACAGTTGTATGTTTCTGCAAAACCTGATGAGAGACACCAGCTTAATAGAATTGAGAAATGTGTGAAGGACATTAGACACTGGATGCTTATTAACTTCCTTCTGCTTAACTCTGACAAGACTGAAGTACTTGTACTCGGACCACATGCAGCTAGAAGTAAGTTTTCTGATTCCACAGTAACTCTGGATGGCCTTTCTGTTTCTTCACGTGCAGCAGTAAAAGACCTCGGAGTGATTATTGACCCCAGTCTTTCATTCGAAACTCACATTGATAATATCACCCGGATAGCTTTCTTTCATCTCAGAAATATTGCTAAGATAAGAAATTTAATGTCACTACACGACGCAGAAAAACTAGTTTTGGTGCAATTAGTAATTAAGTGATCAATCTCATTAAATCAGTCTCATTAAGTCATTAAATCAGACTCATTAAATAATACCTTTAATTTTGATGCTTAATAATAAATTATCAAACAGCTAAATTATGGTACATTCCAAATTATTATGATCACTTACCGTATTACATAACTCATATGCACCTTGGAATTCTTTTGAGATTGGGCGACTTCCAAAAATATCGGAACAAAAAATTAACACACACAGTTTCAATAATTAATTGAATTTATTATAACAAAGATAAAATGAATAATGGCAGTTGAAATCTTCAAATAGTCAGCAGCAAACAGTGAGATGTGTGTGTCCATAGGTGTGTGTGTGTGTGTGTGTGTGTGTGTGTGTGTGTGTGTGTGTGTGTGTGTGTGTGTGATAAAAATTAAATGTTAGCAATTGCAATACATTCAAATGGTCATCCGTGATATATGTGGATTTGAATGTGGACATGGGGGAATGCGCTGTAAAGGTTGAATTGAATCAGGGCTTGGAATATTATCTAAAGTTGAGACAAAGGACCTCATGATAAAGAACGGAGGGGGGAAGGGTCACCACGTGTTTCTTTCTAGAACAAAAGAGTTAGCTTCGGTTTGCTAGCTAAGGTGTGGTGTGAGGTCTATGGCCTAACCAAAAGGCTAGCGTGGGATGCTAACTGAGGTGTGCTTTGTGTGTGTGTGTGTGTGTGTGTGACCACGTGGTGAGGCCTTATAGTCCCTGGAGACAATACAATTAGCCCTGGATGCTAATGAGACAGAAGAATTAGCCATAGCAGCTAACCCACTAGCTTTATAACATTACCAAATTCACTGAAATCTTGATGAGGTCAAAATATGTGTAAATAATGAAATTAAAGTGTTAGAAAGGAAAAGGGGGCATGCAAAACCTATCTATTAAACAATTGAGAGGACAAAAATAGAACAATAATTAATTAAATACCCTGAGGGTCTACAGTGTACACAATTAAACCATCCCTGAGTTTAAATTCACACTGCTTCATAAAGCTAATTCCTAAGACTAGTCTTTTGCCCAAAAATGCCAATCTTACTTCAGTATTTTGCCTCTACGCAGGATTATGAGAAGATGTTCTGAGACTTTTGGAGTTTCACCGTTGTGGAGCACGTGAGTCGCTTCCGTGGAAAGCAGAGGATTTCTTGGTCCGACACATGGTTGCTCATGATGAAAAGAAAGTCTCTGATTAAAACAATGTGCACAGCGCTTTGTTAGAGGGATCCGGTTGCTTCTAACTTTTAAATTAAACTGCTTGGGCGGCAGTTCGTAACGTTACTATAATAGACAAACAAAACCGGCTGTAGCTCAACCGAGAGAGAGATAGCATGATTTAAGTAGTTCTACCGTGGCCAAGGGTAAATAAAAACCATGTTGAATCGTTTTTCTCAGGAGAAAAGACGTCTTTATCTTGGGTGCTCGGAGGAGCGAATCTCTTTGTGTCCATGTGATGAACTCACGAGGCGCCGAAAGAGGAAGTATGGCAGAATTCTGGGTCCCTTATGGAGTCATGGAGGAAGTGCCGTAGATGATCCCGCCCAGGCGTGACGTAGGTCAACGCGGAAGTTGGTGATGGGAATTGTAGTTCTTAAAGGGACTGTACTCTAGTTCAGTGGTTCTCAAACTTTTTATACTCTGTACCACCTGAGAAAATATTGAGCTCTCTGAGTACCACCATGATGACCAACATTATAATATAGCAGCATAGGCCTTCCCTATTAGCTTCAGCCACACATGAGAGATGTTTATTCCTTATTATGGTTATTTATTGATAGCTGTTAACACCGAATCAGACATTTACAACTCTGTCCAACAATTTTCACATACTCCTACATACACAGCGCAACACACACTCAAATTGCAACTGAATGAAAATGGCACAGAGCCATACAGTACATATTCGACCTCTACAAAATTATGCTCCTAATCTGGCCCACAAATAACACAAACATCAAGTCTTTTTTTCTCAGCAGAAGATATGTGAAACATCAAACATCTCAGGACAAAAAAAGGAGAAAAAAAAAGAATCCTGAAGACTTGCATTGCCACAAAAATGTAAAAGCCAGACATAATTTTTCACATTCTCACACGTAGCTACACATTTCTTTTGAAACGTTGTATTTATTATGCACTGTATGTTTCAGGGGGGTTTTTTTTAGCTGAAAATGTTAATGCGAAAATATGACTTTCCCCCGCGTACCACCAGAGAGCGCTCGCATACCACCGGTGGTACGCGTACCACAGTTTGAGAACCACTGCTCTAGTTCATGCTTTCGTTACCTCCAGGTTGGATTATTGTAATGCCTTACTGTCTGGATGTTCCAATAAGTGCATAAACAAGCTCCAGTTAGTTCAAAATGCAGCAGCAAGAGTTCTTACTAGAACTAGAAAATATGACCCCATCACCCCTGTCTTATCCACACTGCATTGGCTCCCAATCAAATTTCTTATTGATTATAAAATACTACTATTGACCTTTAAAGCACTGAATGGTCTCGCACCACAGTACCTGAGTGAACTTCTGCTCCTCTATGACCCGCCACGCCTACTTAGATCAAAAGGTGCAGGCTATCTGCTGGTACCTCGTATAGTGAAGGCTACATCAGGGGGCGGAGCCTTTTCTTACAAAGCCCCACAGTTATGGAACAACCTTCTAAGTAGTGTTCGGGAATCAGAGACAGTCTCTGCGTTTAAGTCTAGGCTGAAAACATATCTGTTTAGTCAAGCCTTGTGTTAATGGTGTTTATGAGGTAAAGGAGTAGATCTGGAGGGTCCTCAGACAGAGTGTTTTGGTAAACTGGGATGTATGGATGCTGTCAGTCCCCACTCGCTTGCTCACTCGAGTTTGTTGACGGTGTAGTGGCTGCTGCTTTATGTCCCGGGGCCCCTCATGCTTGTGTTACCTTCTGGCTCTCCCCTTTTAGTTATGCTGTCAGAGTTAGTTTTGCCAGAGTCCCTGCTTGTACTCAATGCAATATGTATACCAGGGGTATTCAATTAAAAGTCACTGAGGTCCAGTTATTAAATTTTTTCCAAGTAGACGGTCCGAACCGAAGTCCAGCTTGTGTCTTATAGCCTTCCCCTATGTCCACATTTTCATATGGTTTCAACAATATTTATTGTTAATTTCCAATGCAGGAAATGAACTGAGTACACAACTATCTCTTTTACCATAAATAAAAGTAGTCCCAGGAAAATAAATTCAAGGCCTTTATTTCAGATTAAAGAAAACAGAAACCTCAGAATACAATAAATAAAAAAGTGCAAACAGAGTGGAATAACTCCTTTTTCTCTTAAATTAAAGAGGTCCCAACCTGAAGAATTGAAGGCCTACACTTCAAGTAAAAAAGTCAACTCAGAAAACATTAACTAAAAAGTGCAAACAGAGCATTGACTTCACATTTTCTCTTCTTTGTTCTTAAAATAAGGAGGTCCCAGCCTAAAAAAATGAGGGCCTACTTTTCAAGAAAAAAAAGTCCACATTTTCAGAAAACAAGTGGCTTTTTGGGGGGGGAAATGCAAACAGAACATTTTTCTTTGAACTTTTCTCTTTTAATTCTTCTTTTACTCTTCTTAATGAGAAAAATGGGCATGTGGCTGACCTGCCAGTAATTTAAATCTTGGTTGGAATGGAGTTAGTGCCATTCTCATGCAGATATGTAGGTGTTCATTGTTGAGCCTAGAACGGTACTTGGTTTTGACAATGTTCATAGTGGAAAAAGTTGACTCACAGCTGTAAGTTGATCCAAACATAGTCAAGGTGTGCAGTGCTCCTTTGATTCAACCAGGGAACACACTCCAATGTGTTTATGTTGCCCCAAAATCCACGCTACTTTTAAGGAACATTCATTTGCACGTTGCTGGGCTGTAAATGTATGTGTGATGAGTCGGGTAGACCTGTCATACTGTGCTTGCAGTTGGGTTATTTTGCGGCCCTCAGCTCGGACTTCAGGGGAGAACTTTGCTCAAAAGAGCTGTGCTTCGTTTCGTAGTGGCGCTTCACGTTGCCGCTTTTAATTAATGCCACGTTTTCGGAGCATATGAGGCACACTGGTTTTGAACTGCTCGCCGGAAGAATGAACATATATTTCTCCGTCCATTCATCTTTAAAACAACGATTTTCCTTGTCTACTTTCCGCCGCCTTTTGGAGCAAGCCATGTTGTCTCGGTCGGTTGTCTCTTAACTCTCTTCCTCTCTGCTTGTTGCTCTGCTGTGGCATGCTGGGTAAACTAACGATTTTATTGGCTCAACTGAGTGAAGCTATTGTCGTATTAACTGGAGTAGCAGCGCCCGCTGTCAATCGCCACGACCATCCAAAATAATGCTTCATGAAAATTACTTAATCTCGTGAATTTACCATTGGTCACGGGTCCGGACAGAACCATCACTGGGTCCGGATCCAGACCGAGGACCGCCATTTGGTGATGCCTGATGTATACTGTTCCTACTTATTCAGGTGACATTGGGCATACCTAACAACCTGTGTTTTCTCTCTCTTTCTGTCTCTCTCTCCCCCCAAAAAATCTGTCCCTCTGAGTTACATGTTGGTCCTGGGATCGAGATGCTGAACCTCTTCTGCTCCTCAGACCTGCCTGATCCATCCTGGTGCCCTGTGTCTGGTTGGAGTCTCATCGCATCGCTCCTATGGAGGACGGCCCCATATGGACAGTTGAAAGTCACACCTGGAGGATGTTCTGGGACACTTACAGTAATGCTTTTGTGGCTGAGGACTACAGTTGACTTGCTAACTTTAGGACTGCAGTTGTCATGAACAGTTTTGCACTCAAGTTTCCATCAGTGAAGAGTTTATAACATCAACGAAACTGACTTCATGCTAAAACTTGCAATATTATAGTCATGTTGTCTGTTGTTGCCCAAATGAGGATGAGTTCCCTTTAGAGTCTGGTTCTTCTTGAGGTTTCTTCCTCATGTCGTCTGAGGGAGTTTTTCCTTGCCACCGTCGCCACAGGCTTGCTCATTGGAAATAGATTAGGGATAAAATTAGCTCATGTTTTAAGTTGTTCAAATTCTATAAAGCTGCTTTGCAACAATCTCTATCGTTAAAAGCACTATACAGGTACAAATAAACTTGACTTGACTTGATTTTTAGCTTCGTAAAATTTTATTCAGTGATGATTTAAGACTAAAAAAACTTCCTCTGTGCAAACAAACACTCATTATCATCATCATCTCACCTTCTATACACGTACACGAAGACGTTTTGATAAACAAGTAAAGAGACATGTTTGTAAATAAAGGCTTGCGATGCTAAAAGCGCTATACAAATAAACTTGACTTGACTACATATAATCTCTGAACACTGCAGCTGGATGGAGGACCTGCTGCAGCAGAGCAACGTGAGTGGAGTCTGGAGGGGCTTTAAAACCATCTCAGGGCTTAAGGAGTCCAATAGGCAGCTTGGAGGTGAGTTGCAACGGGCAAATGACCTGAACAACTTCTTTAACAGATTTGATCAGCCACCAGACCTCCCCCTAGATCAGCCCACTGTTACTGCTACTGTCTCTTCCTGGTCGTCACCCAGCCCACAGACCTCCTTCTCACCCTCTCAGCACCCCTCAACCATTATACCTCCAGCTCAGTGCTTCACACCTCCATGCGTAACACCGAGCACTCAGCTGTGCTCTTCTTTGTCCTTCGACAGAGGACAAGTCAAGAGGGTACTGAGTAAGGTGAAGGTGAGAAAGGCTGCAGGTCCTGATGGCATCAACCCCAGGCTCCTGAGGCATTGTGCTGACGAGCTGTGTGGAATAGTGCGGGACATTTTCAACTTGAGCCTGGAACAGGAAAGAGTGCCGGTCCTTTGGAAGGTGTCGTGTGTAGTTCCGATACCAAAAACTACACACCCCACTGAGTTAAACAGATATAGACCAGTGATGCTGACCTTTCACCTAATGAAGGCTCTGGAAAGACTTGTTCTGGCACATCTCTGCACACTGGTGGGCCAGCTGTTGATCCCCTGCAGTTTGCCTACCAGCCAGACATCGGGATGGAAGATGCAGTCATCTACCTGCTTCACAGATCTCTCTCTCTCTCATCTTGAAAAGGTAGGAAGCACTGTTAGAATCATGTTCTTTGATCTATCCAGTGCCTTCAACACCGTCCAGCCGACTCTTCTGAGGAGTAAGATGGAGAGCGCAGGGGTGGACCATCATCTTACCTCATGGACTATGGACTATCTCACAAACAGACCACAGTATGTGAGACTGAAGGACTGTGTGTCAGATACCATTCTTTCCAGCACAGGGGCTCCACAGGGGACAGTCCTGGCCCCATTTCTGTTCACACTTTACACTGCAGACTTTAGATACAATACAACTAACTGTCATCTACAGAAGTTTTGTGATGACCCTGCTATTGTGGGATATATCCTAGATGGCGATGATGGCGAATACAGAGAACTGACAAGGAACTTTGTGGACTGGTGCCAATGGAACTCCCTCCAGATCAATACAAGTAAAACCAAGGAACTGGTGGTGGATTTCCACAGGACGAGGTTCTCTTCACCTACCTCAGTGAACATTCAGGGAAAGGACATTAAGATCATTAGGAGCTACAAGTACCTGGGTGTTCATCTGAACAATAAACTGCACTGGACTGATCACACACACACCCTGTACAAGAAAAGCCAGAGCAGACTCCACCTGCTGAGGAGGCTCAGGGCCTTTGGAGTTCAGGGTCAACTTCTGAACTCTTTTTATGACTCTGTGGTGGCATCAGCCATATTCTATGGAGTTGTCTGTTGGGGAAGCAGTATCACAACAGCAGAGAGGAAAAAACTTAACAAACTGATTAGGAAGGCAGGCTCTGTCCTGGGCTGTGCACTGGACTCAGTGGATGTAGTGGGGGAGAGGAGGACGTTGGCCAAGTTGTCATCCTTATTGGAGAACACCTCCCATCCACTGCAGGAGACAGTAGCAGCACTGGGCAGCTCCTTCAGTGACCGGCTCCTCCATCTGCAGTGTGTTAAGGAGAGATATAGCAGCTCCTTCCTCCCTACTGCTGTGAGACTGCACAACTGGCACCTCACCAAGCACAGCACCAGACGCTCCTCACAATAATCAACAATACTGTCCAGATCACTTCTACATCCATAGAAACCCCTCTGAACGTATACTGTATGCACTGACTATCAGCATCAGTACTTTACAGCGAACTGCTCACTACACATGGTTAAAATAGCTCTTGTGCAATATACTGACTAACTTGTGCAATACTATCTGGGTAATACTGGTAATAATACCTGTGCAATACTTACACATGCAATACCACCTTTGTAATACACTTATGTTAACTATATATCTGCAAACCTATTAATTTATGCAAATTTGTTAATTTTTTTTATCTCTATATTTGTAGTTTATTTCTTATATATATATATATATATATATATATATATATATATATATATATATATATATATATATATATATATATACTTTTTTGTATACTTAGTACTTTTGCACTACTCCTTCACTGCCTTATCTTTTTCTCTTTATATATTTTGCTGCTGTAACAATGTAAATTTCCCCTTGTGGAATAATAAAAGGCTCTCTTATCTTATCTTATCTTATCTTATCTTATCTTATCTTATCTTATCTTATCTTATCTTGAGTTTTGTGCACTAACTCACATACTGATAAGATTTCCAAATTTATTTCAGACTCTGACTTTTCATATCCACTGGTTTGTGTTCTGTGGATCATGCTGTGTGGAACAGATCGTTAGTCTAAGCATTCACTTCATACCTGTGTTCCTCGAGGGCCCCCTAGTGGTCAGGAGGCCCTGTTAGTAAACGAGCCCTGTCAGCAGCAAGTCAAGTCAAGTCTATTTCTATAGCGCTTTTAACAATAGACATTGTCGCAAAGCAGCTTTACAGAATTTTAAAGACGTTAAACATGAGCTAATTTTATCCCTAATCTATCCCCAATGATGAAGCCTGTGGCGATGGTGGCAAGGAAAAACTCCCTCAGACACAGGGGCATCAGAAGCATTTTTAATGTAGGGAGGACACACTGGTGGGGGGTCTGGGGGTCCTACCCCAGAAAAAATTTAATTAATTAGATGCCATTTCCTGCATTCTGGTGTATTTTCAACAGGTTGTTAAACACCCAATTTTACCTACAAAAGTCACTTAATTCAATGACTATTTTAGAGACTCAACAATAAGTCCTCATTCAACGAGTCCATATATTCATCAGCCTGTTTTTAAACCCACTGCTCTGCCCAAGATAATGAGATGAATGTGACACAATTTATCACCAACAATGACTTTATGGGTGCATTTTACTTTCTATTTTGTGTTTCCTTTTTTATTTAGTTTTAGATGTAACACAACATGCCACTGGGCCAAGCAATAGTGACACTCAACTGTATGTTTAAAAATAAGAATATTCATAATTTCACACAATGAACAGGCATGACATGGCATCATGCAAACTTCACAACACACAATCACACTGTGTCAAGCAACAATGACATAAAAAATAACTTCACACAATGAACAGGTGCAATTTTGTTAACCACCAACAGTGACTTTAGTGGGTGCATTTTACTTTTTTCCGATTTAGTGATACTCATAACAAAAATGATATGGCATCATGCAGTCTTCATAACACACAATCACACTGTGTCAAGCAACGACACATAAAAGAGAACTTCACACAATGAACAAGTGCAGTTTTGTCAACCTACATGCAATGGTGGTACTACAGTAACATTTACAGATTAATATAACAAATAGATTTATAGATATAACTCCTTCTTACATTGGTGCCACCACAATTTCTACCACTTCATAACTTTTATCCCCCTTTCCTTCACAATCCACCTGGAATAACATCCATCTCTCTCCATCGCTTTCCTTTCTACTATTCCTTCCCCAGACACTGATTTCCCATGTTACTTTCCAGAAAACTGGCAAAGACCAGACAAAACAAATTCTTCAAATCACAACAGGGAATCAGTAAATATCATCAGAGCAGACTTGACCTCATTCTTGGCATTACAGTAAGGCAGGCCTACTGGGTTTGAATGAAATGATAGCTAACATTAAGCTAGCTGATACATCTCCTAACACTGACTAGCCAGCTCACTGCACTAACATTTCCATTGGGACAAAAAACCCTGTCCTGTGGGGAAATTCTGACTGACTTTCCGCTGCTTTGTAAAGAATGTCCTTATGTCCATTGTATCTGGGAAGGAGCAAATACTGCAAACAATTCATCATCAACCAAGAATACCCCACTAGGCTAAGCTTATTTCATTGTTTAGTTGAACATTAATTTAACGTGGCCTAGGGTTAATTTTGAGGGCATATAACAAAAGAATAAGGTTTTAGCAAAAGCTAGACATTGTGAGGTGGCAATGGGGCTGACGTCACTCCTCCACTTTCGAGCAGCTGCACCTTGCACCAAAATTTCTCTGCTTGCACTGAGATTCACTTCACTTGCGTGCGGTGAGTTGTTGTCGGTAACGCCCAGAAAACCCGGAGTGGATTTTCAGTGATCTGTGTATTCTCTTATCGATCAAGTGGAATGGATTCTTTCACAAAGCAATAGAAACGGCGCTGGGTGAACTCATATTTTATGTTAAATGTGGGGGGGTCCAAACGAAGAATTATGGTGGTGACGCCCATGCTCAGACGACATGAGGAAGAAACCTCGAGAGGAACCAGACTCAAAAGGGAACCCATCCTCATTTGGGTGATAACAGACAACATGATTATAACATTTTTAAGAGTTTTAACATTAAGTCTGTTTTGTTGATGTTATAACTTCACTGATGGAAACGTGAGTGCAAAACTGTTCATGACAACTGCAGTCCTAAAGTTAGAGAAGAAAACACAGAGAAGAACATGGACACTGATTCAGGCTGAAAATCTTCCCGCTCTATGAAGTTGTTTTTCTTCATAATAAACCCCGTTTGTGGTGGTTTTGATATGTAAAAATTACTGTCATTTTCCTTTTAAATCTTAGGGATTTCTTGCTTTTGTGTGTCATTGTGTTATAATCACAGGAAGTCGATCTGACTCAGGAGAAGACGTGACCCGAATGTTTCTTGATGCAGCAGCTGTTCCTCACTGAGAAACTATTTATTATTGTTGTATAATGTCATTTGCTGTATTTAATATAACACTGAATGCCATTCCATAGTGTTTAATGTCTCTTTATATCAACTAAAACATGTACCATATCACGGTAAACATTTTCTAAAGAGTTGAGGTAAGTGTGTCAAAGTCCCTCCCATCCCAGGACCTGGTCTTCCCAGGTAGCCTTCCGCCCCAGTACTAACCAGGCCTTTAAGGCACACTGGGCGGAGTCGATCTCCATTCAGTAGCCCTCGGCCTCTCACTTATTACGTAGCTAGGGTTACAGTGTGTGTGTGTGTGTGTGTGTGTGTGTGTTGGGGGGGGGTTTCATCTGGTAATTGTGAGAGTTTGACTCCATACTCACACTTGTATTGCAGCACATCACCAGATGGCAGTAGGTCAGTAGGTACCATTTTTATGATGGTCTTTGGTACGACCTGACTCACTAACCCCTCGGCCAGCTCGCGGTGAGGTAAGTGTGTAGTGAGGATTTAACACCAAGATTGTCCATATCAGTATTCAGATCTCAGATATAACTACAGATTTAAGCACAATTCAGAAATTACGTAAGAGTTACATACAAGGGGGTGGAGTTTGAATAAAACAGTTTACACAGAAATTTTGCCATATTTTGGAAATCGTGATTCCTGACCTATGATGAAACATTTTCCAGGCCATCATTTTACACCTTGTGATTTTTAGCTCAGGCCAGGCCGGATGAGCTTATGTGATCACATGCCGTCTGTCATCCATCCGTCATCCATTATCATCTGTTGTCATCGTCCGTCCATAATTTACAAAAATGGCTACTCCTCCTACAGGATTGATCGGATTTCGACCAAACTCACCTACAATGTTCCCCAGCTGGGTGAACATAAAAGTTGTCAAGATGGTGGCGCCACCTGTCATATTTGCGATTTTATGGGCATCTTGGCTGGTATGAGCTCCAGCCTCACTGAGGCTATTTTTTATGAAAGGTCTCACTCAGCATTAAGTCAGGATGAGGACCTGGAGATTGATAATGAACCAGTGCACCACATCAGCATTCAGATGAAAGTCGATGAAAGCCGACACCAGTCAGTGAGTGAACTCCACAGTGGCTGGTTCTCAGACAGTTCCTCCAAATTGAAGGCTACAATTGTTAAAGAAGTGTTTCAGCAGATTAATTCTGCTATGAGTAAGATGGCACTGAGTTCAGACTCCCGCAGGCCGTACCACTGTTTCATATCCTGCCTGATACCAAGAATACTAACTTAGCGACTAAAGCTGTCTTAAATGCTGCCATCAGCGTGGTGAGGCACTGCCTTGATGGAAGGAATGATTCACAGGCTTTGTAGCTCCATACTAGTGTTGCCCAAAAACTTATGGTCCTGGTACTTCTAGATCGGAGATGCTCTTCAAATCAGAAAGTGAAAGCAACTTGTCTGGGTCAAAGTGTTTTCAAGTCTGAACCTCCTGATAAGAGCTTCAGAGGCTGTTAATGGCATTCTCATTAATTAAGACAACCGATAATTTGGAAACTAAGGACTCGATTGATGTCCACTCCAAGGTCTCAGCAGTTTGTGACTTGAGGGCTGCTTCTTATTCAGTGATTAAAACCTTTGTACCTCGTTTGACAGTGTTCTAGATGATGCATCATGCCATTCAAACGTCTCCTCAGAAAGTGGCAGTGACACAGATTTTTCATATTCAGAGAACTTTTCAATGCCTAGTATGAAAGAGGATAGGATATTGTAAGTGAGTTTAGAACTGAGGCTTCCTGCCTTTTTAGGGAGTGAGATCTTGTTTTGATCAAGATCGAGAGGAATCAGCTGAGGTGGCTCGGGCATCTCTTTCGGATGCCTCCTAGATGCCTCCCTGGGGAGGTGTTCCAGGCATGTCCCCCCGGGAGGAGGCCCCAGGGAAGACCCAGGACACGCTGGAGGGACTATGTCTCTCGGCTGCCCTGGGAACGCCTCAGTGTTCTTCCCGAGGAGTTGGCCGAGGTGTCTGGGGAAAGGGAAGTTTGGGCTTCCATGCTCAGACTGCTGCCTCCGCGACCCGGCCCTGGATAAGCGGAAGAAGATGAGTCGAGACGAGACGAGCTCTTGTTTCAGTCAGTTAAAACCATAAACACAGACACTGACTCTGTCCTGAAGCAGTGAAAGGTTCAATCAGCCAGAGTGACGTTTCTTGTTCAAGAGTCTTTGCGGTCAACGTGGGTGACCTGTAAGACTTTGCACAATTTCCTGGCAGCTGATATTCAGATGATTTTACCCTCAGGTTCCTTATCTTCCAGTAAGGACAGACTTATCATTTCCTCCCTGGAAAGGAAGACTCTGGATCTTCAAAGTCTCATACTAAGATCTCTGGGGTGGGTTTGTGGACATTTGTACATAATATAGTATTCAATCACAGCATGAGGAACCAAGTGAAGCTTTGGGTCCAAGCAGGAAAATGTTGAAATGAACAGACCTCCATCAAATCACATGGTTTCAGTGAGCACCTCAAGGGACATCGTTGGATTTAGACAACATTGGACATTTTGAGGGCGGCACAGTTGTGTAGTGGTTAGCGCTGTTACCTCACAACAAGAAGGTCCGGGTTCGAGCCCCGTGGCCGGCGAGGGCCTTTCTGTGTGGAGTTTGCATGTTCTCCCCGTGTCCGCGTGGGTTTCCTCCGGGTGCTCTGGTTTCCCCCACAGTCCAAAGACATGCAGGTTAGGTTAACTGGTGACTCTAAAGGGGTGTTCACACGGCAACTTTTACTCCGGTGTAGCACCGGGGCTGCCCCGGTAGAGCGTTCACACGGTACAAAGTTATACCGGTGTAGCCCCTGAAAGCTGCTTAAACCGGTGCAAATCTAACCCTGCTCGGGAGGTGGTTTAAGAAATTTACTCCGGAGTAAATGCTAGTTTGCGGGGCAGCACCGATATAAAATGGGACGTCTGAACGCTACAGGGGTAGACTCGCTACGCGTGAGGAGAGTTGATTACATACGGGCATTGCATAACTTGCATCCTGGTATTTTGCGCTTCCAAAATGGCGAATATCAACAACAACAGAACTGCGTGTCTTCCAGTGTTGCCAGATTTGGCAGTTTTAAGTGCATTTTGACGGATTTGAACATATTTTGGGATGGAAAACGTCAGCAATATCTGGCAACACTGGTGTCTTCATCCACGTTGTTTTCCCGGCGCTTGGTGATGCCATGACAACCGGGAAAAAGAAATACATTTTCACGCATGCGCATATTTCATTTCCGCATTATTACTATCGGAAATGATAGTAATAATGATAGGAAATGATAGTAATAAAAGGAAATATCAAAACTTTATTACTATCAAAGGAAATGATAGTAATAAAGTTTTTGCTACTATAACACGGTCGCAGAAACTGCCGTGTGACCGCAAGTGGGGCTGCACCGGTGCTAACACGCTTCTCTCTAGTAAGCAGGGTTGTGACGTGTGAACGCTGCGCAAAATTTACACCGGTGTAAGATATATCGCAACAAAATACATCGGTGCAGCATCGATGCAAATATGTGCCGTGTGAACACCCTATAAATCAGGGGTGGGCAATTATTTTTTCCATGGGGCCACATGAGAAACAGAAAATTTTGTGGAGGGCCGGACCAAAAGGCTGAACTAACTTCTGCATAATATTAATTGTATTTCTTTATATAAAGCAGTAAATAACATTGTTTTTACAAGCTGCTAAGACTGGTAAGAGGATGGAAAAAACGAGGTTGCCTTACAAAAAATGTAATTTATTCAATCAAATTTCTCAAAACAATGGTTAAAAAAATGTGAACGTTTGTACCATTTTTTTCAGTCACATTCAACCCAAAACAAAATAAAGACATCACAATATTGTCTTTCTACTCCAAATATCAATCACCAAGCACCAAGTCCACCAAGCACTCTTTCACAAATTCCCCCTCTGAGAATGGCTTACTGTTTTTAGCGATTTTGTGGGAAAGCACAAAGCTGGTCTTGGTTGCTGCATCCCTGGATGTGTGATGCTTGGTAAAAAAGCCTTGCTGCTTTTCTAGCTTAGCCAGCAAAGTTTCCGATATCTGCGCTATTTCAGCATCAGTCAAGTTTCGGTATTTCTCAGCGTGCTTCGTCTGGTAATGCCGACTCAAATTGTAGTCTTTGAACATGGCGATCTGCTCTCCACAAACTAAACACATGGCTTTATCTCTGACTTCAGTAAATAAATACTTAGCAGTCCATGTTTTGTTGAAAGCCCTGTATTCGGCATCTACCTTTCTTCTTTTTGAGGACATTTTGGGGGCTAAAGTCTTCTTGTGATCTGCTCCCAACAACGTCGATTCGGTGTAGGAATCAGATCTACAGATCGGCTCGGGCTCCGGCGCCTGCTGGTGACGTCACACTATGTGATTGGTTGGACCGTTTGAAGGATGACGTACAAGTTTGTGGTTGATCTGGACAAATTACGGAAGTAGTTATCGTGGGATTAGGTTTCGTGGGATTTCATGTCATGTTCATGTCGCGCGCATTGCGTTTTTGTTGAACACAACTTCAAAATAAAAGCACTGCACATTCAGTCCATGCATGGGGTAAAATTAGAAAATACGTTTATTTTGTAATTTCTAATTAACCTTACGCGGGCCGGTCAGAATGAACCAAAGGGCAGGATGCGGCCCGCGGGCCGTAAAATGCCCAGGTCTGCTCTAAATTGACCGCAGATGTGAATGTGAGTGTGAATGGTTGTCTGTGTCTATGTGTCAGCCCTGTGATGACCTGGCGACTTGTCCAGGGTGTACCCCGCCTTTCGCCCGTAGTCAGCTGGGATAGGCTCCAGCTCGCCTGCGACCCTGTAGAACAGGATAAAGCGGCTACAGATAATGAGATTAGATGGACATTTTGACACTTTGATCAGTGTGTGGATAACGTATTCAGTATCTACTGCAGTGAGCACATAATACATTATTATATACATAAGTATGCACTGGCTTGTGTAACCCCAGTGGCTGGGGATTTTACAGAATCTGCATGTCTTTGGGCTGTGGAGGAAACAGAAGCATCCAGAGGAAACCCATGCAGACACAGGGAGAACATGCAAACTCCACACATACCTTATAAGGTATTTCTCTTTCTTCCTCTTCTTTTTTCACAACATAAGGTATGCAGTGGAAAAAGAAGAGGAAAAAGAAAAATGAGAAATAGATCTAAAAATAATAAGAGGAACAAGAAGAAAAAGAAGAATTCCACAGTTTGGTGTTGAGTTGTGTTGAGTTCATTTGAGTTGTCTTGCCGAGTTGTGTTGTGGTCAGAATTTTTCCATTGCAGTTACCAGATCTGACCAGCAGATGCCGCCAATGTCGCAGATTTTGCAGTGTTTTATCAATCTGAGTCATTCTTACATTTGATACCATTGATCATTCCATTCTTCTGGATAGACTAGAAAATGTTGTGGGAGTTAAGGGAACGGCCCTCTCCTGGCTCAGCTCTTATTTAATTGATTGCTATCAGTATGTTGATGTAAATGGTGATTTTTCTAGACATACTGAGGTAAAGTTTGGTGTTCCACAAGGTTCTGTCTTGGATCCACTGCTTTTTTCTTTATATATGTTCCCTCTGGGTGATATTATTCGTAAACATTGTATTAGTTTCCTTTGCTATGCTGATGACACACAGTTGTATGTTTCTGCAAAACCTGATGAGAGACACCAGCTTAATAGAATTGAGGAATGTGTGAGACACAATGTAAGTGACCCTGTAGTTAACAATATAAGTGTATCAGATCATCAATTAGAATGTTTTACTCCCCTTAGAGAAACTGAATTACTTTCATTAATCTCGGCATCAAAAGCCTCAACTTGTGTACGAGATCCCTTACCTACACGTCTATTCAAACAGATAATACCTGAAGTAATTGAACCGCTTCTAAAAATAATAAAATTCTTCCCTTAGGATCGGCTATGTACCCAAATCCTTTAAACTAGCAGTTATCAAACCCCTGATTAAAAAACCTGACCTTGATCCCTGTCAGCTGTCCAATTATCGGCCAATATCAAACCTCCCCTTTATCTCCAAGATCCTTGAAAAAGCTGTGGCACAGCAGTTATGCTCATATTTACATAGGAATAACATCCATGAAATGTATCAGTCAGGATTTAGACCTCATCATAGCACAGAGACAGCTCTGGTTAAAGTAGTAAACGACCTACTGTTGGAGTCTGATCAGGGCTGTGTCTCGCTGCTTGTGTTGCTTGACCTTAGTGCAGCATTTGATACCATTGATCATTCCATTCTTCTGGATAGACTAGAAAATGTTGTGGGAGTTAAGGGAACGGCCCTCTCCTGGCTCAGCTCTTATTTAACTGATCGCTATCAGTATGCCCCTCCTAGAACTGCCACCTTATTGTGGTGGAGGGGTTTGTGTGCTTGAATGATCCTAGGAGCTATGTTGTCGGGGGCATTATGCCCCTGTTAGGGTTTCCCAAGGCAGACAGGTCCTAGGTGACAGGCCAGACCAAGAGCAGTTCACCAAAAAACCCCTATGGAGAAAAAATCCAGGACCGTGACGTCGCCCGGTAGGACGCAGCCGGGGCCCCACCCTGGAGCCAGGCCCGGGGTTGGGGCTCGTATGCGAGCGCTTGGTGGTCGGGCCTTTGCCCATGGGGCCCGGCCGGGCTCAGCCCGAAGAGGCGACGTGGGCCCGACCTCCTGTGGGTTCACCACCCACAGAGGTAGCAGTAGGGGTTTGGTGCAGTGTGGATTGGGTGGCAGTCGAAGGCAGGGGCCTCGACGACCTGACCCCCGGACACAGCGGCTGGCTGTTGGGACATGGAATGTCACTTCGCTGGGGGGGAAGGAGCCTGAGCTTGTGCGGGAGGTTGAGAGGTACCGGCTAGAGATAGTCGGGCTCACCTCCACGCACAGCTTGGGCTCTGGAACCCAGCTCCTCGAGAGGGGCTGGACTTTCCACTTCTCTGGAGTCGCCCATGGTGAGCGGCGGCGGGCTGGTGTGGGCTTCCTTATAGCTCCCCAGCTCAGCCGCCATGTGTTGGAGTTTACCCCAGTGAACGAGAGGGTCGCCTCTCTGCGCCTTCGGATTGGGGAGAGGGCTCTTGCTGTTGTTTGTGCCTACGGGCCAAATAGCAGTATAGAGTATCCGGCCTTCTTGGAGTCCCTGGGAGAGGTACTGAGGGGTGCTCAGACTGGGGACTCCATTGTGCTACTGGGGGACTTCAATGCTCACGTGGGCGATGACAGTGACACCTGGAGGGGCGTGGTTGGGAGGAACGGCCTCCCCGATCTGAACCCGAGTGGTGTTTTGTTATTGGACTTCTGTGCTAGTCACAGTTTGTCCATAACGAACACCATGTTCGAGCATAGGGGTGTCCATAAGTGCACGTGGCACCAGGACACCTTAGGTCGGAGGTCGATGATCGACTTTGTAGTCGTGTCATCTGATCTCCGACCCTATGTCTTGGACACTCGGGTGAAGAGAGGGGCTGAGTTGTCAACTGATCACCACCTGGTGGTGAGTTGGATCCGCTGGCGGAGGAGGAAGCTGGACAGACCTGGCAGGCCCAAACGTATGGTGAGGGTCTGCTGGGAACGTCTGGCCGAGCACTCTGTTGGGGAGGTCTTTAACTCCCACCTCCGGGAGAGCTTTTCCCAGCTTCCGAGGGAGGCGGGGGACATTGAGTCTGAGTGGACCATGTTCTCTACCTCCATTGTGGACGCAGCTGTTCGGAGCTGTGGCCGCAAGGTCTCCGGTGCCTGTCGTGGCGGCAATCCCCGAACCCGGTGGTGGACACCGGAAGTAAGGGATGCCGTCAAGCTGAAGAAGGAGTCCTATCGGGCCATGTTGACCTCCGGGACTCCTGAGGCAGCCGACGGGTATCGGCAGGCCAGGCGTGCTGCAGCTCGGGCAGTTGCGGAGGCAAAAACTCGGAACTGGGAGGAGTTCGGGGAGGCCATGGAGAAGGACTATCGGTCGGCCTCGAAGAAATTCTGGCAAACCGTCCGGCGCCTCAGGAGGGGGAAGCAGTACTCTGCCAACACTGTTTACAGTGCGGGTGGGGAGCTGTTGACCTCGACTGGGGACATTGTCGGGCGGTGGAAGGAATACTTTGAGGATCTCCTCAATCCCACCGCCATGTCTTCCACTGAGGAGACTGAGGCTGATGACTCAGAGGTGGACTCGTCCATTACCCAAGCCGAAGTCACTGAGGTGGTTTGCAAGCTCCTCGGTGGCAAGGCACCGGGGGTGGATGAGATCCGCCCTGAGTATCTCAAGTCTCTGGATGTTGTGGGGCTGTCTTGGTTGACACGCCTCTGCAACATCGCGTGGCGGTCGGGGACAGTGCCTCTGGAGTGGCAGACTGGGGTGGTGGTCCCTCTTTTTAAGAAAGGGGACCGGAGAGTGTGCTCCAATTATAGGGGAATCACACTTCTCAGCCTCCCAGGGAAAGTTTACTCCAGGGTACTGGAGAGGAGAATTCGACCGATAGTCGAACCTCGGATCCAGGAGGAACAATGCGGTTTTCGTCCTGGTCGCGGAACACTGGACCAGCTCTATACCCTTCATAGGGTGCTCGAGGGTTCATGGGAGTTTGCCCAACCAGTCCACATGTGCTTTGTGGATCTGGAGAAGGCATTCGACCGTGTCCCCCGTGGTATTCTGTGGGGGGTGCTTCGGGAGTATGGGGTTCGGGGCTCTTTGCTAAGGGCTGTCCGGTCCCTGTACGAACGGAGCAGGAGTCTGGTTCGCATTGCCGGCAGTAAGTCAGACCTGTTCCCAGTGCATGTTGGACTCCGTCAGGGCTGCCCTTTGTCACCGGTTCTGTTCATAATTTTTATGGACAGAATTTCTAGGCGCAGCCAGGGGCCGGAAGGAATCCTGTTTGGGAACCACAGGATTTCATCTCTGCTTTTTGCGGATGATGTTGTCCTGTTGGCTTCTTCAAACCAGGACCTTCAGCATGCACTGGGGCGGTTTGCAGTCGAGTGTGAAGCGGCTGGGATGAGAATCAGCACCTCCAAGTCCGAGGCCATGGTTCTCGACCGGAAAAGGGTGGCTTGCCCTCTCCAGGTTGGTGGAGAAGTCCTGCCTCAAGTGGAGGAGTTTAAGTATCTCGGGATCTTGTTCACGAGTGAGGGAAGGATGGAGCGTGAGATCGACAGGCGGATCGGTGCAGCCTCCGCAGTGATGCGGTCGCTTTACCGGTCCGTCGTGGTGAAGAAGGAGCTGAGCCAAAAGGCGAAGCTCTCAATTTACCGGTCGATCTACGTTCCGACTCTCACCTATGGTCATGAGCTTTGGGTAATGACAGAAAGAACAAGATCGCGGATACAAGCGGCTGAAATGAGTTTCCTTCGCAGGGTGGCTGGGCGCTCCCTTAGAGATAGGGTGAGAAGCACAGTCACTCGGGAGGAGCTCGGAGTAGAGCCGCTGCTCCTCCACATCGAGAGGAACCAGCTGAGGTGGCTCGGGCATCTTTTTCGGATGCCTCCTGGACGCCTCCCTGGGGAGGTGTTCCAGGCATGTCCCCCCGGGAGGAGGCCCCGGGGAAGACCCAGGACACGCTGGAGGGACTATGTCTCTCGGCTGGCCTGGGAACGCCTCGGTGTTCTTCCCGAGGAGCTGGCCGAGGTGTCTGGGGAAAGGGAAGTTTGGGCTTCCATGCTTAGACTGCTGCCTCCGCGACCCGGTCCTGGATAAGCGGAAGAAGACGAGACGAGACGAGGCTATCAGTATGTTGATGTAAATGGTGATTTTTCTAGATGTACTGAGGTAAAGTTTGGTGTTCCATATGTATATAATCCCTGGGTGGTGATATTCTTAAACATGGTATTAGTTTCCACTGTTATGCTGATGACACTGCAAAACCTGATGAGAGACACCAGCTTAATACAATTGAGGAATGTGTGAAGGACATTAGACACTGGATGCTTATTAACTTCCTTCTGCTTAACTCTGATGAGACTGAAGTACTTGTACTCGGACCACATGCAGCTAGAAGTAAGTTTTCTGAGTCCACAGTAACTCTGGATGGCCTTTCTGTTTCTTCACGTGCAGCAGTAAAAGACCTCGGAGTGATTATTGACCCCAGTCTTTCATTCATACTGTCTTGATGTTCCAATAAGTGCATAAACAAGCTCCAGTTAGTTCAAAATGCAGCAGCAAGAGTCCTTACTAGAACTAGAAAATATGACCACATCACCCCTGTCTTATCCACACTGCATTGACTCCCAATCAAATTTCATATTGATTATAAAATACTACTATTGACCTTTAAAGCACTGAATGGTCTCGCACCACAGTACCCGAGTGAACTTCTGCTCCTTTATGACCCGCCACACCTACTTAGATCAAAAGGTGCAGGCTATCTGCTGGTACCTCGTATAGTGAAGGCTACATCAGGGGGCGGAGCCTTTTCTTACAATGCTCCACAGTTATGGAACAGCCT
Source organism: Neoarius graeffei (assembly GCF_027579695.1). NCBI lineage: Eukaryota > Metazoa > Chordata > Actinopteri > Siluriformes > Ariidae > Neoarius > Neoarius graeffei. The sequence goes on along the minus strand of NC_083589.1, from coordinate 63,960,538 downwards.
TCCAGGTAGTGTTCGGGAATCAGACACAGTCTCAGCGTTTAAGTCTCGGCTGAAAACAGATCTGTTTAGTCAAGCCTTGTGTTAATGGTGTTTATGAGGTAAAGGTGTAGATCTGGAGGGTCCTCAGACAGAGTGTTTTGGTAAACTGGGATGTATGGATGCTGTCAGTCCCCACTCGCTTGCTCACTCGAGTTTGTTGATGGTGTAGTGGCTGCTGCTTTATGTCCCGGGGCCCCTCATGCCTGTGTTACCTTCTGGCTCTCCCCTTTTAGTTATGCTGTCAGAGTTAGTTTTGCCGGAGAACCTGCTTGTACTCAGTGCAATATGTATACTGTTCCTACTTATTCAGGTGACATTGGGCATACCTAACAACCTGTGCTTTCTCTCCCCCCCCAGATCTGTCCCTCTGAGTTACATGTTAATCCTGAGATCGAGATGCTGAACCTCTTCTGCTCCTCGGACCTGCCTGATCCATCCTGGTGCCCTGTGTCTGGTTGGAGTCTCATCACATCGCTCCTGTGGAGGATGGCCCCATGAGGACAGTTGGGGGTCGCACCTGGAGGACGCTCTGGACTCTTACAGTAATGCTTTTATGGCTGAGGACTACAGTTGACTTGCTAACTTTAGGACTGCAGTTGTCATGAACAGTTTTGCACTCAAGTTTCCATCAATGAAGAGTTTATAACATCAACGAAACTGACTTCATGTTAAAACTGTTAATATTATAGTCAGGCTGTCTGTTGTTGCCCAAATGAGGATGGGTTCCCTTTTGAGTCTGGTTCCTCTCGAGGTTTCTTCCTCATGTCGTCTGAGGGAGTTTTTCCTTGCCACCGTCGCCACAGGCTTCATCATTGGGGATAGATTAGGGATAAAATTAGCTCATGTTTTAAGTCGTTCAAATTCTGTAAAGCTGCTTTGCGACAATGTTTATTGTTAAAAGCGCGATACAAATAAACTTACTTGATTTTTAGGTTCGTAAAACTTTATTCAGTGACGATTTAAGACTAAAAAAACTTCCTCTGTACAAACACTCATCATCATCTCACCTACACACGAAGACGTTTTGATAAACTAGTAAAGAGGCACGTTTGTAAATAAAGGCTTGCGACGGCATTTCCGGACTACGTGTGAAAATGGAGAGTACTTCACTTCCCAGAATGCTTTGCGCTGTGACGCAGGTGGTGTAGTCAGCACGTGGTCTGGTTCCTGGAGTGGAGCTGCGGTGGTTAAAGGGCGGACAGTCCGCGGGTTTATCAGTAAAATCCCGGGAGGTTTACTGCGCTCAGCTCACTGATACATCATTAAAGAAGAGTCGCACAGGTGAGATGGGAATTTTATTCACTCCTGAGACTCTGAGCTCTGTCTCTGTCCGCCTGTCGTTAGGATCAGATCAGAGTGTTTACTGTGTAAATGTTTATTATGTTCTCTACACTTATAATCTCCTCCCTAAAGCCAGAGAAGAAAAGAAATGAGAATGGGAATGAGAAGAGGATGTGTTTGAGGATTCGACATTATGACCTGACTGCATTTCCTTTATGGAGTGTGTTTGAGTTCCTCTTTCATAACTTTTCATTTATTTCCTCTTTTTCTCTCTAATGTCACTCCTTTACAACAGAAGAACCCCAATAATCAGAGCTTCTATTCTTCTTCTTCCATTAAAGGTCAAAAGGGTTTTTTTTTTTTTAAAGCTTGCTGCTAAACCCGTAACGGAAGGTGGCATCGCTCAGGCAGCGACTTTCCCGCGATCCGGGTCGGGTCGGGTCGGGTCGAGACACTCACCTTATTGTTCATGATGGGATATAATTTGTCTTAATTAATAAATAATTAGTTGAAAAAATAGGCACCTCATAAATGATATAAAAAAAAAGGCGCGTAGACAACCATGGGGGAGCCAAGGTGACCTTACTGTCCATCTGGCAAATGTTGAACTATTAGCAAGTGAAACTTTTGAAGTATTTGCAGCTACAGTTGTCATCAGAAGTTTACATACAGTGGCATGAATGTCATCTTGGTTATGAATGTCATGGCAATATTTGGGCTTTCAGTAATTTCTTTGAAATGTTCTTTTTCTGTGGCAGAATGATTGTACAGCACACAGCTTTAATAAAAAACAAAAACACTAGAATTTGGTGCACAAGTTTTAATTTTCTATGGGTTTTCTGAAATCAACACAGGGTTAAAATGACACATACAGGGTCAAAAATTTACACACACTCACTTAGATTATTAATTCAGAGGTGCTGAAACTTCCAAAACGTCTCTTATCTTGCCAAGGTCTCTTAACTTCCTGTTAGTGATCATGATTGACTCCAGCTGGTAGCTTCTCTGTGCCTTCATAAAAAGGGGTTGTTTATAGCACTCATTGGATTGACCAACACACAGTAAAATGGGAAAGTCCAAGGAGCTCAGTGCAGATCTGAGAAAGAGGATCGCAGCTCTACATAACTCCAGAATGTCTCTTGGAGCCATTTCTAAACAACTGCAAATTCCAAGACCAGTTCAAACAATTATATCCAAGTTATTGAGAGGTGTAGTCACTTTGCCAAGCCACTTTGCTTCAATAAAACCCAAACTGTCACCCTCAGCTGAAAAGAAAGTGGTTTGGATGGTCAGGAACAAACTGGGAACCACCATGGCACAGCCCTGCCATGAACTGGAAACTGATGGATCACTGTCTACAGATCAGATCACCATGGACTGAAGGCCAATTTATGCTGACAACCCGGTCCTCGCAGACAGTGTCTGCGTAGCCCCCCCACCTTCGCAGACGCTCTGCGTGCACCTCCCAAAAATTGTGACCACCGCAGAAGCCTTGCAGACAAGAGGGCTCTGATTGGTCCACTCTACATCCGCTGTACACGCACTTCCGCTTCCCTACTTTCCCGGCTTGGTTTGTTTTCACGACCGCCATTTTTAAAAACACGAGCGAAGATGGAGCAGCACGAAAAGCGGTTGATCGAGGAAGTGAGGAAGTACGTACATCTATACGACTCCAGTTCTAGTCATTATAAGTAACCGGAGGATAAACACTCCACTAACCACACCCACCAACTACTCCTAGCAGTTTCGCGACTTCGCGCCCCCTTGCGTTGTGGCGGTGAATAACATCGCGCACGCCTATTACTCCCCGCTCAACGATAAATTACAACTGTCTGCGAAAAGCTATCTGTGAAAGCCTTGTCGCAAGAGCATGCAGAGGCCTTGAGAGGCTGCTCTCCAAGAAATAACCCCCTGCTTCAAAACTGACACCTTCAAGCTTAACTAAAGTTTGAAGCTGACCACATGGACAAAGAAAAAGCCTTGTGGAGGAAAGCTGTATGGTCAGATGAGACAAAAGGGGTGTTCACACGGCAACTTTTACTCCGGTGTAGCACCGGGGCTGCCCCGGTAGAGCGTTCACACGGTACAAAGTTATACCGGTGTAGCCCCTGAAAGCTGCTTAAACCGGTGCAAATCTAACCCTGCTCGGGAGGTGGTTTAAGAAATTTACTCCGGAGTAAATGCTAGTTTGCGGGGCAGCACCGATATAAAATGGGACGTCTGAACGCTACAGGGGTAGACTCGCTACGCGTGAGGAGAGTTGATTACATACGGGCATTGCATAATTTTGCATCCTGGTATTTTGCGCTTCCAAAATGGCGAATATCAACAACAACAGAACTGCGTGTCTTCCAGTGTTGCCAGATTGTCAGTTTTAAGTGCATTTTGGTGGATTTGAACATATTTTGGGATGGAAAACGTCAGCAATATCTGGCAACACTGGTGTCTTCATCCACGTTGTTTTCCCGGCGCTTGATGATGCCATGACAACCGGGAAAAGGAAGTACATTTTCACGCATGCGCATATTTCATTTCCGCATTATTACTATCGGAAATGATAGTAATAATGATAGGAAATGATGATAATAATAAAAGGAAATGATATCAAAACTTTATTACTATCAAAGGAAATGATAGTAATAAAGTTTTTGCTACTATAACACGGTCGCAGAAACTGCCGTGTGACCGCAAGTGGGGCTGCACCGGTGCTAACACGCTTCTCTCTAGTAAGCAGGGTTGTGACGTGTGAACGCTCCACAAAATTTACACCGGTGTAAGATATATCGCAACAAAATACATCGGTGCAGCATCGATGCAAATATGTGCCGTGTGAACAGGGCTAAAGATTGAGTTGTTTGGCCACAATGACCACCATGTACAGAGGGACACTATGCCTGGTGGTGGTGGTAGGATCATCATGCTCTGGGGCGGTTTTGCTGCCAGTGGAACTGGTTCATTGTGCAAAGTGGATGGAATAATGAAGAAGGAGGCCTACCTCAGAATTCTTCAGCATAAACCATCAAACTTGATCATGACTTGGGAGTTACAACAGGACAATTAACCTTTTTTGTTTTTCCCCTTACCCCATTCCCCTCTCTCTCCCTCTCTACACACTGTTTCCAATGTTATTGGAGATGCTTTAATCTCATTGTACATGTTTATAGTGAGAATAAAAGGCATTCTATTCTATTCTCACATCAGAGCTGGTTATGGAGGATAAAGCAGGCTAACATTAAAGCAGATATGCAGAACCTTTATTTTTAAATAAATTTCTGAGTGGATAGTATCTCCAGCCTTGACTCTTGTATGTTGCATAAATGGGAATAAAAAAAAAATTAATTATTTGTGAGTTAAAATCGACCGCAGAGTTGGGATTCAAGCTGCGCCCCTGAGCCAGCCAGCCCTGAGCGCGTGATGTCACAGCGGGAACCGGTTTTAAGGCCGAGGCCTTTTACAGCTATAGACCAAAGTCATATAAATAAAAATTGATGGTGAAAGTAATAAATAGCGTTACCGACTCGCTCAACTAAGACTGATTTGACTTCACTGATTGTGGGTCGACTCTCATTAAAACAGGATGGGTGCTATAACTTACGCAACATACATGTACATGCATGCATTTTCACTGATAAAACGTAAAAGGCTCAATAAATAATCAGATGAACTGAGACAATCACATTCTGAAGCAAATTAAATAATCTTATACCGCTAACTTAAACACACAATACAAGTTACATGGATTAATCTAAATGCAGGGAAACAACGTGTTTTTTGTTTCGTATCCAAATGAGAGTCGGCGCTTACCGGTCTGTGTTCTCGCTACTTGAAGACCGATCTTGTGGCTGATTGTTTTTGAAACAATCTGACTTTCAGTTGTTTGTTCAGTTCTCCGTTCATTCACTTCTTCCCTGTAAGGGCAAGATGGCAGCGATATCCAGTTTAGAAATCAGACGGCTGCTCCACTCATTCTCCATTTTCTTTCATTACTGAGTACTCCACCATGGCTGTTCATCTCGGGCAGTTACTAAAACCCGGGATGAAACGGGACGTCACCGGTTTTAGCAACAACCGCACGGAGGTCACTGCCCGCGTGACATGTCCCGTTCCATCCCAGGTTTTAGCAACAACCCTCGGCTCACTCCGGGAGGACTGGTGCAACTGAGCTTTGCTTTTTAAATAAATACTTTTTTTTTCCTTTTCTTGTAGTTTTCTTTTCCTTTAATTGTTGGTACTGCACCCTCTTTCAATCCGGGCTTATAGCCAACGCTCCTCAACAGATCAGAGGTCTCGTACGAGTCTTCAGTAAAATGTGCAGAGCAGAGGAGAGACCACTTCGTAGGCGCCCAATGTGCCTGTGAACTTCTCGCAAAACGTGTCCAAATCTTTGCAGTTTGAACATTCTTGGGCCGTGAATGCAACACAAATCCACCTTCTGTCGTGTTGGTGTACCCACCAGCAACACATCTGCACGGCATGGTGATAAATTAGCTCAAAATGGAGGATCGGAGTTGCAGTCAGCTCTGTGTTTTAGTCTAGCGGAAATGGCGATGAGGCCGATAGACTTCCTGCTGTGACGTTACGGACGTCAAGGTCATTCACTCAGACCGCTACCTATATAAATCACTTTAATTGTAAAAACTACTATATTAGATTTATTGTTAACGCTTAAAACCATTCCTGTGCCATTCTTGAGGTCTCAAGGCGTTTATAAACGAAAGTGAGGCCATGGCTCTGCGTGTATGCTTTAAGCTTAAAACAAGTCCTGACTTCAACCCTATTGAAAATATATGGACCGTGCTTATAAGTCAAGTCTGTGCCAAGAAAAAAAAATTTAATTGAACTCTACCAATTCTACCATGAAGAGCTGCAAAATATCCAACCAGAATTCTGCCAGAAGCTTGTTCATGGTAAACAAAAATGTTTGGTCAAGGTGAATCTTGTGAAGAGACATTTTACCCAAATATTAGGTGTGCTGTATGTATAATTTTGACCCTGTATTGATTTCAGAAAGCCCAAAGAAAATTAAAACTTGTGCACCAAATTCTAGTGTGGGTTTTTTGTTTTTTTTTAAAGGCTGTGTGCTGTACAATCATTCTGACACAGAAAAAGAACAGTTCAAAGAAATTACTGAAAGCCCAAATATTGACATGACATTCATATCCACAGAGGCTCCAACTCTCCCGTACAAAATACATTTGTATGCTAAATATTCAATTGGATTAAAAAAATAAAGAATAACATTAAAATGTCTCCGTAAAAAGTGCATTGTTAATGACGTTAAACGCTGATTCTGTCTTCTCTGTCTGTCTGGTGCGCACGGCTCTGAGACCAAGGACACAAAAGCGAATGAGCGTGCGACTCGGCAGAGGAACGCAGTGCAGTAGACACGGGGTTTCCATGGTAACCATCAGGGCATTTTCATCAAGCTGTTAAATTTACATTTTCGAAGCAGCGCAGTTTTGTCCTCATTGCTTGGGCCAGATCAAACTATTAAACAAGCTTAAATTATTCTTACTCTTGCCACATACATGATCGGTTTTTTTTTTTTTTTTTTCAAACCTGACGGTATTCAGTTCAAACACCATTAAAAGTAATTTCAGGAATAGATCTCTTGTGTGGCATGTAATTCACCCCTCTCATTTAAATATGACATTTTTCGGCGCGCGCTTTGCGCATCATGGACCTTAGTGATTTTTAAAATGCTGCTCCGGCCCTGAACTTGATCCGTTTATGTTGACACAAATTAATAGTTGACTTTCCGCTTTTCGTGTGTCTGACGTTGTATGGGTAGACTCGAGTGTGTACCCCATGGTATACACCGATTCCCCAGTCGGTACACCGATCGGCATAACGGGGGGATTGGAGTGAAATGCTGGAGGCCTGTGCGCGCAAATGAATGGAGCGGAATTCGGTTCCCGCCACGAGGTCACACTAGGCCACCCAATGTCTTAGCAGTTACCGATAAAGCATACAGATGGCGCTATTAATGATGCGCGCAAGAGAACGAGAAAACCCGTGACACTGAACCATTTTTTTTTTTTTTTTTTTTTTTTTTTTTTTTTGCATCTGCATTTCGTCTGCATTTGTCACCTGCTCGTCTTTAACTTTATGTTCTCTTGAATGAAATAATGAAACGAAGTTCCGTTGGTGGAAATGGCAAAAGCCAAACTACGAAGAAAAAAAATAAGAAAATCACCAAGATAAAGTTCGGATTGCCCATCGCGATGGTCGCCAGGGACGAATGGCGGACCTTTAAAGCACTAAATAGTCTCGCACCACAGTACCTGAGTGAACTTCTGCTCCTCTATGACCCGCCACGCCTACTTGGATCAAAAGGTGCAGGCTATCTGCACCTCGTATAGTGAAGGCTACATCAAGGGGCGGAGCCTTTTCTTACAAAGCCCCACAGTTATGGAACAGCTTTCCAAGTAGTGTTCGGGAATCAGACACAGTCTCAGCATTTAAGTCTAGGCTGAAAACATATCTGTTTAGTCAAGCCTTGTGTTAATGGTGTTTATGAGGTAAAGGAGTAGATCTGGAGGGTCCTCAGACAGAGTGTTTTGGTAAACTGGGATGTATGGATGCTGTCAGTCCCCACTCGCTTGCTCACTCGAGTTTGTTGACGGTGTAGTGGCTGCTGCTTTATGTCCCGGGGCTCCCTCATGCCTGTGTTACCTTCTGGCTCTCTTGTGCCTCACTGTCCCTTTTGAGTCTGGTTCCTCTCGAGGTTTCTTCATGTCGTCCGAGGGAGTTTTTCCTTGCCACCGTCGCCACAGGCTTGCTCACTGGGGATAGATTAGGGATAAAATTAGCTCATGTTTTAAGTGGTTCAAATTCTGTAAAGCTGCTTTGCGACAATGTTTATTGTTAAAAGCGCGATACAAATAAACTTGACTTGACTATTTTGGACGGCAGCAAGACGACCCTATATTTGACAAGGTTAGATCACCAGACCAGAAGTTAGATTCTAACGAACTTGTCTGACTTTTTTTTTTTTTTTTTTTTTGTCTGACTTTTACTAACTTAGAATATTATTAGAAGAACATTATCATCAGAGGGTCTACCATTGGCAATTTATAATAATAATAATAATAATAATACATCTGTTTTGTATAGCGCTTTTCATGATACTCAAAGATGCTTTACAGGAGGTTTAAACATACACACAGACAACAGATAAATAGGAAGGTGATCTGCAGGAAGGTGACGTGTCAAGTATCATATGCAGTCTTGAACAGGTGGGTTTTGAGATGGCGCTTGAAGGAAAGTAGTGTATCAGAGTTACGGATGGCCAGGGGGAGGGAGTTCCAGAGGGTTGGGGCAGCGATGGCGAAGGCTCTGTCTCCGAGGGTCCAGTACTTGGACGTGGTGATGTGAGTGAGGAAGTTGGCATCTGCAGAGCGTAGTCGGTGGATGGGGGAGTGGCGATGGAGATCAGTCAGGTACGAGGGTGCAAGGTTGTTGAGGGCCTTGTAGGTGATGAGGAGCATCTTGAAGTGTATGCGTTGTTTTATGGGAAGCCAGTGAAGTTGATGGAGGACAGGGGTGGTATGCTCTCTGGAGGGGGAACGGGTGAGCAGCCGGGCAGCAGAGTTTTGAACACATTGTAGTTTTTGAAGAACAGTGGAGGGGAGGCCATACAGGATGCTATTGCAGTAGTCGAGTCTGGAGGTGATAAAGGCATGAATTAATGTCTCTGCGGCAGGGGTGGAAAGAGTAGATCGCATGCGTGCAATGTTTCGTAGGTGGAAGAAGGATGTTTTGGTTACATGGTTAATGTGTGATTTAAAAGAGAGTGCAGGGTCCATGTAGATTCCAAGGTTTCTGACGAGGGGGGAGGCAGTGACCGAGTGACTATCGATACAGAGTGAGAAGTTCTGACAGGTGGGAAGGATGGATTTTGGGCCAAAGATGATGATCTCAGTTTTATTGCTGTTTAGTTTGAGAAAGTTGTGGTTCATCCAGGTTTTAATGTCAGTAAGGCAGCGAGTGAGGGTGAAGAGGATGGCGGGGGAGATGGTTTTGGTGGTGATGTAAAGTTGGGTATCGTCGGCATAACAGTGGAATGGGAGTCCATGGCGGCGGATGATGTGTCCAAGTGGAAGCATGTACAGAATGAAGAGAATGGGGCCCAGGACTGAGCCTTGAGGGACTCCATGTACGACAGGGGTGGTGTGGGATTTATGATGATTGATAGTGATATAGTGGAGTCTTTCAGACAGGTAGGATTTGAACCAGGAGAGGGTGGTGTTGGTGATGTCAATGGATTCTAGACGGTTGAGAAGGATGGAGTGATTGACTGTGTCGAAGGCAGCACTGAGGTCAAGGAGGAGGAGGATGGTGAGGGAGCCAAAGTCAGAGGAAAGAAGGAGATCATTGGTGACTTTGAGGAGGGCCGTTTCAGTGCTATGGTGGGTGCGAAAACCAGATTGGACTGTTTCATACAGGTTGTTTTGAGAGGAGGTGGGTCTTGAGTTGAGTTGCAACGGCTCTTTCCAGAAGTTTTGACAGAAATGTAAGGTTGGAGATGGGTCTGTAGTTGTTGGGATCATCGGAGTCGAGGCCAGGTTTTTTAAGAAGAGGAGTGATGGCTGCCAGTTTAAGAGGTGGGGGGACTATGCCAGAGGTGAAGGAGGAGTTGATGATGTCTGTGATGAGTGGGGCGAGGGGGGTGAAGCAGTCTTTGACAAGTTGAGATGGCATGGGGTCCAGGGGAGAGGTAGATGATTTCATGGTAGAGAATATTTTGGAGAGGTCAACAGAGGTTATGGGTGAGAAGGTTGATAGCCATTGGTCAGAGGATGAAAAGAGTGTGGGTTCAGGTGGTGGGGTGGTAGTAGTAGTGGAAGATGCAAGCTGGTTGTAGATGGTTTCTATTTTTGAATTGAAAAATGACATGAGGTTATCACATTTCTCTGGGGTGAATGAGGATGAAATGTTGTCGTGGGGTTTGAGGAGTTTGTTAATGTTGGAGAACAGAGAGCGTGGGTTGGAGGAACCAAAATGGATGATGCCAGAATAGTATGTGGAGCGTGCTTTGATGAGAGCTAATTTGTAGATTTGCATATGGTCTTTGTAAGCGAGGGAATGGACTGTGAGGCCGGTTTTTTTGTGAAGTCGTTCTAGTTGTCAAAGTTGTTTCTTGAGCTTGTGGAGTTCCGGAGTAAACCAGGGTGCCGAGTGGGTAAAGGTGACTGTTTTGGTCTTCAGAGGTGCCAGTGTGTTGAGGGAGGTAGACAGAGTGTTATTGTAGATGTTGACAAGGTCCATGGGGGTTGGATTTTCGGGGGGGGGTGAGGCAGGAAAGAGAGTTTGATATGCAGGTGGAGAGTGTGACTGGGCAGATGGATTTGAGGTTACGGAAGGTGATCCTGCGGTTTTGTTTTGGTTTGGGGGTGGGGATGTCGATGTCAAATAAAATGGCTAGGTGGTCGGATATGGAGAGGTCAAGGCTGGAAATATTGTGGAGGCCGGTGGAGCAGACCAAGTCTAGGATGTGTCCGTGGTTGTGGGTGGGGAAGTTGATGTGTTGGGTGAAGCTAGAGCAGGTCGAGGAAGTCCATAGCATTTTTACAGTCCAAGGAGTCGATGTGAAGGTTGAAATCGCCAAGGAGCAAAAGAGATGATGAGATTGAAAAAAAGTGTGGTGATGAATTCAGAGAGATCAGATAGGAAAGATGGGTTGGGTTTGGGGGGGGGGCGGTAAATAATAGCAGTAATGAGAGGTTTAGGCCCAGGAAGTTTAAAAACAAGATGTTCAAATGATGGGGCAGAGGGGAGGGACAGTGCGTGGGGTTGGAGGTCTTGGTTAAAAAAATAGCAGCAATGCCACCCCCTCTGCCCTCAGTGCATGAGCTATCCAGATAGGAGTATCCTGTAGGGGTGGTTTGATTGAATGAGAAATAGTCCAGGGGTTTTTGCCATGTTTCATTTAGGCACAGCAGATCGAGTTTGTTGTCTGTAATGAATTCATTTAGGATGAGGCTTTTATTGTTGAGGGAGCTTGTGTTGAAGGGGGCGATTTTCAGTTGCTTTTGTTTTGAAGCTGTTGGGGAGGTGATTGGGATTTTCCGGAGGTTGAAAAAGTTCACAGAGGATGCGTTCTGATGACGTGTGTTGTGATGACGTAGGGAGGAAGTGCGGGAGCCGGTGTGTGAACTGCGGTCGGTCCATAGAGCTGGGATGTAATTATTAGTGCTTGAAATATAAATGAATTTGCGGCGGGATCCTCGATGAATGTAATGGGGTCAGCGTAGTAGACCAGAGTTTCGTAGCGTGTTGATGAGTTCGGTGGAAGGAGGCAGTTTGAGAATAAGCTGGTGGAGTTCAGTTGGTGTGTAACGAAGTGCCATGGCTGACGCTGTGAAGAGGCAGATCCTAAAGATGGGTGGTGTTGACTGTGGTTGATAAAGAGACAGATGTTGAACCAAGATGAGCAGCCACAGCATGGAGGATGTGGAAAATAGCCAGCTTGATTGCTCCAAATGAGGTTGGAGCCAGCTAGCCAGCTAGGAGCCAGCTAGCAGTGGAGGCGATGTTGGTTGGCTAGCCTAGCCAGCTCAAGCTGAGGGTAGCGGTCCCAGCCAGCAAGGGCTAACCGCACCAGGACAGATGTTAGTCCGCCCGGGTGGCGTTGATGGATCCGGCGCCGAGTCCTTGACACCAGTAAGTGTCCAGCCAGCACACACAGGTCACGAGAGGGCTCTGGAGCTGTAGCTTAGACACAGGTGGAGGTTTTTGAATGTCGATCCAAGTAGATAGGTGGCAGGTTTAGTTGCGATGTTGGTAGCAGGTCGTCAGGTTTAGTTGTGATGTTGGTAGCAGGTCGTCAGGTAGAGCATCGGAGGTTCAGGTTCGAGCAGCGTTGAAGCGGCAGCCAGGTGCGCCAGCGTCCTCACACATGTCACCAACTTGTGTTCACTTGTGATCAATTTATAATAGCCATTATTGACATTGACTGTAGGCATATTAAAATTTGGTCTGTAGTCACTGGATTTATCAACATTCATTACTATTAATAAGATTTAATTGACACGAAATGTGGTGAATCACACGCGCATAAAATATTATATACACACTTTATTTATACAGTGCCTTGATAAAGTATTCATACCCCTTGAACTTTCACATTTTTCCACCTTACAACCACGAACTTAAAAGTTTTTCCTGAGATTTTATGTGATAGACCAACACAGAGTAGCACATAATTGTGAAGTGAAACGAAAATGATAAATGGTCTGCAAAATTTTAAACAAATAAAAATCTGAAAAATGTGGTGTGCATTAGTATTCAGCCCCCTGTACTCTGATACCTCTAAATGCAATCCAGTGCAATCAATTGCCTTCAGAAGTCGTCTAATTAGTTAATAGAGTCCTACTGTGTGTAATTTACTCTCAGCATAAATACACTTGTTCTGTGAAGGCCTCAGTGGTTTGTTAGAGAACACTGAAGAACAAACAGCATCATGAAGACCAAAGAACTCACCAGACAGGTCAGGGATAAAGTTCTGGAGAAGTTTAAAGCAGGGTTAGGTTATAAAAAAAATCCCAAGCTCTGAACATCAAGAAGCACTGTTCAATCCATCATTCAAAAATGGAAAAAGTATGGCACAACTGCAAACCTACCAAGACATGGCCGTCCACCTAAACTGACAGAGCGAGCAAGGAGAGCACTGGTCAGAGAAGCAGCCGAGAGGCCCATGATCACTCTGGAGGAGCTGCAGACCCTAAGCATACAGCAAGAGCAACAATGGAATGGTTTAGATCAAAGAATATTCATGTGTTAGAATGGCCCAGTCAAAGTCCAGACCTAAATCCCATTGAGCATCTGTGGCAAGACTTGAAAATTGCTGTTCACAGACGCTCTCCATCCAATCTGGCTGAGCTTGAGCTATTTTGCAAAGAAGAATGGGCAAAAATTTCAGTGTCTAGATGTGCAAAGCTGGTAGAGACATTCCACAAAAGACTTGCAGCTGTAATTGCAGCAAAAGGTGGCTCCAGCGCTCGAAACTAACGGTGTCCCGACGTCCCGGGGACCATAAAAAATGTCATCGGGACACAAAATTATCATATCTGGGACAATCCCGGGACAATGGAAAAAATAGATCTAGAAAAAAAGTTCTACATTAATATTATTTACAAAGCCGTAACACATACGTAGACATTCACCTAATTTGTCAATTTTAATTTTAAAACGTTAACAGCGAAAAATACGTAGTAGCTACACTTTCGATGCACCTGTATCCGTAGGCTACAGAGCAGCGCATTCTGTTCTAGAATCTTCGGCCGGAGTCCGCATTATATGGACTTGGAATGGAATTGCTACCGCACACGCTGCGCCGACTCTTGCCAGAACAAAAATGCTTAAGTGGTTGAAGCGGACCGACCGCGGGGAAGAAACTGAAAGCCCAGACATAACGTCTCCGGGACCTTCAGGATCCAAAGTGTCATCGCCTGGTCTGCAGGCAACGCTAGCAACTGAATGAACACTGTTAGACACGTTATAAAATACAACAGGAATGATGCGGATGATATTGACGGAAGATACCGTTCAACAGAATAAGTGAGTTTTCTTGGTGTCTTTCTCATTCAGAAAGTTTAGTCAGTCAGCAGCACAACTAGGCTCGGACCTGCCACTATGTTGATGTTGCTAACATTTGCACCCGGCAGCGAAAGTTCATAAAAATGGATAACGGAAAGTTCATAAAATGGATAACGGAAAGTTCATAAAATGGATAACGGAAATTTCATAAAATGGATAACGGAAAGTTCATAAAAATGGATAACGGTAATGGATAACGGAAAGTTCATAAAAATGGATAACGGTAATGGTGAAAATTATAAGTTGGCCTTATAAGTGCCAACAGATATTCAAGGTATAAGTAGATGAAATGAACATAAAAGGGGTCTTATTTTCAGCTAAAGTGTACTGCAGATGTAGGGAGTTGAAACATTTTCTGAATGAGCTAGTTGGCCCCTTTAAATAAACGGGTATCTATTCATACAGCGAGATCGCCAAAGTTTAATAAACTGAAAATGCAATAACTGTAATTTTGAAGTAGATGATGTATAGGACATGTGTCGCTTGTGTCTTGTGACTTATTGTAAAAATGATATAAAGGGTTCAAAATCGCATAGTTACAAATATAATAGTAACTTCATATGATAATATTAACCACTGGTTATTTCAGAGAGGAAAAAAATGGGGACACTATTGCTTCCATTCGGGACAATACAACACAGAATTCGGGACCACTGGGGGACACAAAGAAAAGTTAATTTCGATCCCTGGGTGGCTCTACAAAGTATTGACGCAGGGGGGCTGAATACTAATCCACACCACATTTTTCAGATTATTTGTTTAAAATTTCGAAGACCATTTATCATTTTCGTTTCACTTCACAATTATGTGCTACTCTGTGTTGGTCTATCACATAAAATCTCAGTAAAAAACTTTTTAAGTTCGTGGTTGTAAGGTGGAAAAATGTGAAAAAGTTCAAGGCATATGAATACTTTTTCAAGGCACTTTTATATCTCCATCCCTGTGATGACCTGGCAACTTGTCCAGGGTGTACCCTGCCTTTTGCTCATAGTCAGCTGGGATAGGCTTCAGCTCACCTGCGACCCTGAAGAACAGGATAAAGCGGCTATGTATAACTCGCTTTCGTGCCTATGGCGCTCAAACTTGTCTCCCTCCGAACTACTCGCAGGGAGGGAGAATCTTCTTTGCAATTTCCCAAGTTGGAGCCTCTGTGTCCAAGATGACATTCATGTCACTGTATGTAAACTTCTGACCAAAACTGTATGCTGCAAGTTAAAAATACAAAGTGGGGTATACCTTTAGTCGAGTATTTTAGAACCCGTTTGCTTCTATGAGTGGAAGAATATGGTCTTTTGGGTTGTAAGTAAACTTGTAGATACTGACTCCCCCATTACAACTAATCAAAGTGAGGGCTTTAACACACTTTCTCAAGTCTCTTCAAGGTTGGTGTGAAGTACCTCTAGATGCAATTATATTGAGCATTCAAATGTTACAGAGGTACTATCGAAATGAGAAGCAGGAGGAAATTGGGTATAGGCAATTTTGTTTTGAAAGAGTCTTTCAAAGATTTAACACATGATAGACTACAGTTTATGCCAACTTTCCAAACAGCATCACCAAAAAAATCATTGAATCAATAAAAGGTAAGACTTTCACCACATCAGAGCCAAGTCCAACAGCAGTATGCTCAAATGTTAAATATATGCAAGCAAAAGAAGTCATATATGATTCCTTTTAGTGCCAAGTTGGGTCTGTTCACGGTCATGGCAGGTAGGGCCGAGACTGTCAGAGTTTCTCCTGAATGTTGTTCTTGTCCAGGGTGTGTCCATATACTTGCTGTGAAAATTTCTCTCAACATGGATTGTGAGGAGAACGATGTTGCACATAAAAAGAGAAACTTAACAACCTTGCGAAAAAATGCTAGAGAGGGTAGAGCAAAACCAGGGAGAAAGCGTCCCAGAAAAGGGGACATAAAAGTAGTAGCTGCTCCTGATTCAGAAAGTAACAAAAGAGTTAACAAAGAAGAAGAGATTGGTGAAGGGGAAATTATTGACACCTGATGATGATCTTGAGAAGGATCTGAAATGTTCAAAGACAGTTTGGATATCAGCAAGTCCAATACACCCTGTAGCTATATGGGTGAATGACCGAGATGTCTTGTAATCCTATATATATATATATATATATATATATATATATACACACACGTGTCCTCTTGGGGGGAAAAATTAGAAGGATAAAAAATAAACACAATTTATATATAACAGAGCAATAAGATGTTCCTTTGTGATCAGGTAATTAAACAGAAAAAGTTAGGGTTAGTTCATGCTGAAAAAAAATTTACTTCTTCGGCCCTTTTGTCAGTTGTGTCCTTGGGTTGATAAAGTTTATGTCTAATGTGATGTGAGGAATAAAATGCGGTGTGTGCTGCTGTTAAAGGAAAAATGATCAACAGTGGAGTGGTTTGATGAAGCAGAGCTACTGTAACCACTTCGAATTGTTTGTCCTTTTACAGATGTGGACAAAAGTGTCGGCATCCTTGATGACTTTTCAGGAGGAATAAAAGCATGAAATTAAAAGCGTTTTCCCCCCATTCTTAAATTTTAATGAAATACAGTGCGACACTTTTTTTTTTTTTCTTTATCCAGAAAACAAAGGGGGTGAAAACTTTTGACACCCCCCGCAGGTCTCTAATCAGCCGATCCCTCAACAGCAGCATGATGCATCAAATCACACAGATACAAATCACAAGCTTCAGTTAACGTTCACAATGTTCAAACATCAGAACGGGAAAAATTGTGATCTCAAGGTGTGATTGGGGGGAGAGAGAAAACACAGGTATGCCCAGTGTCACCTGATGAGTGGGGAGCAGTATACATATTGCACTGAGTGCAAGCAGGGACTCCGGCAAAACTAACTATGACAGCATAACTAAAAGGAGAGAGCCAGAAGGTAACACAGGCATGAGGGGCCCCGGGACATAAAGCAGCAGCCACTACACCGTCAACAAACTCGAGTGAGCAAGCGAGTGGGGACTGACAGCATCCATACATCCCAGTTTACCAAAACACTCTGTCTGAGGACCCTCCAGATCTACTCCTTTACCTCATAAACACCATTAACACAAGGCTTGACTAAACAGATATGTTTTCAGCCGAGACTTAAACGCTGAGACTGTTTCTGATTCCCAAACATTGCTTGGAAGGCTGTTCCATAACTGTGGAGCGTTGTAAGAAAAGGCTCCGCCCCCTGATGTAGCCTTCACTATACGAGGTACCAGCAGATAGCCTGCACCTTTTGATCTAAGTAGGCGTGGCGGGTCATAGAGGAGCAGAAGTTCACTCAGGTACTGTGGTGCGAGACCATTCAGTGCTTTAAAGGTCAATAGTAGTATTTTATAATCAATATGAAATTTGATTGGGAGCCAATGCAGTGTGGATAAGACAGGGGTGATGGGGTCATATTTTCTAGTTCTAGTAAGGACTCTTGCTGCTTCATTTTGAACTAACTGGAGCTTGTTTATGCACTTATTGGAACATCCAGGTAGTATGAATGAAAGACTGGGGTCAATAATCACTCTGAGGTCTTTTACTGCTGCACGTGAAGAAACAGAAAGGCCATCCAGAGTTACTGTGGACTCAGAAAACTTACTTCTAGCTGCATGTGGTCCGAGTACAAGTACTTCAGTCTCCTCAGAGTTAAGCAGAAGGAAGTTAATAAGCATCCAGTGTCTAATGTCCTTCACACATTCCTCAATTGTATTAAGCTGGTGTCTCTCATCAGGTTTTGCAGTGTCATCAGCATAACAGTGGAAACTAATACCATGTTTAAGAATATCACCACCCAGGGATTATATACATATGGAACACCAAACTTTACCTCAGTACATCTAGAAAAATCACCATTTACATCAACATACTGATAGCGATCAGTTAAATAAGAGCTGAGCCAGGAGAGGGCCGTTCCCTTGACTCCCACAACATTTTTCTAGTCTATCCAGAAGAATGGAATGATCAATGGTATCAAATGCTGCACTAAGGTCAAGCAACACAAGCAGCGAGACACAGCCCTGATCAGACGCCAACAGTAGGTAGTTTACTACTTTAACCAGAGCTGTTTCTGTGCTATGATGAGGTCTAAATCCTGACTGATACATTTCATGGATGTTATTCCTATGTAAATATGAGCATAACTGCTGTGCCACAGCTTTTTCAAGGATCTTGGAGATAAAGGGGAGGTTTGATATCGGCCGATAATTGGACAGCTGACAGGGATCAAGGTCAGGTTTTTTAATCAGGGGTTTGATAACTGCTAGTTTAAAGGATTTGGGTACATAGCCAATCCTAAGAGAAGAATTTATTATTTTTAGAAGTGGTTCAATTACTTCAGGTATTATCTGTTTGAATAGATGTGTAGGTAAGGGATCTCGTACACAAGTTGAGGCTTTTGCTGCGGAGATAATGAAAGTAATTCAGTTTCTCTAAGGGGAGTAAAACATTCTAACTGCTGATCTGATACAGTTATATTGTTAACTACAGGGTCACTTTCATTGTCTGACCTTAAATTAGTAGTCTGAATTTTTTGTCGGATATTCTCAGTTTTGTCATTAAAAAAATTCATGAAGTCATTGCTACTACGTACTGCAGGTGTGCATGTGTCTATAGTGCAGGGGTCTCCAACGCGTCGCTCGCGAGCTACCAGTCGCTCGCCGCCCCCTACGGAGTAGCTCGCCAAAGGCTGAGCAAATAAATAATTATTAAACACAGATTTTCACAAAAAACACATTTCACATTTATTCCGCCCCCTGCTGGAATAAAACAATTGTTTGCAAATCAGTTTTACCAATTGAGGTATTTCACCCACGTGACCAAGTCACGTGACGCAGCCATTTTGGACGGCACGCTTAAGTCCTTCAGTGCAAGGCGGTATGAGATGGTGGAGACCTTTGCACATTTTAACAAGAAAGTAAGCTGTGATTCGTGTTAAATTGGATCTGTCTTTTATCACAAACACTGTACCCAGCCTTGGTATGGAGCCCTGTTTATTTATTTCTGTGTCCCGTTTCATTCTAGCCTCTGTTATTGCGTTTTATGTCTGATGTCTGCTACATGCAACCCTAGACAAATTAACACTGCCTTGTTTCACTGCTCAGATGGGTTAACAAACACTGACCCATTTACTTTTTGCTATATATTTTATCAAAATTGCGTTAACTGATAAACTAACCTGAAATGAAATGATCACTGCAAAGTCTGGAGTACTCTGTTGGCTCCCAATCCTGTCTCTTCACAGCTGCAATCCATTTGGCCCTCTTGTCTGGGTCAGTAGGAAACCGGTAGTGATGTGTCGGTCGCGAACGATCCGGTTCAAAGAGCCGGCTCTTTGAAGTGAACGACGGGAGCCGGCTCTTCGGTGGGAGCCGAGTTCGGGAGCCGAATTAGTTTTTTGTCCTTAGGTGCCTCAGAGAGAGAGACTTTCACAAAAAAAGTTGTTGTCCGATTGCGTCTTTGTGTTGTCTATTACCATTCAAAGGAAAAAAAGTAGTATGGTGTACGCCTCCTTTTTTTGGTTGGGGGGGGTTGATGTCATTCACAGCTGTGAAAATACGAAAATTGGTGTAATGCTTAAAGCTGTGGAGCGCAGGGGAGAGGAGTCTGTGAGGCACCTGAGGAGGGGAAAATCAGCTGTGTATATTATATTGGTAATATAACACAGTTTTGCTTTATGTTTGTGAGAAAATTTATTAATTGGTAAGCAAGTTTTATTTCTATAGCTAGAACATTGTTACACTGCTATACTTTACAAAGCTTTACAATGGCTACAAAAACTAAAAAATAAAATGGAAAACATCCTATTGATAAAATATAAATAATAATGTAATTAATTAACTAGTTAATTGCAGCAATTAAATCAAAAATAAAATCTCAGGAGCCGTTTGGGAGCCGAAAGAGCCGGCTCCTTATAGTAAGAAGAGCCAAAAGAGCCGGCTCCTGAAAAAGAGCCGAAATTCCCATCACTAGAAACCGGTAAAAGGAGCGTCCTGCACGCTGTCCCTGTCTGTTGTGGCAGCCCACAGCACAACAAGCAAACCCCATGGTTATTTATAGAGTGCTTACTGACAAATTAATCTATTCTAGGTGTCTGTAATACGTTTTTTTTTTTTCAAGCTGGTTCTCCCTCTCTGTCTGCAGCGTTAGTATGTAGCTTGACGTTCAAAATGGCAGACACCGGGGCGTCACGTGACCCTGTGACGTCAGGTGAAATACCTCAGTACGCTGTTGTCTAATTTGATTGGTTGTTGACAAAGTAATTCAGTGACGTTGGTTAGGGCGTCTCTGGCAGAGTCGTTATTAGCCAGACGCAAGTTTTGCCTTTTAGCAAGCTAGCAGAAAGTCATGGCTACTGAAAAAAACAAGAGGCAGAAAACCTACTTTTTTCATGATAACTGGGAAACAGACTTTTGTTTCACAAGTGTGAAGGATAAGTGTGTCTGCTTGATCTGTGGAGTAAGTGTGGCAGTTGGTAAAAAATGCAACGTTGAGCGCCATTTCACCACAGTCCACAGCACCTTTTCACAGGACTTTCCAGCCGGTAGCAGTAAAAGAAAAGATCAAGGAGTTAAAAACACTGCTGCAACGACAACAGTCTCTTTTTTACCAGACCAGTACAGAAGGCTAATGCTTGCACAGAGGCTTCATTTAAAGAGGCACACATCCTGACAAAACACAAGAAGGCCTTCACTGATGGCTGCATCGTAAAGGAGGCAATGACAGCGGTGGCTGAAACGTTATTCAAGGACCATAAATCTAAGACAGAGATTTTGGCTACATCCACACGACAACGGCAACGAGATGTTATTTAAAAAAATATCACGTCCAAATGGGCAACGATCAGTAAAATATCAGGTCCATATGGCAACGCAACGCTTGCTGAAAACAATGCAATACACATGCCACACCTCTAGGGGCGCTGTAAGACGGTCCCTTCGGCGACACCAGAACAATAGAAGTAGTAAGGACGCATGCGCATAAACTATTATGCGCGAGATTTCATATTGGCCACAAAGTCAGGAAAATCTGTTCGTAAAATTGCATTATAATGACCAAATACAATGAAGTGTTTTTCCAGTCTCACCTGTGAAAGGTAATCCCATGTGATCTCGTTTGGACGGTAAACCTGTTGGTACAGTTAAACGCAGCACATGAATGAGGCATCTTTATTCTCCGCTTTGACCTATCCAATATGGCGGCGAGGATGACGTATGATTCTACGCAGAAGGCGACGTATGATTCTACGCGGAAGGCGGCGTCTTTAATGGTCCGGAATAAATTGAATGCTACACATTGATGGATTAATTTGTTCTTCTACGCCCTTTTTGAGGAATGTATTGTAGGACTTAAACCAACATCTGAAGAGGTGAGATCGCTCCTTTTTTTTTTTTTTTTTTTTTCCCCTATTTTTGCTGGCGGGATTGACTCTCTCTCACTTTGCACCATTACACAATAAATATTCACAGTGAAAATATTTTGTAAGCGTGTTTCATGAACCAAGTTATAGGATTTGTTGACAACTCGCATCGAGTTCGTTACACTTCTACCCGGCGTGAAGCACTCAGTCATGTGGTTGTGACGTCATTGTAAACAAATCCGTTCTACTCATCCAAACGACTTCGCAACGGCAACGTTGCCAGATCTTTCCACTCTGGAACCCATTCTCAAAAGATTGCGTTTTGGGGCACCCAAAACGCCGGTGCCGTGTGGACGCCAGGCCGAAACGATAAACAATTGTATCGGATTCACCTGAATCCGTTGCCGTGTGGACAGGGCCTTTGTCTGCTTTTGCCGATGTACAACTTGGTGCTAATACAATAGCAAGGAGAGTTTCTGCACTGTCTTCGGACGCTGCAAGACAGTTGGAAATTGACATTAATCGCTGTAAATGGTTTTCAATCCAGTGTGATGAGTCTGTTGACGCGAGTGATACAGCTCAACTGGCGCTTTTCATTCGGATGGCTTTTGATGATTTCACTGTGAAAGAAGAGTTTTTGACTACTTCCACTTAAAACTACTACGAGGGGAGTCGATATCTACAATGCCGTGAAGAACTACTTCACACAACACAAGATACCTCTTGAAAAACTGGTGTCCATAACCACTGACGGAGCACCTGCAATGACTGGTCGTCACGCTGGATTTATCGCTCAATGCAAATCGGACCCAGATTTTTCCTACATTTCTGGACTATCATTGTATAATTCACCAACAGGTTATCTGTGCAAAGGTCATGGGGTTTGAACATGTCATGAAGCCGGTTGTTAAGATTGTCAACTCCATTAGAGCAAAGGCTAAGCAACACAGGACATTCAAACAACTCCTGGAGGAATGCGATGCGGCGTATGGAGATCTCCTGCTCCACACTGACGTCCGATGGCTCAGCAAGGGTAAGGTACTTCAACGATTTTTTTCCTTGCTGGATGAAATCAAGGTTTTCTTGGAAGAGATGCAGGAGGATGCCACACTGTTAGCTGATACAGAGTGGGTTCTTGATCTTGCGTTTTTGACAGATGTAACAGAGAAAATGAATAATTTGAACTTAGAGTTGCAAGGAAAAGACAAAGACGTGCTTAACATGATCAGCGCTGTTAATGCATTCAGCGCAAAACTGGCCTTTTTCGTCCAGCAGTTAAATGCCAAAAGATTCCAACACTTCCCCTCCATCTCAAAGGTTCTGGAAACCCATGCAGATGCACAGAGTGTTTTGAACACAGGAAAGTACTGTGACCTCTTGATTAGGCTTGGACAGGAGTTTGCAGACAGATTCAGAGACTTTGAGAGACTTGAGCCTTGTGTGACGTTTATCGCCAACCCATTCATGGATGTGGACATAAGTGAGATTTCTGGAAAGATGGCAGAACTTTTCTGTGTCAATCCAGTTGAAATTGAACTTTTAAACCTCCAGAATGACATCCAGTTGAAATCTCATCAATATGCAAAGCATTTCTGGACCTTGGCTGAGCCAGAAAAATATAAGAATGTGTGTCAAGCAGCTCTGAAGATAGCTGCTTTGTTTGGGTCTACCTACCTTTTGTGAATCTGCCTTTTCTGACATGAATGTCATGAAGTCTAAACTCAGAACAAGACTCGCTGATGAACATTTGAAAGACTCCTTAAGAGTGAACCTAGGTGGGTACATTCCAGCATATAGCTCTCTTGTTGGCTCCATGCAGTGTCAAGTGTCTCACTAAAACAGTGCTTGTTTAAGCCTAAGCTAGTGGATAAATGATGGAAAGAGTGGTGTGGGCAAACTAAAGGAATGAGACTGGAGTATTGGATGTTAGTGTTTTGTTTTAATGCAAAAAATGATTCATAGTGGGTGTGTGATAGTTGAACAGATAAAGAAATGCATAAATGCTACACATGCCGATGTTCAAATTTAAATTTAGCATATGTTAATGCACAAAGTGTGAGTGTTAGAGGCCTGTGTTTAAGTGACTTTATTAGTAGGTTTGCAGTTAAAAAAAAGATAAAGAAATGCAGACATGCATACTGATATTGAGTAACATTTTCTATATTTTGAGTGTGAGAGTGTTTGCAGTATTTTGCAAATGTTCATGCAAACACATTTAAGACAGCCAGGTTGAAATGTGTGATAGTTGTATGAATAAATGTCACGCATAATATATTAAAAAAAAAAAAGAGTAGCTCTCCGTCATTTTTATTTTCTAAAAGTAGCTCTCTGTGGGGGGAAAAAGGTTGGAGACCCCTGCTATAGTGGACTTATTCCTGGTTAATTTTGCTACAGTATTAAATGGGAATCTAGGATTATTTTTGTTATCTTCTATTAGGGAGGAGAGATATGTTGATCTAAGAGCTTTTCTATACTTCAGGAAGCTCTCCTTCCACGCTAATTTGAACGCTACCAATTTTGTTTGACACCATTTACGTTCCAATTTTCGAGTGGTCTGTTTTAAAGTGCGAGTGTCATCATTATACCAGGGTGCTAATTTTTTCTCTCTGATCATTTTCCTTTTAAGAGGAGCTACATTATCTAAAGTATGGCGGAATGTTGACTCTAAGCATTCAATTGCCTGGTCAAGTTCTGCAGGGGCCGACAGTGACCCAATCAAAGTTGATAACTCTGGGAGATCATTTATAAAGCTCTGTGCAGTAGTTGACGCGAATGTACGTTTAATACAGTAGCGTGGTGAGGTGCATATGTTATTACTCATAGTTTGAATGAGAGGCGATAAGGATCTGAGATACACTTCCACAGTCTGAAGTTGACTATATATATATATATATATATATATATATATATATATATATATATATATATATATATAATTTTTTTTTTTTTTTTTTCTATGTTTAACCCAAATGTTAGTATTAGATCGAGGGTGTGACCACCATTATGGGTCGGTCCTATGACATTCTGATTAATCCCTACTGAACCTAAAGCCAGTATCTCACTGGGCTGCGACAGCTTGCAACAAATTGCGAACGTCATTCACGAGAGAGTTTCAAAAGTGTCTTGAAACATTCGCGGGGCTTCTCAATTTCCTCGCATGAGTCGCAAAGTGTCACTCCTTCGTTGCTGAAATTTTGAGCATGTTCAAAAAATTCGTGCAACAAAATTTCTCTCAAAATAGCCACATGTGTCGCTGGTGTCGCAAAGCCATCACGAACCCTTCTAAATCAAATCAAGTTTATTTGTATAGCGCTTTTAACAATAAACATTGTCGCAAAGCAGCTTTTACAGAATTTGAACGACTTAAAACATGAGCTAATTTTATCCCTAATCTATCCCCAATGAGCAAGCCTGTGGCGACGGTGGCAAGGAAAAACTCCCTCAGACGACATGAGGAAGAAACCTCGAGAGGAACCAGACTCAAAAGGGAACCCATCCTCATTTGGGCAACAACAGACAGCCTGACTATAATATTAACAGTTTTAACAGGTATAACCCTCAACTGTCCTCATGGGGCCGTCCTTCACAGGAGTGGGGCGATAAAACTCCGACCAGACACAGGGCACCAGGATGGATCAAGCAGGTCCGAGGGGCAGAAGAGGCCAGCATCTCAATCCCAGGACCAACATGTAACTCAGAGGGACAGATGGGGGGGGAAGAGAGAGAGAGAGAAAGAAAACACAGGTTGTTAGGTATGCCCTAAAAATGACAAGTATTAAATCTGTGTGGTAGGCTCGCAGAGACGAGAGTCTTTACATCAGGCATAACACACAACAATGGCATGTTAATATGGTAAATATATCATGACCTGCTCTGGCTGGATGCTTGATTGGGTGATGGAAGCACACTCCTCAGCAATGATGAGATGCAGATGGGACCCTTAGGCCTGGCCAAGACAATTCAGTTACATTTCACCGGGTCTGGGACATGCGACAGAATGTCTGACGGCCGATTCCCTGCAGGCTACGATAGCCAGTCGAGGTCTCCACCCTCTCCACCAAAAGATTTCCTGTTGACTCCA
This sequence comes from Neoarius graeffei, assembly GCF_027579695.1. Classification (NCBI taxonomy): domain Eukaryota; kingdom Metazoa; phylum Chordata; class Actinopteri; order Siluriformes; family Ariidae; genus Neoarius; species Neoarius graeffei. Next base: position 63,935,190 of record NC_083589.1, on the reverse strand, counting down.
TGTAACTCAGAGGGACAGATTTGGGGTGGGGGGGAGGGAAAGAAAACACAGGTTGTTAGGTATGCCCAATGTCACCTGAATAAGTAGGAGCAGTATACATATTGCACCGAGTACAAGCAGGGACTCCGGCAACTAACTATGACAGCATAACTAAAAGGGGAGAGCCAGAAGGTAACACAGGCATGAGGGAGCCCCGGGACATAAAGCAGCAGCCACTACACCGTCAACAAACTCGAGTGAGCAAGCGAGTGGGGACTGGCAGCATCTCAAGTCAGTTTCCGTGAGGCTTCCTCTACTTCCCTGCCTGCCGAGGGAAAGCCGGGTTGCGACAGCCTGTGACTAGTTGGAGACCCAACAATTGCAGTAAAATATGCGAGCATCAATTCAGTGTGATTCTAAGTGAAAATTGTCGCTAATTCGCATATTTTATCGCAGTTGTGTCTCCAACTAGTTGCGGGCTGTCGCAGCCCAGTGAGATACTACCCTAAAATGGACACACACGCTGTTTTCAAAGGGTCTTCAAAGGACTGTAATGCTCTCTTTCACAAACACGATTCTGATTCTAAATCTGGGTCTGTCTCTCTCCTCTGTAATATATACAGTATATAAAAATAGTTTCACACTTCAGACTTGATGTGAGTTGCACAAACAACTTTGCATTAGTTTTTATTCGTTTTCTCCCTCTGTGCCTGAATTTCAGCTCGGTCCTTGGTTTGTTTGTTTATTAGTTAGGAAATTATTAGACAGTTAAGTTCAAAGTATTTATTGCCATATGCACAGTAAGGACATGTCCACTTGCACAATGAAATTCTTAGTTTGCTGTCCACCATGAATGCCAATTACAAAAAAATAAATAGATGGAAGAAGTACCGTATTTTCTGGACTATAGAGCGCACCTGTATATAAGCCGCATCCGCTCTATTTAAAAAAAGATATACAAGCCGCACCGGGCTATAAGCCGCAGATATCTATGTTGAAAAATTATTTACTGCATGTACAGAACGATTTTGTACTGTAAATGTACATGTATGTACCTGAACAGATTCTTTCCGAACAGTGCCTTTTAACACGGCAGCAACTTTGCTGATTAAAACGGAACAGAACCAAGAGAAAATAACCGGTATTTATTTACCTTCATTTCTCCTGTGTTTGAAACCACAAGTCACTTTAATCATCTTTGCTGGATTTGAAAATAATTACCAGTTAGTAATTTGTCGTGCGTGTTCTATCTGCTAAAGATCTGCTAATTCTTCTTTGCATTGATTTTTCGTCTATCTTATTTTTGATTCTACTTCCGGTTAGAGCGCCCCTAGCGGTGGAAGAAAAATCCACAGAATAGCCGCACCTTTGTATAAGCCGCATGGTTCAAAACCTAGGAAAAAAGTAGCGGCTTATAGTCCAGAAAATACGGTAATACAAAGGCAATATAGTGCAAAATAAAAGCAAAGAAAAGCAACAGAATCAAAAAAACACCCAGTATATAGTACAAAATAAAGGTAAATGTAGTGCAAAATAGGTAGTGTAATACAAAAATAAGGCAATGATCAGATGTAGCAGCAGAAGGGCAGTAATGTGTGAATGTGCAAACAATATAACCAGTCAAGGAACAACAGTGAAAAGGGCAGTAATGTGCAAACAAATGTAAACAGATGTAATCAGTCAAGGACAGTTTACAGGGAGGTGGTCCATGGTTATAGACTCCTGTCAGCTGTTCAGGAGTCTGATGGTGGTGGGAAAGAAAGAGTTCTTTAGTCTGACAGTCTTACATTTCACACTTCTGTCCCTCCGGCGTGAGGGTAGGAGTGTGAACAGTCCGTGCTGGGGGCAGGTGGGGTCTTTGAGGATGGAGGCAGCTCTCCTGTGGACTCTGCGGTGGTAGATGCTCTGCAGAGAGGGCAGTGGAGTTTTGGTGATCTTCTCAGCAGTCTTCACCAGCCTCTGCAGGCGTTTGCAGTCCATAGCCATAGTGCTGCTGTATCACACAGTGATGCAGTTCATCAGGATGCTCTCAATCACGCAGCTGTAGAAGTTGCTGAGGATATTGGGTGACATGCCAAACTTCCTCAGCCTCCTCAGAAAGTACAGTTGCTGTTGAGCCTTCCTAACCAGCTGTGTGGTGTTGGGTGTCCATGTGAGGTCCTCACTGATGTGAACACCCAGGTATTTGAAGCTACTCACCCTCTCCACCTCAAGCTCCCGGATGAACAGTGGCCGATGAGGTCTCCTCTCCTTCCTCATGTCCACTATCATCTCCTTCATCTTGTCTGTATTGAGGATGAGGTTGTTGTCGTCACACCATGACACCAGACTGGCCACCTCCCTCCTGTAGGCAGTTTCATCACCGCCAGAGATGCATCCTATCACTGCGGTGTCGTCCGCGAACTTCAGGATGATGATGTCCTTGTGGGAGGCGACACAGTCGTGGGCAAACAGTGTAGAGGATGGGGCTGAGGACGCATCCCTGTGGGGTGCCAATGTTTGTGATGATGCTGGATGAAGTCCTATTACCAATCCTGACAGTCTGGGGCCTGCCAGTCAGGAAGTTGAGGAGCCAGTCACAGAGGGTGGGGTGCAAACCAAGTGTGGACAGTTTATGGATGAGTTTGTGGGGGATGACCATGTTGAAGGTAGAAATGTAAAATTGCATAATATCTACATAGTCATGTTTGCTAACTCCATGTTTACAAAACAAATAACCAAGAGGCATCACGAAGAGCGAGAATTAAAGCTGTCCTGATACTGAACCTTGAGGAATACCACAATAAATATTGGACTAAAGCTTGTGAACGATACAAAAACACTGCCAGTCAAGTGTGCAGGTTAGGTCTTGATCCTAAGAATAGATCCTAAATATATCTTTCTTTCTTTGTCAGTTAATTGACCCCTGAACTCATGCCAGGTCTCAAGGTGTGTGTGTGTGTGTGTGTGCGCGCGCACATTAATTGCACTGATCCAGAAGAAAAATTTTAGACACACTCAACTTTCTCTCTTTTTACTTCAAAACTTTAAATTGTTGCACACTGGCGAGAAAACTTGCAAATGACTTCAATTCACGGTATTATTATTCAGTTTCAACAAAACATTAACTGGGTCATTATTCCTGCCACATTCCGCTCCCCCCCCCCCCCCCCCACACACACACACAGCAGAGCAATTAATGGTCATTTGCTGGCCTGTCTGTTCTCCTTCTTGTTAAAAGCCCTCCCCCACTCCACCCCCACAGAAGCAGTTCTCCTCCCAGCATGCTCTTGTTAAAAATCGGGGGCTGACTGTCGCCACGCCACACGCTGGAGAGCACAGCTCTGTCCCAAAATTGATGGATTATGTCTCGGGGTAGTTGTCTGTCTGTCTGTCTGTCTGTCTGTCTACGTGTGCACGCGCACAAGTTTTGGTCAGTAAATAGTCTCGCTCCAGTGGTCCTGTCCCCGTCCTCCATCCACACTACACCACACACTGGGGCAGTTTTTATTGTTGTCGGTTAGCCCTGTGTCTGGGATCTGTTTCAGGGACAGGAGGTGATGAGAAACCACAATGGGCTCAGAACACTTTTTTACTGTCGACAGCGACCGCTCCACACCCCCTCTCCCCCGCCTCCAACAAAAGCAGCCATATTTTTATTTTATTTATTTATTTTTTTTATTCTGACTGTGCAGTCTCAGCACTCTCTCTTAACTACTAATTATTACTTATCATACTGTACAAAATTATCCAAATAAAATCTACAACGGCTCCATGATGGCATATGGCTGATATCATGAAGACGCTCAAACAATAGACCTGTTATTTAAAGACGACAGCTACATTTTGTTCCCGTGATCGATAATTTGTTTTTCTCCACTGCTGTTACCAGTATACCACATTACATGTTCCGAAGCCTCTGATCTAAACTCACACCCAAATTATTTTACGATGTTCGGGGGGTTTTTTTGGTTTGTTTTTGTCCACCAGAGCTTAAAAATCATCCAACATCTTTGTAAGAAATCTTAAGTGTCTGAAAAGGACTGAAGGAATCCTCATCAGTAGCTTAATTCTGTACTTTTCCATGTTAGGTTATAGAATGAAGATCCTCTAATGATAGACCTGTGATTAATTAAAGACAAGTACTATGGTCTGCTTGCATTGTCAGGATTTTACATTGAGGTTTTGCTACTAACATCATAACTAATGGCCCTTTTCCACTACCCTTTTTCAGCTCACTTCAGCCCGACACGGCTCGCGTTTCGACTACCAAAGAATAGCACGACTCGGCTCGCTTCAGCCCTGCTTAGCCCCTAAAACTCGCACCGTTTTGGAGTGGGGCTGAAGCGAGCCAAAGCGAGCCGAGTGAGGCTGGGGGCGTGAGCAGACACTCCCCTGTGCACTGATTGGTGAGGAGGAGTGTCCTCACACGCCCACACACGCCCCGCGAGCACGCTGGGATCTGTAAACACCGTAAACCCGGAAGAAGAATAATTACGAATTACGAGAATTTTTGAAGCCTTATGCGCCTCGCCTCATCTATACGCTCTTGCCAGTATCTGTTGGCGTTGTCGGTGACTACAAGCCACAGCACCAAGACCAGCAACACTAACGACTCCATGTCCTCCATGTTTATTGTTTACTATTCGGGTCGTGAGACTACCGCTTAAAAGGTCACTGATGTCACTGTTTGCGCTGCTTAACGACATCACGTGACGTCCACCCACTTTCGCTAACTCCACCCAATGTGTCCACCCACTTCCAGCCAGCACGGTTGTAGTTGAAATGCAACTTCAATAGCCCCGCTCAGCTCGACTCAGCCCAACTCAGCACGGCACGGCTCAGCCGCGTTTGTAGTGGAAAAGCGGCATAATGGAACTGTAGCCATCCTGCGACTTTGGCATCATCTGATGCATTCCTTCCTCCTACTGGTGACAGATACAAATCAAGAGCTTCAGTTAATGTTCACAATGTTCAAACATCAGAACAGGAAAAATTGTGATCTCACAGTGTGACTTTCTCTCACTGTGGTCTGGGTGTTGGTTTGATCCAGATGGACTGGTTTGAGTATTTCAGAAGCTGCTGATCTCCTGGGGTTTTCACACACAACAGTCTCTAGAGTTTACACAGAATGGTGCAGAAAACAAAAAACACTGAGTGAGTGAGCGACAGTTCTGTGGGTGGAAACAAACGCCGTGTTGATAAGAGAGGGTCAGAGGGGAATGGACAGATTGGGTCGAGCTTTTTTGCCAGGAAGGATATAGTAACTCATATAATCACTCTTTACAGCCGTGGTGAGCAGAAAAGCATCTCAGCATGAAACAGCAGAAGAACACATTGGGTTCCACTCCTGCAGCCAAGAACAGGGATCTTAGAACCAACAACACGTTCCTATTAAAGTGGCTGGAGAGCAGGGGCGATTTCTCAGAGACAACAAGGGAAGCTGAACATCCCCTAAAATTCTCTCCCCAAACTGCGGCATCTATGACGTCGAATTCTCATTAAAACAATAACTTGCATAAATATATGCCCAAGATTATATTTACATTCATAACTATCCCTATGTCATCCTGTAACTTATTTGAGTGATGTCTGACGAACTTGCAGTTCGCTACGAGAATCACCTTTGCTGGCAGCCGGGTATCCGTTGCAGTCTACGAGACGGCTCTGAACAGCCAATTTCGGCTAGTTGTTATTGGTTAAAATCGTCACTTCCGGGGAAGCCGGGTATCTCTGGGGGTAAATGGGACATGGGCGGGCCAAGAAGCCGGGCTGATAAAGGATTATTGGAGGTGGTGTTTGAAAGACGTGAGGAGGGCGGTCGCTGTACTTCGATGTCGGCGAGGAACACGGAAGCATGATCAGTCAGTCCTTAGCGGATGTCGAGAAAGTGTAGTCGTGTGCCAAAGTGCTGTCCGAATTTCTTTTCATATAAACGTTTCTTCTCATTGATGTCTCTGCACATTACTCTGTAAATAAATGTAAATATTACTCGTTCTGCTCCGTTAACTTTCATCCATTCTATCAGTTTGATCATTCGTGAATTCACTCGTTTATTTCATTTGTAGTTCAATCAATGTGGTTGTAGGCTAGCTTGAGCCTTATTGGGATCTGCAGTGCTAGCTGCTAACAGCTGGTATCTATCTGCTATAATGGCAAACGTCGTGGACATGCTTTTGTCAAAACGTTTTGACGCTCTGCCATATGAGGAGAAAGTGAGAATTAAAGAGCAAGGCAGACCAAAGCCCAAGCTTAATCTCATTCAAAAATCAGCAGGTCATAACAGGTCTTTTCAGGTGTCTTGGTATGAAAATGTGAACTGGTTGACTGGGTCTCCTGTGACTAATAAAATGTACTGTTGGCCATGTCTTTTGATGAAGCCCTCTCAGGGAAATTTAGTTTGGTCAAAAGATGGGTTTGGGGACCTGGCGAAATTTCAAAAGGGCTTGCAAAAGGCATGAAACAAGCAATGAGCATCTCACTTCATGTGCAAGACTTAGCTGTCTGGGGAGGGTCAGGGTGGAACATGCCATCGATGAAGGTGCTCGTATACAGTGTGCACCAGCTGGTATGACAGGGTCACAGACCATTTTCTGGAAAAGGAGCGGAGAATTTCCAGACTGTGTTGCAGAAGATGTTCAAGGATGTGTTGCACAGCTGGGTGTTGTGTTAAAGACTCTGTGTTGCATATCAGGGTATGATGTTCAAGGCTCTTCGTTGAATAGCCAGTGATTTTTGGATGTTTGATATTTTTGATTAAGGATATGAGGCACTAGCCTGGCAAGCCAGACTATAACATGAAATGTACAAGCAAAAATACTTTCTGCCACTAGGTAGGGTTGTCTAGTTCACTATGCTAATGGGGCACGCCTTTCTATGCTTTGATATCCGGCCTACAGGTTTTACGATGAATGCGTAAAATGGGCTTCCCCTGTTTTAAAAACCAGCAGCCGCCACTGCTGGAGAGTGTATCTGTCAGACAACTTTTGCTCGATGGGACTCATTTTGTGGTGACCCCATATATCTCTACAAATTTTGCATTATAAACTGTAACAAACAAGCATGGCCTCAATCTGAGTGTAGATAAACGTGTCCTGTTTACTGGTGGTGGGTTTTTTGCTTGTTTTGTTTGTTTTAAATCAGCTGTCGTATTTAAATTGGTGATGGAAAGTTCATCAGACTCCAAATCACCAACCCGTCCTCTGAAAGGTGCCCCAGACCACTGCAGCATTTCAGATGGAACTGAATCATCACTGTTTTGAACAGGTTTGTGCCATGATTGGTCAGAGGAACGTGAAAATAGAAGTGGGGGGAACGCACACACCTTGTGGTGATTTGAACGAGTGGGTGTCAGGAATATGGAGTTAGAAATCTGCCAGAATTTGCAAATCTCTTTTATTCTCTCCACATTTTACTAGATATGAGCAATCGCGCGCTCTGATTGGCTACTCTACTACTAGGATATCAGCTCATATACCATGAGTAGAGAAAAGAAGAAATCTTTGTCACATGCACACTTCAAGCACAGTGAAATTCATCCTCTGCATTTAACCCATCTGAAGCAGTGAACGCACGCGCGCGCACACCAAACAAAATGGCGGAGTGTGTTGCTGAACCAACCAAGGATGAAATAAAAACTCTACTCGAACAAAACCCAAAAAATACAAAAAAGCAACAAAATATGGAATAAAAGTATTTGATGGTAAGGACATATCTTTTTATTTTTCAAGAATGATCACATTTTTCACAAATTGCTCCTGTTATTTCGCCGGTTTGTTTACGCGGAAATGATTGTCAGATGTTTCGTATAAAGTTTCTATTTATCAGATTTGCAAAAAATGCTGTTTTTCAAAATCCAGTGAATGTGGAGAGAATGTTATTCTACTCAATTTCATCATACGTGGATTATAGCGCCATCAGCTCATGTACGACTCGATTTTGAGGAATAACTAATGTATAAAACACACACACACACACACACACACTTGCACCTTACAAACAAATGCAAGACAGGTTTTGCAAATGCAATGAAAGATTGCACATAAATCAGGAACATTTTTTTGCACACTTTTTGTATATAATTCAGTGATTCATTTTGCTCCTAATGACTATGAGTCAAACTGACTCACCACATATTAAATCAATGAGTCAAAAATTTCCAAAGTGAGTCAAAATTACAATACACACTTTAAAAACAAAAAACACAATAGTTATCACTGCCACACTTAAATCATTTAATTCCAACATGTGAACAATTGTGTGAGTTATTCATCTAAGCAAACAATAACAATTTTCAGAATAAAAAAAAGAAAAAAGTATGGAATTAAACAGAATAGTTATTATGGCTGTTTTGACTAGAATTCAAATGCTCCCGGACCCCACAAAGAAATCAATTTGCTTTGCACTTTCATGCGTTTATTTGGCATGATTTTCACATTAAATGCGTTTTCAAATGTACTGCAGTAGCGTTGTTAATGTAAACACTCCTTATCGTTGACCGATGCTACTTCCGCCTAGTGTTTCTGTTAACTCGATCTCGATTGGTCAGTCTTTTTATATCATCCAATGAAAAATTTTCTACTATTAATTCATATTTCCTAAATTTCTAAACCTTTTTACTGAATACCATAGCAAAACTTTAACTGAATTTCCCATTTGATAGGCGCTATTCATATGTTTGGTAAGTAGAAACAAATTTAGATCAATCTTTTATTACCGCAAAGAAATGCTTTGGCAAACATAAATTTTATCGATTAGTACGAGAGAGCTATTTTCACTTGCTTCAAATCGAGGCTGGAAAGGATTTGCATATGCCGAAGCTTTCCAGCCAATGAAATTGCCAACACGTTGCTGACGGAATTAAACGAAGCTAAATATAGGCCCGCCAAGTAAAAAAGACTATAGTAGTCGATAAATGAAGCATTATAACAACAGTTCAGTCATGTTGAACGAGAAAAATATAGCGTCGTTAGGACCTTGCCACTCAGAACAACCTCGAGCTACATCCCTTCGCTCTATATCCTGAATGAAGAGAAGTAACTTGAGGATGTTCCGAGTGCGACCTTGCATCAAAAATATGCACCACAAGCAAAACATCTGCGTCATTTATTTTAAAATTGCGTAAAATACGCATGACGCAGGGCAAAATGAATCACTGATAATTTCGTCTAATTTGAGGAGAACATTTGTTTCATTGACATATTAAAAAGCGTATTTTAGCCATGTTCAGTTTGTGACATTCATCAGAAAATGCACATGTTGGAATGAAAGCTGGAACAAAAAGCCGATGAAATGAGGATAAGGAGACGAGAAGGTCGTGAAGTGTGGGGGCAGGAGATGAGTGTTCAGAATGATAAGGCAAGGCAAGTTTATTTCTATAGCACATTTCATACACAGTGGCAGTTCAATGTGCTTTACAGAAGTAAAAGCAAAACAGTAAACAATAGAGAATAAAATTACATAAAATAAATGGGAAAAATTTAATAAGAAACAATAGTAGAAATAAAATGAAGTAGAAGTTCAAATAGGGGGAGAAAAAAACAAAACAAAAAAAACAGCAGAATCAAATAGAATAAAAGTTAAGTAAAATTTGAAACATGCAGAAACTGTAAAAGTACAGATTATAAAAACATGTATAGAAGACAATATTAATTATTTAACAGAAAGCATCTGAAAACAGCTTGGTCTTTAACCTAGATTTGAAGCTGCCAACAGCAGGAGCATTTTTGATGTCCTCTGGCAGTTGGTTCCATAGCTGTACTGCATAGTAGCTAAAAGCTGCTTCACCACACTTTGTTTTAACAACAGGTTTTACCAGTAAATTTTTCTGCTGTGATCTGGTAGATCTGATTGGGTTAGGCCGCTGCAACATATCAGAGAGGTAATTGGGCCCTGTACCATTTAGAGATTTGTACACCAGCAGCAATGCTTTAAAGTCAATTCTGTAGCTTACTGGAAGCCAGTGAAGGGACCTTAGAATTGGAGTAATGTGCTCTGTTCTTTTTGTTCGTGTGAGAACCCTCGCCGCTGCATTTTGAACCAGCTGAAGTCGTTTGATGGTCTTTTTTGGCAGGCCTGTGAAAAGGCCATTGCAGTAATCAACCCTACTAGAGATGAAGGCATGTATAAGTTTTTCCAGATCATTTTTTGACATAAGTCCTCTTAGTTTGGAAATGTTTTTTAGGTGATAAAATGCCGTTTTAGTGATTGCTTTTATGTGACTGTCAAAGTTTAGCTTGCTGTCCATGAAAACACCAAGATTTTTAACCATTTCTTTAGTTTTAATCCCTTTTGTGTCAAGAATACTGGTAATCCTGAGTCTTTCATCTTTTTTTTCCAAATAGAATTACTTCTGTTTTATCTGTGTTCAGCTGAAGAAAATTTTGTGACATCCAGCTATTGATTTGATCGATACACTGGTAGAGACATTCAAGGGGGGCATAATCATTAGGTGATAGAGCAAAATAAATTTGGGTGTCATCTGCATAGCAGTGATACAAAATTGAGTTGTTCTTGATAATTTGCCCAAGTGGGAGCATATAAAGGTTGAAAAGTAATGGTCCAAGAATCGACCCCTGGGGGACACCACAGGTCAAGGACATTGACGTTGAGGAACAATTTCCCATGGTAACAAAGAAGCTTCTATCTTTTAAGTATGAATTTAAACAATTGAATAACTTTACCAGTCAACCCAACCCAGTGTTCAAGTCGATATAGCAGTATGTTGTGATCAACAGTATCAAAAGCTGCACTAAGGTCCAGTAATACCAGGACGATGTTTTGCCTGCATCAGTATTAAGACGTATGTCATTTATAACTTTAATCAGCGCTGTTTCAGTGCTATGATTGGCACGAAAACCTGACTGAAAATTATCAAAACGGCTGTTTGATATCAAGAAGGCAGTTAATTGATTGAAGACAATTTTTTTTCAAGGATTTTCCCGATGAATGGTAGATTTGATATTGGCCTGTAGTTATTTAATACTGAAGGATCCAGATTATATTTTTTAAGTAGGGGCTTTACAACGGCTTTTTTCAGGGACACAGGAACAACGCCAGTCTCCAGGGATGTATTTATAATTTGAAGCACATCTGTAATTATAAGATGTAGAACAGACTTAAAGTTGGTGGGCAGAATGTCCAATTCAGATGTTGAGGAACTGAGATTTTGTACAGTTTTTTCAAGAGTCTCATAATCAATTAAACAAAATTCTGACATTGTGTTGAAGTTATCTATTTGTGTCATTGGTGATTGCAGTTTTTCAATTTTTTGCAACTGAGATATATTATGAGCAATATTCTGCCGTATTTTATCAATTTTACCTTTGAAGAAGGATGCAAACTCATTGCATTTATTAACTGAGAGTTGTTCAGGTGCTAATTGTGGTGGGGGATTAGTTAGCTTCTCTACTGTTGAAAATAGCACACGGGCATTGTTCATATGTCTGTTTATGATATTGGAGAAGAAAGACTGTCTTGCTTTACGAATTTCATAATTATAATTACAAAGCATCTCTTTATGGATTTGATAATGGATGTGAAGTTTAGATTTGCGCCATTTTCTTTCAGTCTTTCTACATTCTCTCTTTAGCAGTTTAACAGCCGGGTACTGCTTCCATGGTGCTTTCTGCTTATCATTGACTCTTTTGATTTTGAATGGAGCAATATCATCCATAATTTGGGTTATATTTAAATTAAAAATTTCCAGTAAATCATCTACAGAGTCTGACATTTTGGTTGAGTTCTGAGAGAGAGCTTGCTCAAAGAGAACACGTGTTGTCTTTTATGACTCTCCTGCCTATAGTCGTTGAGCTGTTCTGAATGTGAGGAGACATAGAAACATCAGAGAAAACACAGAAATGATCAGATAAGGCCAGGTCAACAACAGTATTAGAAACAGTAAGACCCTTTGTGATGACGAGGTCAAGAGTATGACCACGAGAGTGGGTCGGCCCCTGTACATGTTGTACTAGGTCGAAGTTGTCAATAAGTGCAAGTAGTTCTTTGGCATAAATGTTATCAGTATTATCTACATGCAAGTTAAAATCCCCAGATATAATAAGACAATCAAACTCTAAGCAAATGACTGACAACAGTTCACCAAACTCTTCAAGAAAGACTTTGGCTGAATGTCTCGGAGGCCTGTAAATAGTTAATAATAATATGTTAGGAGAGCATGTAACAAGTGCACATAAGTGTTCAAAGGATGTAAAATCACCAAGTGAGGATTGTTTACATTGAAAAGAGGCTTTGAATATATTTGCGATCCATCCACCTTTCCCCTGTCGGGTAACATTCAAAAAATTTAAAATTTGGGGGAGCTGCTTCAATAAGGGTGGTAGCACTATTTGCTTGATCCAGCCAAGTTTCAGTTAGAAGCAAAAAATCAAGATTGTGTTTGCAAATAAGATCATTAATTAAAAATGACTTGTTTGAAAGTGATCTAACGTTCAGAAGAGCTAGCTTTACAGAAAGTCTAGAAGTAATATCCGCTTGGGCACTCTCTGATATTGTTTTAAAACAGGAAGGAGATTAGATTGGTTTACCCCCTGGGTTAAATGTGCTCTATGTTTTCTATTTCTTATCAACACAGGAATAGAGAATGGCATAAGATAAGATACTGCAGGATAGTTCTCAGTGCATGAAAAGCGTGAAACATTTCAAAACATGTATCGTCATATCGCTGAGCTGTAAGAGCAGACTGCAGTCTGCTGGGGTTTTTTTTTTTTTTTTTTTTTTTTTTAAAGAAGCTTTGCAGTCAAGTATCTTAGAAATGTCTCAGATTAATGTGATATGATGGCAGAGCTCCCTGCACAAGTGACGCTCCATATTTAAGAGAATATAGTAATGTATCAGTCTGTTTATTTTTTATAACCGTATAACAACCGTACATACGATGTCCCACCACAGGGAACCCGATCGTAAGTGCAAGGCAATGGATCTCAAACACCTGACTACCAGGCAACAAAATCTTTATTTACGTAAGCTAGATGGGGCAGTGGTGGCTACTGGTTAAGACTTTGGGTTACTGATCTGAAGGTCATGGGTTCAATTCCCAGCACTGACGAGCTGTCACTGTTGGGCCCTTGAGCAAGGCCCTTAACCCACTCTGCTCCAGGATCACTTTGTCATGTACCCCTTGTTGTATGTCGCTCTGAATAAGAGCCTCTAATAAATGTCTGTAATGTCATTTGTTTTTTGTCCAGCACTCATCTTTAATTTGTTTTTAAAAAATAACGTGGGATTATTTACAAAGACATTTTACAGAAAAACACATTCATGACAGTTTCATTATAAATGAGTTAAAACAATTTTATTAGTTCAGAAGCTTGTTGGACAGGTGACAGTGTAAGCAGATGACTCTTTGACATATCGAGGTCGCAGCTTGAACCCTCGGAGCTCATACAGTGGTGCTTGAAAGTTTGTGATCCCTTTAGAATTTTCTATATTTCTGCATAAATATGACTTAAAACATCTCATCTCATTATCTCTAGCCGCTTTATCCTTCTACAGGGTCGCAGGCGAGCTGGAGCCTATCCCAGCTGACTATGGGCGAAAGGCGGGGTTCACCCTGGACAAGTCGCCAGGTCATCACAGGGCTGACACATAGACACAGACAACCATTCACACTCACATTCACACCTACGCTCAATTTAGAGTCACCAGTTAACCTAACCTGCATGTCTTTGGACTGTGGGGGAAACCGGAGCACCCGGAGGAAACCCACGCGGACACGGGGAGAACATGCAAACTCCACACAGAAAGGCCCTCGCCGGCCCCGGGGCTCGAACCCAGGACCTTCTTGCTGTGAGGCGACAGCGCTAACCACTACATCACCGTGCCGCCCATTTATTGAGGAAAATGATCCAATATTACATATCTGTGAGTGGCAAAAGTATGTGAACCTCTAGGATTAGCAGTTAATTTGAAGGTGAAATTAGAGTCAGGTGTTTTCAATCAATGGGATGACAATCAGGTGTGAGTGGGCACCCCGTTTTATTTAAAGAACAGGGATCTATCCAAGTCTGATTTTCACAACACGTTTGTGGAAGTGTATCATGGCACGAACAAAGGAGATTTCTGAGGACCTCAGAAAAAGCGTTGTTGATGCTCAGCAGAGACAACAACCCCAAGCACACAAGTCGTTCCACCAAAGAATGGTTAAAGAAGAATAAAGTTAATGTTTTGGAATGGCCACGTCAAAGTCCTGACCTTAATCCAATGGAAATATTGTGGAAGGACCTGAAGCGAGCAGTTCATGTGAGGAAACCCACCAACATCCCAGAGTTGAAGCTGTTCTGTACGGAGGAACGGGCTAAAATTCCTCCAAGCCGGTGTGCAGGACTGATCAACAGTTACCGCAAACGTTTAGTTGCAGTTATTGCTGCACAAGGGGGTCACACCAGATACTGAAAGCAAAGGTTCACATACTTTTGCCACTCACAGATATGTAATACTGGATCATTTTCCTCAATAAATAAATGACCAAGTATAATATTTTTGTCTCATTTGTTTAACTGGGTTCTCTTTATCTACTTTTAGGACTTGTGTGAAAATCTGATGATGTTTTAGGTCATATTTATGCAGAAATATAGAAAATTCTAAAGGGTTCACAAACTTTCAAGCACCACTGTACACTGTGTTCAGGTGAGGAGGAAGTTTTCAGTAGGTTTTTCCCCCGAAGGTTTTTATCATACTATGGGTTTGTTTTTCATATCAGGCAGTGTACAGGATCTGTGTGGGGTTTTTTTTTTGTTTTTTGTTTTTTTTATTCTGCAACTCGTGTAAACATAATTATTGTAGAGATCAGTAGTAATGATTATCATCTTCCCTCATTTGTGGATAATCTATATCGATTAGTTCTTATGTGCGATGATATTGGATGGTAACTCTCCAGTAGTGATGTAAAGTAGAGGTCTGCGCAGGTCGGATTTTTCAGTCCCGCTCCCACCTGCGCCCGCATTGTGCAGTCCCGCTCCCGCCTGCGCCCACAAAAAAATTATGATTTCCAGTCCCGCGCCTGCCATATTTTGTCCCGCTCCCGCCCGCAAATCCCGGATGATGCAGACGTTCGCGTTATTTCTCAGGAAAGTTCTTGTCTTGACACAGCGTGATGGTGCCCCGCCCCCTACTTTGAGTGGATTTGAGCATAAATATCTACAGCTCACATTCACGTTTATTATTTACGTTGTTTCTGAATTCAGCATGTAGTGTCTCTAATAATAATAATAATAATAATTAGTGCTGTCAAGTGATTAAAATATTTTTAATCGCGAATCGTACATTATCACATGAGAAACATAATTCTCTGATCAGCATAAAAAAGTGAAATGGGCTTGCTTTGTACCAATGGGTTTGTTTGTTTGTTTTTATTTATTGCAAAGCAGAGCTAGTAAGAGAAGTGAATTGATTTACTGCTTGAGTTAGTCTACAACTCTAATCAGAGAGACAGGTTACACAGTGACGGTAGGCTTGACTCAATGCTATCCCAGAAATCCTTCCTGTAATATGCAAATTTGGCCGCCTCTGATTGGACAGCCAAATTTGCATATATAGTCAAGCCTACAGTCACTGTGTAACCTGTCTCTCTGATTAGAGTTGTAGACTAACGCAAGCAGTTAATCACTTCACTCATGGTTCTCTTGCTAGCTGGGTGTGAACTGCGAGTCATTAGAGTGATCAAAGGATTTCCCGTTAGGGTGATCAGTGGCAAATTTAAGATGCCATTCCTCACTCAATCTGGCAATCTGACTCTCTCTGCAAATTTAGGCATCTTAAAATGTTTTTATTAATGCCAAATAAAATATCCAGCACAAATTATATATGATAGACATAAATTAATAATTTATAAATTTTATTTCAAACACGTTTTTAGTTAGTGGGACTGCAGCTTATCACCGCTCCCACCCGCGCCGCATATGTGCACTCCTGCTCCCGCCCGCGCGCGCATATGTGCACTTCCAGTCCCGCCCGCGCCCGCAATGAGCTTTCAAAATTTGTCCCGCGCCGCACTGCTTTGCGGTGGGTCCCGCTGGAGCGCAGGGCTCTAATGTAAAGTGAAAGCGCTGGTTCACTGCTGTCCCCCAGGCACCCAGCAGAGTCGCACCATAATAAATGTGCTGGTGTTGTTTCTGGCGCATGGCATGTGGCGTCAAAGAAAGGAATAAATAAGTATTGTAACCGCAATGCCTCGTCTCGTCTTCTTCCGCTTATCCGTGACGGGGTCGCGGAGGCAGCAGTCTAAGCATGGAAGCCCAAACTTCCCTTTCCCCAGACACCTCGGCCAGCTCATCGGGAAGAACACCGAGGCGTTCCCAGGCCAGCCGAGAGACATAATCCCTCCAGCGTGTCCTGGGTCTTCCCCGGGGCCTCCTCCCGGGGGGACATGCCTGGAACACCTCACCAGGGAGGCGTCCAGGAGGCATCTGAAAAAGACGCCCGAGCCACCTCAGCTGGTTCCTCTCGATGTGGAGGAGCAGCGGCTCTACTCCGAGCTCCTCCTGAGTGACTGCTTCTCACCCTATCTCTAAGGGAGCGCCCAGCCACCCTGCGAAGGAAACTCATTTCAGCCGCTTGTATCCGCGATCTTGTTCTTTCGGTCATTACCCAAAGCTCATGACCATAGGTGAGAGTCGGAACGTAGATTGACCGGTAAATCGAGAGCTTCGCCTTTTGGCTCAGCTCCTTCTTCACCACGACGGACCAGTAAAGCGACCGCATCACTGCGGAGGCTGCACCGATCCGCCTGTCGATCTCACGCTCCATCCTTCCCTCACTCGTGAACAAGATCCCGAGATACTTAAACTCCTCCACTTGAGGCAGGACTTCTCCACCAACCTGGAGAGGGCAAGCCACCCTTTTCCGGTCGAGAACCATGGCCTCGGACTTGGAGGTGCTGATTCTCATCCCAGCCGCTTCACACTCGACTGCAAACCGCCCCAGTGCATGCTGAAGGTCCTGGTTTGAAGAAGCCAACAGGACATCATCATCCGCAAAAAGCAGAGATGAAATCCTGTGGTTCCCAAACAGGATTCCTTCCGGCCCCTGGCTGCGCCTAGAAATTCTGTCCATAAAAATTATGAACAGAACCGGTGACAAAGGGCAGCCCTGCTGGAGTCCAACATGCACTGGGAACAGGTCTGACTTACTGCCGGCAATGCGAACCAGACTCCTGCTCCGTTCGTACAGGGACCGGACAGACCTTAGCAAAGAGCCCCGAACCCCATACTCCCAAAGCACCCCCCACAGAATACCACGGGGTCACGGTCGAATGCCTTCTCCAGATCCACAAAGCACATGTGGACTGGTTGGGCAAACTCCCATGAACCCTCGAGCACCCTATGAAGGGTAAAGAGCTGGTCCAGTGTTCCGCGACCAGGACGAAAACCGCATTGTTCCTCCTGGATCCGAGGTTCGACTATTGGTCGAATTCTCCTCTCCAGTACCCTGGAGTAAACTTTCCCTGGGAGGCTGAGAAGTGTGATTGGAGCACACTCTCCGGTCCCCTTTCTTAAAAAGAGGGACCACCACCCCAGTCTGCCACTCCAGAGGCACTGTCCCCGACCGCCACGCGATGTTGCAGAGGCGTGTCAACCAAGACAGCCCCACAACATCCAGAGACTTGAGATACTCAGGGCGGATCTCATCCACCCCTGGTGCCTTGCCACCGAGGAGCTTGCAAACCACCTCAGTGACTTCGGCTTGGGTAATGGACGAGTCCACCTCTGAGTCATCAGCTTCAGTCTCCTCAGTGGAAGACATGACGGTGGGATTGAGGAGATCCTCAAAGTATTCCTTCCACCGCCCGATAATGTCCTCAGTCGAGGTCAACAGCTCCCCACCCGCACTGTAAACAGTGTTGGCAGAGTACTGCTTCCCCCTCCTGAGGCGCCGGACGGTTTGCCAGAATTTCTTCGAGGCCGACCGATAGTCCTTCCTCATGGTCTCCCCGAACTCCTCCCAGTTCCGAGTTTTTGCCTCCGCAACTGCCCGAGCTGCAGCACGCCTGGCCTGCCGATACCCGTCGGCTGCCTCAGGAGTCCCGGAGGTCAACATGGCCCGATAGGACTCCTCCTTCAGCTTGACGGCATCCCTTACTTCCGGTGTCCACCACCGGGTTCGGGGATTGCTGCCATGACAGGCACCGGAGACCTTGCGGCCACAGCTCCGAACAGCTGCGTCCACAATGGAGGTAGAGAACATGGTCCACTCAGACTCGATGTCCCCCGCCTCCCTCGGAAGCTGGGAAAAGCTCTCCCGGAGGTGGGAGTTAAAGACCTCCCCAACAGAGTGTTCGGCCAGACGTTCCCAGCAGACCCTCACCATACGTTTGGGCCTGCCAGGTCTGTCCAGCTTCCTCCTCCGCCAGCGGATCCAACTCACCACCAGGTGGTGATCAGTTGACAGCTCAGCCCCTCTCTTCACCCGAGTGTCCAAGACATAGGGCCGGAGATCAGATGAAACGATTACAAAGTCAATCATCGACCTCCGACCTAAGGTGTCCTGGTGCCACGTGCACTTATGGACACCCCTATGCTCTCAGGCAACCCTCTCGTTCACTGGGGTAAACTCCAACACATGGCGGCTGAGCTGGGGAGCTATAAGCAAGCCCACACCAGCCCGCCGCCGCTCACCACGGGCGACTCCAGAGAAGTGGAAAGTCCAGCCCCTCTCGAGGAGCTGGGTTCCAGAGCCCAAGCTGTGCGTGGAGGTGAGCCCGACTATCTCTAGCCGGTACCTCTCAACCTCCCGCACAAGCTCAGGCTCTTTTCCCCCCCAGCGAAGTGACATTCCATGTCCCAACAGCCAGCCGCTGTGTCCGGGGATCAGGTCGTCGAGGCCCCTGCCTTCGACTGCCACCCAATCCACACTGCACCAAACCCCTACTGCTACCTCTGTGGGTGGTGAACCCACAGGAGGTCGGGCCCACGTCACCTCTTCGGGCTGAGCCCGGCCGGGCCCCATGGGCAAAGGCCCGGCCACCAAGCGCTCGCATACGAGCCCCAACCCCGGGCCTGGCTCCAGGGTGGGGCCCCGGCTGCGTCCTACCGGGCGACGTCACGGTCCTGGATTTTTTTTCTCCATAGGGGGTTTTTGGTGAACTGCTCTTGGTCTGGCCTGTCACCTAGGACCTGTCTGCCTTGGGAAACCCTAACAGGGGCATAATGCCCCCGACAACATAGCTCCTAGGATCATTCAAGCACACAAACCCCTCCACCACAATAAGGTTTCAGTTCTAGGAGGGGTGGCAGTTCTAGGAGGGGCAATGCGTCTCTCGTTATTGGTCTCCCTGTCACAAGACAATGCAGTGATTTATTGAGGTGAAAAACACATGACAATTCGATGGTTCATTCATGGTGCTTTGTATTATTTATTATTATCCCATCTGACCATAAGGCCGGTGCGCTGTTGCAGTGGCGAGGCGTCTGTTGTCCACATTTCAGTTAAATCGTATCTCCTCTGTCAGTTCTCCACAGATTTTCTATTCTGATTGCTTTCTTTGAAAGAACTCGTCACTCCACACAAAACCTGGTCATAGTTTTGTCAGATTTTTTTGCTAACGAGTTATTATTTCGGTCTAATTAGTGAATTTTCCGGGCCTCTTGCTAGAATTGTATCTCCTCTCTCATTTCTCATCCGATTCCAGTTCTGATCGATGGTTTGGGTCGATCTTCCCTCTGGGAACATAACTTGTTTGTTTTCTGATTTTCCTGTTGTAAACAATTTGTATACATACATACATACATACATACATACATACATACATACATACATACATACACACACTTTATTTCAGACACCAGAAGTCCATATAGCATTTAAATATATTTAAAAAAAAAAAAAAAAGCAGTATAAATGATAAATAAGGACAAAAAAAAAAGCAAAGAAATAACAAGCACATACGTCAGGACAGTTATAAAAAATATAAACTCTTGCACCAATGCCTCCTAAGCCCGGACGTAAAACGGTAGCAGCTTTTTAGCGGACTGGCCAAGGCCTCAATTATAGCATTCTCAGACCTATCTATACGGCACATAAAACTGTACATTAAATGTCTTAAAAGTGCTTCAAAAGTTGGCACTGCAGAGGACCCAAATAATTCACTGCCACTATGCCACCTAGGGACCCTGAGTAGCAGCCTCATTGCATCATTATATGCTACCTTGAGTCGCTGCATACTACCCTTTTTAAAGCAGGACCACAATTGAGAAGTGTATAAAGGTGTGATGTACGTTCTGAACAAGGAGCATTTCACATCATTGGAGCACATAAACTTACATATAAGCATATTAGCTTGGGAATAAATTTTACATCTCTGTCGATAGATGTCCTTGTCATCTGACCAGTCATCGGATATGACATGTCCAAGATATTTTATTTCATCACACACAGCAAGAGGACCACCTGACAAGGAAAACGTGGGAAAATTTGATTTCCTGTCCCCAACGCTTCTAACTATCATTATTTGGCTCTTCTTAGCATTATACTGTATATCATGATCCAGGCCATACTGAGAGCACAGCACACCTTTAACATCTGCTGTCGCCCAGCACTATAAGGACACAGCAGGACCAAGTCATCTGCATACATCAAATGGTTAACAATAGTGTTGCCCACAAGGCAGCCAGTTTTTAGTCCATTTAACTGATCAGAGAGATAATCCATATACACATTAAATAAAATAGGAGACAAAATCCCACCTTGACGCACTCCATTACTGACAGAAAATGGAGCCGACACAACATTATCCCATTTAACCTGAAACATTTGATGAGCATACCAAAACACTAATATTCTCACTAAAGGCTTAGGGACACCTCGATCTAACAACTTTAGAAATAATTTTTCATGATTGATTCTATCAAATGCTTTAGATGCGTCAATGAAGCACAGGAAAACGGTTGAGTTCAGGCTAGTGTATCTTGCTACAATCTCTTTGTGAGGGAACCGATCAGTGAGGCATAAGGACACAAGGAGGTTTAGTTCAAAGTAAAGGGTTTTTATTACCCAGAAAATGATCAAAGATAAATAAAAGCCACAAACTGAAAATTAGGCCTATAAAATAAATCAACAAAGGTATAAAGACATAAGACACAAAACTAACGTGACTTTAACTAAACAAAGACTGACTTGACACGATGAGACAAAAGGGAAGATATATCGGCTTGGCCAAACCAAAAGACACAAAAAGGGGATAAACTAAATACATAAGCTTAAATCATAACACAGAACAAAGCAACTAAGGCCAAATTCCCCCCTCAGGCACACGGGAGATATAGTACGGCCCAATTCGTCGGCGCCGAGACTTAGGTTTTCTCAGCCCTCAGCCACGCCTTTGCCCAAACAGGAAGGGACCGCCCCCAACACTCAACCAGGTAACTCAAGACAAAAAAACACATGATTAGTGCCAAACAAATAATATAACCTTACAGTGTTAAAATGTGTGCACCCATATAAAACAATGTAAGGCTAAAGAAAGTAAACTAATAAAATAAATAAATAAAACAAAATGTGAACTGAGTTATTTGAGCATGATAGCACATGTGACTGCAAACAACAAAATGTGCAGCAAATCTATAATGTACCAAAAGAAATTAATAATATGCATTGGAAGAGTGAGGGCTGATGTTACCATGTGTGGCTGGAGCCATCACACTCTTTGAGAGCATATATACATAGGTCAGTCCCATGCTTTCTTTTAAAACCAAACTGATTATCGTGAGTATACAAACCACTTTGTATACCCTTTACCACTTTGTTTATTTTCAGTTAAATAGTGTCTCCTCAGCTCTCAATGGATTTCAGTTCTGATTGTTTTATTTGAAAGAACTCGACCTTCTGCACAACACTTGCTCGTTGTGTTTTTGTCAATTTTTTGTAAACAAATTAGTCACTAGGTCGACTTAACACATATATTTTCTTCTGACTAGAATTGTATCTCCTCTCTCATTTATCATGCGATTTCAGTTCTGATCGATGTTTTGGGTCGATCTTCCCTCGGGGAACAGAATGTAGTCCTTTGTTGATGTTCCTGTTGTAAACAGTTTGTGGTGGAGGTTGGTCCTCTCTCACATCGTCACATTTCAGTTCTGTTCGATGTTTTGGTCGTCATGGTTGGTTTGATGGCAGGACAGATGAGATACTACGTCCTTGATGTTCTGGTTGTCCTGTCGCTCCACCACGTTTGTTTGTTTGTTTGTTTGTCATGTCAATGTCATTATCAATATTTATTTCCTGTGTGAACAGGAAGAGGAAAGAGTTGCATCAGTTGCGTCTCCGTGCTCTGTGTCATGTTCCTTCTGCGTTGTTATGGATCATGTAAACGGCGACGTTGAGTCCTGCTCTGTGCTGGTGTACCGACTGGAGAGGCCCGTGTTCAGTGAGGAACACCTCGACACCCAACTGCATAAGAAAGAACGGACCCTGAAACCTGTTGGACAGAGACTCGCTGAACACTGCCGGTAATCTTTTGAGCTTGAATTGTTTACGGTGTGATTTACTGTCCCTTAAATCCTGTGTGTTAAAGTCTACTGTCATTATTTCTGAAATTGAGCTTCCTTTCACCTTCCTTCCTTTAATTACAGCAACACTGGATTTCTGTAATTACAGTCTGAAAAAGCATGTGGTTTAACGGGATGTGACATGAGATAATGCTTCCAGCGCGCTCGCTCACTCTCTCTCACACCGTTTTTTTTTTTCCCCATCAGCTGTTCATCTGAAAGAGCCAAATCCACCATCTTCGGCCTTCTTCCCATCTTATCATGGCTGCCGTCGTATCCAGTGAAGGATTATCTGTTCGGAGACATCGTTTCAGGCCTTAGCACAGGAGTCATGCAGCTGCCTCAAGGTTGGGATCGTGTACCAGTGATGAGCGTGTGTGTTTGTGCTTCCCATGGGGCATTTATAAAGAATAGATCACAAAATAAGGTTTATAAAGAACTGTCTATAGATCTCGAACACTTATCAATCTAAACATCAAGCTACTGATGAACAGTAAACAATATAAACAGCAAGAAAAGACAGGTGTAAAGTGGCACTGTGTGTTTGTGTGAAAATGTTCACTTTAGTGCAGAATGATCTAAATTGTCTCTGGGATTTTGGTCCAATCCGAATCCGTCATGTTGGTCATTTTTGCGAACTGTTGTGTCGTAGCGTCAGGAACGACAGCATACGGCTCTGAGTGGCGCAACAGGACACCGTTCACGCTGTTGATTGGAGCTCATGAGATTGAATCCTGATACTCTCACAGCTATTCATGAGATTGGCTAGTGCCACTGTGGTTGACAGGAGAGCATGAGTATGCCCCTCCCACTCAGAGAGCATGGCCAGTCAGGGGTGTCTGTGGGGAATGTATGTGGAAGAGGGCAGAAAGCACTTTCCTCAGAGTGATTTACACTGCACCCCTCTCTCCCCCTTCCCCACCAGGTCTTGCCTATGCGATGTTAGCTGCTGTTCCTCCAGTCTATGGCCTGTACTCATCGTTCTATCCTGTTGTTCTCTACACGTTCTTCGGCACCTCCAGACACATATCAATAGGTGAGCATCTCTCTGCACCTCACACACTCCTACGTTTTATTTTATATCATCCATCCATCATCTGTAGCGGCTTATCCTGTGCAGGCTTGCAAGCTGGATCCTATCCCAGCTGACTACGGGCGAAAGGCGGGGTTCACCCTGGACAAGTCTCCAGGTCATCACAGGGCTGACACATAGACACAGACAACCATTCACACTCACATTCACACCTACGCTCAATTTAGAGTCACCAGTTAACCTAACCTGCATGTCTTTGGACTGTGGGGGAAACCGGAGCACCCGGAGGAAACCCACGCGGACACGGGGAGAACATGCAAACTCCGCACAGAAAGGCCCTCGCCGGCCACGGGGCTCGAACCCAGGACCTTCTTGCTGTGAGGCGACAGCGCTAACCACTACACCACCGTGCCGCCCCTATTTTATATCATATCTTATTATAATAAATATTAGATAGTTATCTTTATTTTTTCTAATTGTACTCACTTGTTTATTATACTCTGGATTTTATGAGATGCTCAGCATGGTGTGATGAAGTTGAGTTACTGTTATCCTGACAACACACATGTATGACTTTTTAAACTGTTTTATACAGTTTGTTTGTTTTTGTTTGTTTTAAATTTAGGACTTTAATCGTGGAAATTTTCAGAAATCCCCCCCCCCCCCCCCCCCCCAAAAAAAAAAAAAAAAATCCCAGCTCTGTCATTTTTAAACATAATTTTTCTGTGTATTTCTCATTCATTTATTTCTTTAATCTTGGAGAATTTCTGCAGGTTTTTTGTTTCCTCACAAATTTATGATTTTAAAATTTCCGCGAATCTCCGTTTTTTTTTTTTCTCATAAATATTCGACTTCAATCTCAGAAATTGACTTTTTTTTTCACCAGAATATTACTCACCTCCTATAGCTTTGTTTGTTTGTTTGTTTGTTTGTTACCTGTAATAACCCTAATACACAATCTTCCATACTGTATAATGCACTATTTAAAAACACATGACGTTGTGCTGTAGCTGTATTAAACATCTGGAGACGAGTATATTTGTGGTTTTACACTCAGCTGGATTATCCAAAGTGTGCAGACCTTCAGTCCACATGTGTGCTGAAGTTTATTTTGCGGAGTGTAACCATGGAGCAGAAGCTAAAGGGCTAAAACACTCTGTGAGACACAAAACTGAATCGACAGGAAGATAAACACATCCTTCCCTGTGCAGGACTCCTGTGGACTCGAGCTGAGATCTCATGTGTCTCGTGATCAGCACAGTTCCTGTTGAAAAGTGAGCTTTTATGTCCCTTTTTGAGATCTGGTTTTGGGGAAAAAGAAGAAAAGAATGGGCATTTTATCCTCCAGACTTTCTGTAAAAGCCAGTGAATGCCTGAGGCACTGCTGAAGAATAGAATGGAAGATCTTTCAAGGTTTCAGATATATCTCGGAAGAAGGTGTTGATTAATTATCTTTAGCTGCAGCTCTGACAGTAGTGCAGCTCTGAATCACAGTGTTCTACTACTGCGCTTGTTCTAACACGTTATCGTTGCTATAGCAACAGCTCGTTCACAGGAGCGTGTACAGCAGATGCTCGACATGCTGGAAATGTCTTTTTTTTTTTTTTTTTAAGTAAGATGTTTCATTCAGCTGACACTGGACACGTTTGTGGAAGGAGTCTCCAGTGTCAGTGTTTTGTAACAGTCCGAGTTAAAGCCGTGTATGTTTTTGTGACCTAAATCTATATGGAGTGTGATGCCGTTCTTTAATGGTCACAAGTTGTAGTGGTGCAAGAGGATTAAATACTTCAGGAAACTCTATCACCAGACTCCGCCCTCCAGTGCTGTTTGTCCTGAATTCACAAAGATCTTATCCCTATAACCGTGTGTCATGATGACTCGGCATTTCCTGTTATACACTCCTGTAACGTGTTGCACGAGATCCTGTGATTACGATGCTGATAATCTCACAGTGCTGTGGTTTATAAACCACAGCGATCCAAAGCAAAGAGAAAAATTAGTGTTTTGGATAAAATGTCAAACCTGCAGCTTTATGACCCTGAGTTTGTGTTTATTTTACTGTTCAGTCAGTTCAATTCAGTTCAGTTCAGTTGGTCGGGTTCACTGCCCGAACTGATAATCGCATCATCGGTTTTTCTTTGGCTAATCAGACACAATGTTCGCCGCCACTCTTGCCAGAGCGGTTTGGGGCCAGGAGGGCACTTGAGCCAGTCCTGCTGGTCTAGGGAATCGAACCAGCAACCTTTTGGTTCCAAAGCTGTTTCTCCAACCATTAGGCCATGGCTCCCCCTATTTTACTGTATGCAGAGAATATGGACGTCTCTCCTGCTATTACAGGAACACCGTGTATTAAAATGTTTTTATTAACGCGTTAGTTCAAGTAAGTTGTCGTTTCTATAGTAACAGCTCATTCACAGGGACTTGCACAGGGGACCCTTCACTTATCTCGATTAAAAAAGGGTTTGTTAGTTTATTTCATGTTATTGGAATGAGTCTCCAGCCTTGTAACAGTCAGAGGTGAAGTTGGAATTTGATGTTTTTCCAAATCTAAAACTTTGAACTCAAAAGCTGTGGGTTGTTCTGTTTGTTTTTGTGTGATGCCCTTGAGCGAACTATTGATTTATGTGATTTTTCAAAGATCTGGTAACCAAGGAGTTGTGCACTACAGGCAGGTGAGTTCATTAATCTCACTAACTGGGTTTCAGTTGCAGTGTTGCACAAAATAGAAATTTTCTTTAAGAAAAAAAAAAAAGTTGACAGAACATAATTACGACCTGTTCGTGTTTCTGTTGAGTGACGTTATACAGTTTAACGCGATCGTCGTTCCAGTTAAACACAGTGATGGAAAACACGAAATGTGAAAACTATTGCTTCGTTGAATCATCTGAAAAGCCACCTCATGCTAGTGTAAAGTGTTTTGCAATACTTAAGAGTTATTTTCAAAATTCGAAAGTTTCCATTCCTCTTCCTCCCCTTGTCAAATTGTGCATTAAGCAGGTGACTGGAATCACGGTACAGACTCGCCGAGAAACTGGAATGAAGTGCGTGCGTCAGCTGACTCCGAATACGAGGAACGTTTCCTGTGTAAATATTGATGGAAAACAAGTGATGCCGTCCCTGGTGAATTTTTTGTTTTGTGAAGCTTCCAACAAATTTCAGTTTAACCCACCCACCCCAAAAAAACGTAAAAATCTTGTTTTATTTTTTTCTGTTGAATTGTGGTGTGTGTGTGTGTGTGTGTGTGTGTGTGTGTGTGTGTGTGTGTGTGTGTGTTTTCTCCTCACAGCTGGAGGAGCTGAACAGACATTTCCACAAAAATACATGTAACTCTAAATGGATAAAAAGTACAAAGTGTCATTCTCGAATAAATAAAATGATCAACGTTGTAAATGTCTGTGGTGTCCGAGGAATAAACCACTGCAGGTTATGAACAGTAACTCTGCCTCATATTATTGATTAGTGTCCTGTAACATTACGCCCCCCGGTGTGTTAATTCTTTCTAACTTGCTTTGCTCATTGTTGCTGTTGTTGTCGTCTGTCTGTCCTGCAGGCACGTTTGCGGTGATCAGTCTGATGGTTGGAAGCGTGGTGGTGAGAGAGGCTCCAGACTCCATGTTTCCCCTGAACGGGACAAATGGGACGGAGCTGATCGACGTGGCAACTCGAGACGCCAGGAGGGTGCAGGTGGCCGTGGCGCTCACCGCACTCATGGGAATGATTCAGGTACACGGCCGCACCGGAACGGCTCCGAGAGTCCGATCAGTTAAAGATCGGAACAGTGGGATTGGTGTAAACCTCGTCTGAGGAACTGTCTCAGCACTCGACACGACAGCATGGACTGTTTTTAACCCCTTCGGACATCATGTGTACAGTCGTACACATGAAGTTCCATAGTATTTTTTTATTTTTTTATTTTTTCCTAGTGTCCAAAGGGGTTGTACACAGTCTAGCAGAGGTGGGACAAAGTCACTAATGTGCAAGTCACAAGTCAAGGCACTTTTGACCAAGTCAAGTCCAAGTCCTACCCAAGCCAAATCGAGTCCAAGTCTCATTTTTTTCTAAGTCCCTAACAAGTCACCATTTATTCTACAGGCAATCAACACATTTTTGATCACAAATGTATTACCTCTCCACACTGCAGTGTATGTCCTCCTTTTCCAGTCACCTTGGATAAAAATGTCTGCTAAATGTAATGTCAGTGATTCATAGAGTCAGCACAAGTAACTACAGTACACTCATTCTTTTCCATTTTAAAATGTTTTAGAGCTTGTGCCCCAAGACAATCAAAGAATCTCAGAGGAGACAATGATTAGTTAGTTAACGTTAGTAAAGCATCCTAAATTTTCAGTGAGTTTAGTTTGAGTGAGTCAGTGTACATCTGAGGCTAAGGGTGTGAGAATGAGTGAAAGTATGACCATTTCCTGAAATTTTTTATTGGAAAATTAGTGAGAAATTCAAACAAAATTCTAAACAAAACTAGTACTGGTACTGTGTAACAAAAATCATTTTCTTTTCATTTCATTCATGTCATTTTTCACATAAAAATGCTTTTCATGTGCATTTTAAGACATGAAACTCAAAGTCCAAGCTAACAGATGATCTGTGTACTTTTAGAATCAAAGAATGGTTTTCCTTCTGAAGTTAGGCACTGTCCCAACATACAACATGACACGCCTTCAACACAATACAACGTGACTTGAGTACGTTTGTGTGTGTGAGAGAGACCAACTATTCTACAGAAACCATTGTGCATTCACACTTAATTCCCACTGACAGAGAACATACGAACAGGCTCTCCTGTGGCAAAGAATGCCCATTTCCTATCCAAATGAATTTAGCTAATTAAGCCTTTCTTTGAACATCATATCACTGTGAGCTGACTGTGTGTGTGTGTGTGTGTGTGTGTGTGTGTGTGTGTGTGTGTACCAGGTCACCACAGTGGCAAATATCTTTGTAACAAGGTGTCTGTGTGCGTGAGAGAGAGAGAGAGGGAGAGAGAGAGCCACTGACAAACTCCGGAAATATCTGTTCTCCACTACTGAGAGAGGGATGTTGCATCCAATGACCAAATCTGTTAGTATTGAATTTGTGATGGCTTTTTGTTGTGGGTGGGTAGCAGTGGACTGTGTATCTTTTGCAGTAAGGAATCCAGAAATGGACGGCTGCTCTGTCTCACTTGGGATGATCTTGTTCTTCAGATATTCTGCAAATCTAAACAAGAAAAAAAATGTAAATTAGTAGGCCTACTTGTTTTCTGTTTTTAATCATGTAGACATTAACATGTTTTTATCATTTTCAATACCAAAGTCTGAGTTCATTTAATCTGAACATATTTGTTTATACACAGTATAATGTTTAATACAAGCCAGCCAGGATGTTCCCTTAAAGGTCCCATGGCATGGTGGTTTGTTGATGCTTTAAACGGGCTCGTGGAGGTTTCCGGATGTTATATCCGCAGCCTTTCTCGAAATGAACCCTCGGCACGTAGATATAGCCTCCTGGGAGAAAGCCCCATTTCAGCGCTTTTCCCAGTGCGTCGTTTTGCTAATGAGAAGCAGGAGGCGGGGAAGGGTAGAGGGTGGGGGCGGGTCTTATCATTAATATTCATGACATGTAAACGTGTTACCTCTGATTGGCTAACAGCACTGTGACGCTACCTCCAGTGGGTCAGAACAAGCGGATGTGGGTGTCTTGCTATGGCGAGAGAGAAGGAACAAACCGCGAAGGGAAAAATACCGCGCGCTGACGTCATTAAGGTGCGACGCGAGGAAATAAATTCAACAAATGTTTGGGTTTTTACTGAACAAACAAACAAGTAAAATGAACGAGTGACTTAAAAAAAAGAATGTGGGTGTCTTTGTAAAAACTGTTTTGATTGGCTATTATAACAGAGCATGCTGCATGCTTTTTGGTTTTGTAGCGCAGAGTACCTGGCTAACTGCAGGAAGCGGTTAGCTGCACAGCTAATGTAGCCATTGCAAGGCTAACGTGGCACCGATTTTAAAACACGGCAAAAAGACTTAACAGTTCTACACTTACTTGTTCGGTGTTTGTGGCTGATGCGGCAGGGATGCTTGGTACGGACCCAGGCTTCAGTGACAGTTGATGTGCAAAACCTGCCCTGTACTGTCCCAAGTTGTGGAAACATTCCTCAGGAAAATGCTTCCGACAAACATACACCGTCTTAGGTAGACTCGACGGTGTATTATTGGAGTAAATAAAATTAAGCCACTGCGTCTTCAGGGGCTCTCCCGTCGGCAGTAAAAACAGACTCCTTTCTGTGTTGTCACATCCATGTACAGTGCATTTTCCATGTTTGGTGGCAACTTTTGAGCTGGGCGGGCAATCCATACAGTGGGTGGGAATCCAGAGGGGGGGCGTGGGGATCATCTCCCTTGCTGACGTAGGCAAGGGAAGAGCTTATCAACGCGCCGTTTTGACGCGCCATTCTCAAATGTTGGGCATAGTTTGGTTTACACATTATGAAATTTCTAGCCACTGGGGTGACTTAAGGTCAGAAGAACTTATTTTAATGTTAAAAAAACCTCAAAGTGAAAATTTCATGCCATGGGACCTTTAAGCAGTTTAGCTAGACCACAATGCATTCACTAAACACTCGCTAAAATACTGGTAGCCTCAGTAAACACAGAACGTTGTGACGATGTAGCCAGAATCGGAGTCCTCTAGGGCTCTGGCCAGAATGTGAGAATGAAGCCCTGGCAACATTCTAGAGAGCCGTATAATAAAGTAGAATAAACAGTTGTTGTAAATTTCAGAATGTTCAGCGGAATCCTCCAGATCCAAGTTGCGTGCTTTTGGCGAATTTGTTTTCTCGCCAGAGACTAATAAATGCACTGGTAAAGCCACGCTATGTAGAGGCATTGTGTGCCCTGTCGCTTGGGTAAGACTGTGGGATAATGCTTCGCGTCGGAGTAGGCTACACTCCAATCTGTCGGGATGTACTGCGCTATAAAACGTCAGCTGAGCTTACATTTTACATAGCCCAAATGGCCCATTATTCACATTGCCTACATGACACCAGAGAGAGGAAGAGAATAGAATTGAATGTCTCTGATGACGCGTAATCCCAGCACTAATAACACACATCGCACAGCGTCCACGACTTGGTGCAGTACGTAGCAAACAGTTAAACGCCTGGTTTAACTTGCATTGCTAGTCATCTCGTCTCAGTGGTTTAAATGCCTTTCATGACAAGCACTGACTTTCCCATTGCAAAGAGCGAACTTCTGTTTTACATACTTAGTTTGCAGCCTGGGTAACTGTTTGTTTATTTGATTCACGTTTTATCCTTTGCTGTCCGGTTCTTATCATAAGTCTGTGTTGTTCTGACCAGAGCCTTTATAACAATCTTGTAAACGTTCTCTGCTCTGACCAAATCACCACCTTCTGGCTATGCCTTCCCAATGCGTGTTAACTGGTAGCCTAGTCCACATAATCTAACACTAGACTGAACACAAAAGCAATCCAATAAAAAATCTACTTCACTATTTTATATTCAGCAAAGCAAAACAAATCCTTGACAGCGTTAATACATTAACACATTCCACTTCTAGCCACCAACTAGCCTGTACAGATTCTTGCTAGCTGTAGCCTAGCTTTGTTACTTACTTTTCCTTATGCAGCCTCAGGTGACGAGCGAAGTTTGATGTGGTTGACTGGCTGTCCGAAATTGTGGCTCCACATGTTCTGCACGTAGCAATGCGTTTGCCATCTGTATTGGAGTATTCTTTAAATCCAAAGGAAATTACGCGGGGAATCATGTTTTTATCCGTCCGTTCATCATTCAGCGTCATCAATGTTCAGCGTCCTCGTTGCCCATCACCGTTTGGTTTTTCATTTGAACCAGTTGAAGTGCTTGAGTGACACCTAGTGCTAGTGGATTGAGCTGCCGTAGCCTAGGACAAGGAGCTACACCGCATTCAAATAACGAGTGTACTTGGATTCAAAATCGAGGGGGAAAAAAAAAGAATATTTATACCTGATACGCCAAGTCATTGCAAGCTAAAACTGTCAAGTCCAAGTCAAGTCTCGAGTCAACAGCATGCAAGTCCGAGTCGAGTTGCAAGTCATTCCTCATCTAGGGATTTCAAGTCTCAAGTCATCAAAATGGTGACTCGAGTCCAAGTCACATGACTCGAGTCCACATGTCTGCAGTCTAGTGCTCAAGTTTATATACCCTTTAAACAAAATGAGGGGAAACAAACATTTTGCCTCATTTTCTCTCTCTCTCTCTCTCTCTCTCTCTCTCTCTCTCTCTCTCTCTCTCTGTGTGCAGCTGCTGCTCGGTGTGCTGAGGTTCGGTTTCGTGGCGATTTATCTGACCGAGCCGTTGGTGCGAGGCTTCACCACCGCTGCTGCGTTGCACGTCTTGGTCTCTCAGCTGAAATACTTTTTGGGGGTTAAAACCCAGCGCTACGGCGGGCCGTTATCTGTTGTCTACGTGAGTGAACTTCTCAAAACACACATGATCTGTTCCTGTGGTCTGATGCATGACTGCTGGAACACGTCCCGGTGCTGGGTTTGATCACTTTCTCTGTTGATTTTGGCTCAGGTTGCATTTTTTTCTTTGCACATGAGCACAAGGTCAAGGTTAAATCTGTGCACGGTCATGTAAACCACATTTAAGATAATTTTAATCGCTCAGCATTTTCAGCCCTTTTCCAGCCCAGATTTGTTTTCTAGTAAATAAACACGTCAGTAAATAAACACGTCTCATGCTTTTAGAGCGTTTCAGATTTTTTTATTTTCTACACCTATGTAACTGAACTCTCCGCGGTCGCCATTTTTACCCCCAGTGTGACGAGCGGGTGCGTGACCAGCGCCTTCATGGCTGCAGGAGCGGACGGCTGCTTGCTTGCGCTGGATTACCTCCCCCCCCCCCCCCCCCCCCCCAAAGTCCCGTGTTTAAAGTGTACCTGTGTTGTAGTTGTGCTTATGCAAAGGCTTTTTTTTTAAATGTTCCCACACTGTACTCCTGACAGGAGCATAGTGTGGGGGGGGTTCTTTTTTCCTTATCTCTCCTCATGTTGTTTCCTTTTTATCTTTTATCCCTGTCTTCCTGTCCTGTCTACCCTATGTCAATTGTATGTTGTATATGTACGGACAGGTTGACGGCTAATTTCGCTGGTACTTGTGACTAGTGACAATAAAGGGCATCATCATGAATAAAAAGTATCAACATCGTTCATTTTATAAATAAAACCGTGAATAAATAATTGTGATGGAGGAATAAACACTTCATGGTGTGCTGTTTTAGGAAAATGATCAACTTCAGGGAGAACTCAAGGGTTTTTTATCTATTCCCTTTTCACACTTCAGTGTTTTTTGTTAATTTTGGTTTCAGCCATCAATTTTCAGTTTGGCACATCACTATACGTCTTACAGTCCGCCAGTAAGTAAATAAATAAAATCAATTATTAGAAAATGTGTAATGCTTGATTTGGCTCAGTTTTAACAATTAACTATAAACAGTAAACTTTTGCTAAATAAATGGGTAGATATAAAAACTATATAATGACACACACACACACACACACACACACACACACACGACATTGTAAAAAAAAAAAATTATAATCGCAAAATAAATTGATAAGTAAAATGAATATTTGACAAATATTTTAGCAAAAAAAGAAATTAATAATAACTTGGCTATTTATTTATTGAACAATTAATCAGTGAATATACTAAAATGAATTAGAAAATGTATTGCTTGATTTTTTTTTAATATTTTTAATAATTAACTGCATAAGTTAAATATTGAACAACTATAATTATGAATAAATGGATAAAATGTTGTACATACACATGTATAATAAATATATTTATTTTATTGTAAATAAATTATATTGGAGATGCATGATATTTATGTTAAAAAGCAAAAATAAATGAGCAGAATAAAAATAATAGATTAAGTAAAAATTAAATTATTTTAAATGAGCAAATAAATATTTTAACAAAAATAGACATTTTGTTTATTTGGTAAGAGGGTGGTGTGGAGCTGTGCATGTGTGTCTTTTATCAGAAGCAGAATTTCCCAACTGATGGTTCTGTGCTCATGATGTTCTCTGTGCAGAGTCTCATCGGTGTGTTTCAACACATCGGCAGCACTAACGTCAGCACGCTCACCGTGGGATTGGTGTGTATCGTCTTCCTCTATGGCGTGAAGGACATTAACGAGCGTTTCAAAAACAAGCTGCCCATCCCCATTCCTGGAGAGATCATCGTGGTAACATTGTCCTTTTAAAACTCACCTCATTGTGGACAACTTCATGTCTGCGCGTGCGTGTGTAGGTTCACACTGCCGTGAATTTGCAGGTGATGGTCTCGACAGGAATCTCCTATGGCATGGCTCTATGTGAGAAGTACCAGGTGGACGTTGTGGGAGAAATCCCGAAAGGGTGAGTCCCAGTGCTGCGGTGTCTCGTGTGTGTGGGGGGGAGTGCAGTGTGGGGTGCGGTGTCTCGTGTGTGTGGTGGTGGGGGGGAGTGCAGTGTGTGTGTGTGGTGCAGTGTCTCGTGTGTGGTGGGGGGGGGAGTGCAGTGTGTGGTGGGGGGGAAGTGCAGTGTGTGTGGGGGGGGAAGTGCAGTGTGTGGGGGGGGAAGTGCAGTGTGTGTGGGGGGGGGGGGAGTGCAGTGTGTGTGTGGGGGGGGAGTGCAGTGTGTGTGTGGGGGGGGAGTGCAGTGTGTGTGTGGGGGGAGTGCAGTGTGTGTGTGGGGGGAGTGCAGTGTGTGTGTGGGGGGGAGTGCAGTGTGTGTGTGGGGGGGAGTGCAGTGTGTGTGTGGGGGGGAGTGCAGTGTGTGTGTGGGGGGGGGGAGTGCAGTGTGTGTGTGGGGGGGAGTGCAGTGTGTGTGGGGGGGGAGTGCAGTGTGTGTGGGGGGGGGGAGTGCAGTGTGTGTGGGGGGGGGGAGTGCAGTGTGTGTGGGGGGGGGGAGTGCAGTGTGTGTGTGTGGGGGGGAGTGCAGTGTGTGTGTGGGGGGGAGTGCAGTGTGTGTGTGGGGGGGGAGTGCAGTGTGTGTGTGGGGGGGAGTGCAGTGTGTGTGTGGGGGGGAGTGCAGTGTGTGTGGGGGGGGGAGTGCAGTGTGTGGGGGGGGGGGAGTGCAGTGTGTGTGGGGGGGGGAGTGCAGTGTGTGTGTGGGGGGGGGGGAGTGCAGTGTGTGTGGGGGGGGGGGAGTGCAGTGTGTGTGGGGGGGGGGAGTGCAGTGTGTGTGGGGGGGGGGAGTGCAGTGTGTGTGGGGGGGGAGTGCAGTGTGTGTGTGGGAGTGCAGTGTGTGTGTGTGGGAGTGCAGTGTGTGTGGGAGTGCAGTGTGTGTGGGAGTGCAGTGTGTGGGGGGGGGAGTGCAGTGTGTGGGGGGGGGGGAGTGCAGTGTGTGTGTGTGGGGGGAGTGCAGTGTGTGTGTGTGGGGGGGGAGTGCAGTGTGTGTGGGGGGGGGAGTGCAGTGTGTGTGGGGGGGGGAGTGCAGTGTGTGTGGGGGGGGGGAGTGCAGTGTGTGGGGGGGGGAGTGCAGTGTGTGTGGGGGGGGGAGTGCAGTGTGTGTGGGGGGGGGAGTGCAGTGTGTGTGGGGGGGGAGTGCAGTGTGTGTGTGTGGGAGTGCAGTGTGTGTGTGGGAGTGCAGTGTGTGTGGGGGGGGGAGTGCAGTGTGTGTGGGGGGGGGAGTGCAGTGTGTGTGGGGGGGGAGTGCAGTGTGTGTGGGGGGGGAGTGCAGTGTCTGTGGGGGGGAATGCAGTGTGTGTGGGGGGGGGAGTGCAGTGTGTGTGGGGGGGGAGTGCAGTGTGTGTGTGGGGGGGGAGTGCAGTGTGTGTGTGGGGGGGGAGTGCAGTGTGTGTGGGGGGGGGAGTGCAGTGTGTGTGGGGGGGGGAGTGCAGTGTGTGTGTGGGGGGGGGAGTGCAGTGTGTGTGTGGGGGGGGAGTGCAGTGTGTGTGTGGGGGGGGGAGTGCAGTGTGTGGGGGGGGGGGTGCAGTGTGTGTGTGGGGGGGGAGTTCAGTGTGTGTGGGGGGGGGGAGTGCAGTGTGTGTGGGGGGGGAAGTGCAGTGTGTGTGGGGGGGGAGTGCAGTGTGTGTGGGGGGGGAGTGCAGTGTGTGTGTGGGGGGGGGAGTGCAGTGTGTGTGTGGGGGGGGGAGTGCAGTGTGTGTGTGGGGGGGGGAGTGCAGTGTGTGTGTGGGGGGGGGAGTGCAGTGTGTGTGTGGGGGGGAGTGCAGTGTGTGTGTGTGGGGGGGGGAGTGCAGTGGGTGGGGGGGAGTGCAGTGGGTGGGGGGGAGTGCAGTGTGTGTGTGTGGGAGTGCAGTGTGTGTGTGGGAGTGCAGTGTGTGTGGGAGTGCAGTGTGTGTGTGTGGGAGTGCAGTGTGTGTGTGTGGGAGTGCAGTGTGTGTGTGTGGGAGTGCAGTGTGTGTGGGTGGGAGTGCAGTGTGTGTGGGTGGGAGTGCAGTGTGTGTGGGTGGGAGTGCAGTGTGTGTGGGGGGGAGTGCAGTGTGTGTGGGGGGGGAGTGCAGTGTGTGTGGGGGGGGGAGTGCAGTGTGTGTGGGGGGGGAGTGCAGTGTGTGTGGGGGGGAGTGCAGTGTGTGTGGGGGGGGAGTGCAGTGTGTGTGGGGGGGAAGTGCAGTGTGTGTGGGGGGGGAGTGCAGTGTGTGTGGGGGGGGGAGTGCAGTGTGTGTGGGGGGGGAGTGCAGTGTGTGTGGGGGGGGAGTGCAGTGTGTGGGGGGGGGGAGTGCAGTGTGTGGGGGGGGGAGTGCAGTGTGTGGGGGGGGGGAGTGCAGTGTGTGGGGGGGGGAGTGCAGTGTGTGTGTGGGGGGAGTGCAGTGTGTGTGTGGGGGGAGTGCAGTGTGTGTGTGTGGGAGTGCAGTGTGTGTGTGTGTGGGAGTGCAGTGTGTGTGTGGGGGGGGAGTGCAGTGTGTGTGTGGGGGGGGAGTGCAGTGTGTGTGTGGGGGGGGAGTGCAGTGTGTGTGGGGGGGGAGTGCAGTGTGTGTGGGGGGGGGGAGTGCAGTGTGTGTGTGGGGGGGAGGGCAGTGTGTGTGTGGGGGGGGAGGGCAGTGTGTGTGTGGGGGGAGTGCAGTGTGTGTGGGGGGGGAGTGCAGTGCACTGTGTGTGTGGGGGGAAGTGCAGTGTGTGTGTGGGGGGGGGAGTGCAGTGTGTGGGGGGGGAGTGCAGTGTGTGTGTGGGGGGGGAGTGCAGTGTGTGTGTGTGTGTGGGAGTGCAGTGTGTGTGTGTGTGTGGGAGTGCAGTGTGTGTGGGGGGGGAGTGCAGTGTGTGTGGGGGGGGGAGTGCAGTGTGTGTGGGGGGGGAGTGCAGTGTGTGTGTGTGTGGGGGGAGTGCAGTGTGTGTGTGTGTGTGTGGGAGTGCAGTGTGTGTGGGGGGGGGAGTGCAGTGTGTGTGGGGGGGGAGTGCAGTGTGTGTGTGGGGGGGGAGTGCAGTGTGTGTGTGGGGGGGGAGTGCAGTGTGTGTGTGGGGGGGAGTGCAGTGTGTGTGTGTGGGAGTGCAGTGTGTGTGTGTGGGAGTGCAGTGTGTGTGTGTGGGAGTGCAGTGTGTGTGGGGGGGGGGAGTGCAGTGTGTGTGTGGGGGGGGAGTGCAGTGTGTGTGTGTGGGGGGAGTGCAGTGTGTGTGGGGGGGGGAGTGCAGTGTGTGTGTGGGGGGGAGGGCAGTGTGTGTGTGGGGGGGAGTGCAGTGTGTGTGTGGGGGGGAGTGCAGTGTGTGTGTGGGGGGAGTGCAGTGCACTGTGTGTGTGGGGGGAAGTGCAGTGTGTGTGGGAGGGGGAGTGCAGTGTGTGTGGGGGGGGAGTGCAGTGTGTGTGTGGGGGGGGAGTGCAGTGTGTGTGGGGGGGGGAGTGCAGTGTGTGTGGGGGGGGGGAGTGCAGTGTGTGTGTGTGGGGGGGAGTGCAGTGTGTGTGGGGGGGGAGTGCAGTGTGTGTGGGGGGGGGAGTGCAGTGTGTGTGGGGGGGGAGTGCAGTGTGTGTGTGTGGGGGGGGAGTGCAGTGTGTGTGTGTGTGTGGGAGTGCAGTGTGTGTGGGGGGGAGTGCAGTGTGTGTGTGGGGGGGGAGTGCAGTGTGTGTGTGGGGGGGGAGTGCAGTGTGTGTGGGGGGAGTGCAGTGTGTGTGTGGGGGGGGAGTGCAGTGTGTGTGGGGGGGGAGTGCAGTGTGTGTGTGGGGGGGGAGTGCAGTGTGTGTGTGTGTGTGGGAGTGCAGTGTGTGTGTGTGTGTGGGAGTGCAGTGTGTGTGGGGGGGGAGTGCAGTGTGTGTGGGGGGGGAGTGCAGTGTGTGTGTGTGTGGGGGGGAGTGCAGTGTGTGTGTGTGTGTGTGGGAGTGCAGTGTGTGTGGGGGGGGAGTGCAGTGTGTGTGGGGGGGGAGTGCAGTGTGTGTGTGGGGGGGGAGTGCAGTGTGTGTGTGGGGGGGGAGTGCAGTGTGTGTGTGGGGGGGAGTGCAGTGTGTGTGTGTGGGAGTGCAGTGTGTGTGTGTGGGAGTGCAGTGTGTGTGTGTGGGAGTGCAGTGTGTGTGGGGGGGGGAGTGCAGTGTGTGTGTGGGGGGGGAGTGCAGTGTGTGTGTGTGGGGAGTGCAGTGTGTGTGGGGGGGGGGAGTGCAGTGTGTGTGTGGGGGGGGAGGGCAGTGTGTGTGTGGGGGGGAGTGCAGTGTGTGTGTGGGGGGGAGTGCAGTGTGTGTGTGGGGGGAGTGCAGTGCACTGTGTGTGTGGGGGGAAGTGCAGTGTGTGTGGGAGGGGGAGTGCAGTGTGTGTGGGGGGGGAGTGCAGTGTGTGTGTGGGGGGGGAGTGCAGTGTGTGTGGGGGGGGGGGAGTGCAGTGTGTGTGGGGGGGGGGAGTGCAGTGTGTGTGTGTGTGTGGGGAGTGCAGTGTGTGTGGGGGGGGAGTGCAGTGTGTGTGGGGGGGGAGTGCAGTGTGTGTGGGGGGGGAGTGCAGTGTGTGTGTGTGGGGGGGGAGTGCAGTGTGTGTGTGTGTGTGGGAGTGCAGTGTGTGTGGGGGGGAGTGCAGTGTGTGTGTGGGGGGGGAGTGCAGTGTGTGTGTGGGGGGGGAGTGCAGTGTGTGTGGGGGGAGTGCAGTGTGTGTGTGGGGGGGGGAGTGCAGTGTGTGTGTGGGAGTGCAGTGTGTGTGGGGGGGGAGTGCAGTGTGTGTGTGGGGGGGGGAGTGCAGTGTGTGTGTGTGGGGGGAGTGCAGTGTGTGTGTGGGGGGGAGTGCAGTGTGTGTGTGGGGGGGAGTGCAGTGTGTGTGTGTGGGGGGGAGTGCAGTGTGTGGGGGGGGGGAGTGCAGTGTGTGTGTGGGGGGAGTGCAGTGTGTGTGTGGGGGGAGTGCAGTGTGTGTGGGGGGGGGGAGTGCAGTGTGTGTGTGGGGGGAGTGCAGTGTGGGGGGGGGGAGTGCAGTGTGTGTGGGGGGGGGAGTGCAGTGTGTGTGGGGGGGGGAGTGCAGTGTGTGTGGGGGGGGGAGTGCAGTGTGTGTGTGGGGGGGGAGTGCAGTGTGTGTGTGGGGGGGGAGTGCAGTGTGTGTGTGGGGGGGAGTGCAGTGTGTGTGTGGGGGGGAGTGCAGTGTGTGTGTGTGGGGGGGGAGTGCAGTGTGTGTGTGGGGGGGGGAGTGCAGTGTGTGTGGGGGGGGGGAGTGCAGTGTGTGTGTGGGGGGGGGAGTGCAGTGTGTGTGTGGGGGGGAGTGCAGTGTGTGTGGGGGGGGGAGTGCAGTGTGTGTGTGGGGGGGGAGTGCAGTGTGTGTGTGTGGGGGGAGTGCAGTGTGTGTGTGGGGGGAGTGCAGTGTGTGTGTGGGGGGGAGTGCAGTGTGTGTGTGGGGGGAGTGCAGTGTGTGTGTGGGGGGAGTGCAGTGTGGGGGGGGGAGTGCAGTGTGTGGGGGGGGGGAGTGCAGTGTGTGTGGGGGGGGAGTGCAGTGTGTGTGGGGGGGGGAGTGCAGTGTGTGTGTGGGGGGAGTGCAGTGTGGGGGGGGGGGAGTGCAGTGTGTGTGGGGGGGGAGTGCAGTGTGTGTGGGGGGGGGGGAGTGCAGTGTGTGTGGGGGGGGAGTGCAGTGTGTGTGTGGGGGGGGAGTGCAGTGTGTGTGTGGGGGGGAGTGCAGTGTGTGTGTGGGGGGGGAGTGCAGTGTGTGTGTGTGGGGGGGGAGTGCAGTGTGTGTGTGGGGGGGGGGAGTGCAGTGTGTGTGGGGGGGGGGGGAGTGCAGTGTGTGGGGGGGGGGAGTGCAGTGTGTGTGTGGGGGGGGAGTGCAGTGTGTGTGGGGGGGGAGTGCAGTGTGTGTGGGGGGGGAGTGCAGTGTGTGTGTGGGGGGAGTGCAGTGTGTGTGTGGGGGGAGTGCAGTGTGTGGGGGAGTGCAGTGTGTGTGGGGGGGGAGTGCAGTGTGTGTGGGGGGGGAGTGCAGTGTGTGTGGGGGGGGGGAGTGCAGTGTGTGTGGGGGGGGGGGGAGTGCAGTGTGTGTGGGGGGGGAGTGCAGTGTGTGTGGGGGGGAAGTGCAGTGTGTGTGTGGGGGGGGAGTGCAGTGTGTGTGTGGGGGGGGAGTGCAGTGTGTGTGTGGGGGGGAGTGCAGTGTGTGTGTGTGGGGGGAGTGCAGTGTGTGTGTGGGGGGGAGTGCAGTGTGTGTGGGGGGGAGTGCAGTGTGTGTGGGGGGGAGTGCAGTGTGTGTGGGGGGGGAGTGCAGTGTGTGTGGGGGGGAGTGCAGTGTGTGTGGGGGGGGAGTGCAGTGTGTGGGGGAGTGCAGTGTGTGTGGGGGGGAGTGCAGTGTGTGGGGGGGGTGCAGTGTGTGTGGGGGGGTGCAGTGTGTGTGGGGGGAGTGCAGTGTGTGTGGGGGGGGGAGTGCAGTGTGTGTGTGTGGGGGGAGTGCAGTGTGTGTGGGGGGGGGGGAGTGCAGTGTGTGTGTGGGGGGGGAGTGCAGTGTGTGGGGGGGGAGTGCAGTGTGTGTGTGGGGGGGGAGTGCAGTGTGTGTGTGGGGGGGAGTGCAGTGTGTGTGTGGGGGGGAGTGCAGTGTGTGTGTGGGGGGAGTGCTGTGTGTGTGTGGGGGGGAGTGCAGTGTGTGTGTGTGTGGGGGAGTGCAGTGTGTGTGGGGGGGAGTGCAGTGTGTGTGTGGGGGGAGTGCTGTGTGTGTGGGGGGGGGGAGTGCAGTGTGTGTGTGTGGGGGGGGAGTGCAGTGTGTGTGGGGGGGAGTGCAGTGTGTGTGGGGGGGAGTGCAGTGTGTGTGTGGGGGGGGAGTGCAGTGTGTGTGTGGGGGGAGTGCTGTGTGTGTGTGGGGGGGAGTGCAGTGTGTGTGTGTGTGGGGGGAGTGCAGTGTGTGTGGGGGGGAGTGCAGGGAGTGCAGTGTGTGTGTCTGTCTGTCTGTCCAGAGATGCCTACTAGTACGGATTGGCCGTATTTTGTACGGAAAAGTTACGTAAATACGATGTTACGGCAAACAGTGTTATTCTGTACGGAATTATTATAAAGTCTTAAATTCCAGTGAGTTGTTTTTAAATGTCCAAGCGACTTTTTCAATCCATGCGCGATTCACGGCTATTTATTTTTACGACCAACCACACATGCTGTGTGTGACGTGCAGATACCGCACATTTGTTCGCGCTGTTTTCACTCGACATCACACGCATGGTGCTGCTTCTCAATCGTGGAAATGAAACGCTCAGTATCGGGACAAGTGAAACACAGGTCTCAGGTGTTCCTCCCACGATATGCGGTAGAATGGCCGTGCATTACACCCAGTCAAAAGGGCAATGGATACGCGCACTGCAAACTGTGTAGAACTGACATTAACATCACTCATGGCGGTCGCGATGACTGCACGCGGCATGTCAGCTACAAACCCATATGGAGTATACTGAAATGGCGAGTCAGGCGGAAAGTAAATCTGGGGGTATCCAGCAGTTTTTTACGAAATCTGTGGATGAAAAGACGCGGAACGTGACCCGTGCTGAAGCGGTGATGGTTGGCCTGTACTTGGAGTTGAACTTGCCGATTAGTGCCATGAAATGTGAGTTAAACTTATTCAGTTTCTTTTTACATGTCTGATTTTTATTCACTGAAATATCAAACACTGGCTGGACTTCTTTAATTCAAAGTCTTTTCAGTGTTGCAAGTGCAAATGTCCATGTAGTCTGATCAAAAACAGAGTTTTATGATTAGTGTTGTTGGGATTGTGGCAAAAAATTGATCATTCCACTGTTTTAAATACAATTATAAATGCCATTTTATTCAATGTCTCTTCTGAAGCATTATGCTGAAGTATTTATATATTGGGACATTAAGATAACAATGTCGGACTCTCTTTGGCATGAAATAAGAATTTTTTTATTTTATTAGAATCCGTTAACAGGTAGAACATTTTGCCAGGCAATATAATATAATACTTTTGAGGAGTTACATTCAATACCAATGATTGGTAGTCAACCGTAATGTCTGCAAACAGGGAACACTATTGTATTTATAAAAATGTGATGTATGCTCTAGAAATTTGTTGAGTGGAAATTCAGTTGAGATGGCTGCTCGCGTTTTGTTTATTCAATTCACACAAAACAGTTCTTTTTAATAATTTAAATGTTAAACATATTGGTATATACACCTCTTTATAATGGAAATGCGCATAAATCAATGTTACTGAAAGTCATTCCAAAATACTGAAAAATGTTTTCATGAATACTGAAATCCAAAATTTGGGGTAGGCATCTCTGCCTGTCTCTGCCTGTGTGTCTCTGTGTGTGTTTGTCTGTCTCTGTCTGTCTGCGTGTGTGTGTGTCTCTGCCTGTCTGTCTGCGTGTGTGTGTGTCTCTTCCTGTCTGTCTGCGTGTGTGTGTGTGTCTCTGTCTGCGTGTGTGTGTCTCTGTCTGCGTGTGTGTGTCTGTCTGCGTGTGTGTCTCTGTCTGCGTGTGTGTGTGTCTCTGTCTGCGTGTGTGTGTCTCTCTGTCTGCGTGTGTGTGTGTCTCTCTGTCTGCGTGTGTGTGTGTCTCTCTGTCTGCGTGTGTGTGTGTCTCTCTGTCTGCGTGTGTGTGTCTCTCTGTCTGCGTGTGTGTGTGTCTCTGTCTGCGTGTGTGTGTGTCTCTGTCTGCGTGTGTCTCTGTCTGCGTGTGTCTCTGTCTGCGTGTGTCTCTGTCTGCGTGTGTCTCTGTCTGCGTGTGTCTCTGTCTGCGTGTGTCTCTGTCTGCGTGTGTCTCTGTCTGCGTGTGTGTCTCTGTCTCTGTCTGCGTGTGTGTCTCTGTCTCTGTCTGCGTGTGTGTCTCTGTCTGCGTGTGTGCGTGTGTGTCTCTGTCTGCGTGTGTGTGTGTGTGTCTCTGTCTGCGTGTGTGTGTGTGTCTCTGTCTGCGTGTGTGTGTGTGTCTCTGTCTCTGTCTGCGTGTGTGTGTGTCTGTCTCTGTCTGCGTGTGTCTGCGTGTGTGTCTCTGTCTGCGTGTGTGTCTCTGTCTGCGTGTGTGTCTCTGTCTGCGTGTGTGTGTGTGTGTCTGTCTGCGTGTGTGTGTGTGTGTCTCTGTCTGCGTGTGTGTGTGTGTCTCTGTCTGCGTGTGTGTGTGTCTCTGTCTGCGTGTGTCTGCGTGTGTGTCTGCCTGCCTGTGTGTGTGTGTGTGTCTCTGTCTGTGTGTGTCTCTGTCTGTGTGTGTCTCTGTCTGTGTGTGTCTCTGCCTGTCTGTGTGTGTCTCTGCCTGTCTGTCTGTGTCTCTGCCTGTGTGTGTCTGTGTCTCTGCCTGTCTGTCTGCGTGTCTCTGCCTGCCTGTCTGTGTGCGTGTCTCTGCCTGCCTGTCTGTGTGCGTGTCTCTGCCTGTCTGTCTGTGTGCGTGTCTCTGCCTGCCTGTCTGTCTGCGTGTCTCTGCCTGCCTGTCTGTCTGCGTGTCTCTGCCTGTCTGTCTGTCTGCGTGTCTCTGCCTGTCTGTCTGTCTGCGTGTCTCTGCCTGTCTGTCTGTCTGTCTGTGTGTCTCTGCCTGTCTGTCTGTCTGCGTGTCTCTGCCTGTCTGTCTGTCTGCGTGTCTCTGCCTGTCTGTCTGTGTGCGTGTCTCTGCCTGTCTGTCTGTGTGCGTGTCTCTGCCTGCCTGTCTGTCTGCGTGTCTCTGCCTGCCTGTCTGTCTGCGTGTCTCTGCCTGCCTGTCTGTCTGCGTGTCTCTGCCTGTCTGTCTGTCTGCGTGTCTCTGCCTGTCTGTCTGTCTGCGTGTCTCTGCCTGTCTGTCTGTCTGCGTGTCTCTGCCTGTCTGTCTGTCTGCGTGTCTCTGCCTGTCTGTGTGTGTGTCTCTGCCTGTCTGTCTGTGTGTGTGTCTCTGCCTGTCTGTCTGTGTGTGTGTCTCTGCCTGTCTGTCTGTGTGTGTGTCTCTGCCTGTCTGTCTGTGTGTGTGTCTCTGCCTGTCTCTGTGTGTGTGTCTCTGCCTGTCTCTGTGTGTGTGTCTCTGCCTGTCTCTGTGTGTGTGTCTCTGCCTGTCTCTGTGTGTGTGTCTCTGCCTGCCTGTCTGTGTGTGTCTCTGCCTGCCTGTCTGTGTGTGTGTCTCTGCCTGCCTGTCTGTGTGTGTGTCTCTGCCTGCCTGTCTGTGTGTGTGTCTCTGCCTGCCTGTCTGTGTGTGTGTCTCTGCCTGCCTGTCTGTGTGTGTGTCTCTGCCTGCCTGTCTGTGTGTGTGTCTCTGCCTGTCTGTCTGTCTGCGTGTCTCTGCCTGTCTGTCTGTCTGCGTGTCTCTGCCTGTCTGTCTGTCTGCGTGTCTCTGCCTGTCTGTCTGTCTGCGTGTCTCTGCCTGTCTGTCTGTCTGCGTGTCTCTGCCTGTCTGTCTGTCTGCGTGTCTCTGCCTGTCTCTGTGTGCGTGTCTCTGCCTGTCTCTGTGTGTGTGTGTCTGCCTGCCTGTCTGTGTGTGTCTCTCTGCCTGCCTGTCTGTGTGTGTCTCTGCCTGCCTG
The DNA here is from genome assembly GCF_027579695.1 of Neoarius graeffei. NCBI lineage: Eukaryota > Metazoa > Chordata > Actinopteri > Siluriformes > Ariidae > Neoarius > Neoarius graeffei. The sequence continues at coordinate 63,890,857 of NC_083589.1, read as the reverse complement.
TCTGTGTGTGTGTCTCTGCCTGCCTGTCTGTGTGTGTGTCTCTGCCTGCCTGTCTGTGTGTGTGTCTCTGCCTGTCTGTCTGTCTGTGTCTCTCTGCCTGTCTGTCTGTGTGTCTCTGCCCGTCTGTCTGTGTGTCTCTGCCTGCCTGCCTGCCTGTCTGTGTGTCTCTGCCCGTCTGTCTGCGTGTGTGTCTCTGCCCGTCTGTCTGCGTGTGTGTCTCTGCCCGTCTGTCTGCGTGTGTCTCTGCCCGTCTGTCTGCGTGTGTGTCTCTGCCCGTCTGTCTGCGTGTGTGTGTGTCTCTGCCCGTCTGTCTGCGTGTGTGTGTGTCTCTGCCCGTCTGTCTGCGTGTGTGTGTGTGTCTCTGCCCGTCTGTCTGCGTGTGTGTGTGTCTCTGCCCGTCTGTCTGCGTGTGTGTGTGTGTCTCTGCACGTCTGTCTGCGTGTGTGTGTGTGTGTGTCTCTGCACGTCTGTCTGCGTGTGTGTGTGTGTGTCTCTGCCCGTCTGTCTGCGTGTGTGTGTGTGTGTGTCTCTGCCCGTCTGTCTGCGTGTGTGTGTGTGTGTGTCTCTGCCCGTCTGTCTGCGTGTGTGTGTGTGTGTGTCTCTGCCCGTCTGTCTGCGTGTGTGTGTGTGTCTCTGCACGTCTGTCTGCGTGTGTGTGTGTGTGTGTCTCTGCCCGTCTGTCTGCGTGTGTGTGTGTGTCTCTGCCCGTCTGTCTGCGTGTGTGTGTGTGTGTGTCTCTGCCCGTCTGTCTGCGTGTGTGTGTGTGTGTCTCTGCCCGTCTGTCTGCGTGTGTGTGTGTGTCTCTGCCCGTCTGTCTGCGTGTGTGTGTGTGTCTCTGCCCGTCTGTCTGCGTGTGTGTGTGTGTCTCTGCCCGTCTGTCTGCGTGTGTGTGTGTGTCTCTGCCCGTCTGTCTGCGTGTGTGTGTGTGTCTCTGCCCGTCTGTCTGTCTGCGTGTGTGTGTCTCTGCCCGTCTGTCTGCGTGTGTGTGTCTCTGTCTGCGTGTGTGTGTGTCTCTGTCTGCGTGTGTGTGTGTCTCTGTCTGCGTGTGTGTGTGTCTCTGTCTGCGTGTGTGTCTGCGTGTGTGTCTGCCTGCCTGTGTGTGTGTGTGTCTCTGTCTGTGTGTGTCTCTGCCTGTCTGTCTGTGTCTCTGCCTGTCTGTCTGTGTCTCTGCCTGTGTGTGTGTCTGTGTCTCTGCCTGTCTGTCTGCGTGTCTCTGCCTGCCTGTCTGTGTGCGTGTCTCTGCCTGCCTGTCTGTGTGCGTGTCTCTGCCTGTCTGTCTGTGTGCGTGTCTCTGCCTGTCTGTCTGTGTGCGTGTCTCTGCCTGTCTGTCTGTGTGCGTGTCTCTGCCTGTCTGTCTGTGTGCGTGTCTCTGCCTGCCTGTCTGTCTGCGTGCGTGTCTCTGCCTGCCTGTCTGTCTGCGTGTCTCTGCCTGCCTGTCTGTCTGCGTGTCTCTGCCTGTCTGTCTGTCTGCGTGTCTCTGCCTGTCTGTCTGTCTGCGTGTCTCTGCCTGTCTGTCTGTCTGTCTGTGTGTCTCTGCCTGTCTGTCTGTCTGTGTGTCTCTGCCTGTCTGTCTGTGTGTGTCTCTGCCTGTCTGTCTGTGTGCGTGTCTCTGCCTGCCTGTCTGTCTGCGTGTCTCTGCCTGCCTGTCTGTCTGCGTGTCTCTGCCTGCCTGTCTGTCTGCGTGTCTCTGCCTGCCTGTCTGTCTGCGTGTCTCTGCCTGTCTGTCTGTCTGCGTGTCTCTGCCTGTCTGTCTGTCTGCGTGTCTCTGCCTGTCTGTCTGTCTGCGTGTCTCTGCCTGTCTGTCTGTCTGTGTGTCTCTGCCTGTCTGTCTGTGTGTGTGTCTCTGCCTGTCTGTCTGTGTGTGTGTCTCTGCCTGTCTGTCTGTGTGTGTGTCTCTGCCTGTCTGTCTGTGTGTGTGTCTCTGCCTGTCTGTCTGTGTGTGTGTCTCTGCCTGTCTGTCTGTGTGTGTGTCTCTGCCTGTCTCTGTGTGTGTGTCTCTGCCTGTCTCTGTGTGTGTGTCTCTGCCTGCCTGTCTGTGTGTGTGTCTCTGCCTGCCTGTCTGTGTGTGTGTCTCTGCCTGCCTGTCTGTGTGTGTGTCTCTGCCTGCCTGTCTGTGTGTGTGTCTCTGCCTGCCTGTCTGTGTGTGTGTCTCTGCCTGCCTGTCTGTGTGTGTGTCTCTGCCTGCCTGTCTGTGTGTGTGTCTCTGCCTGTCTGTCTGTCTGTGTCTCTCTGCCTGTCTGTCTGTGTGTCTCTGCCTGCCTGCCTGCCTGTCTCTGCCTGCCTGCCTGCCTGCCTGTCTGTGTGTCTCTGCCCGTCTGTCTGCGTGTGTGTCTCTGCCCGTCTGTCTGCGTGTGTGTCTCTGCCCGTCTGTCTGCGTGTGTGTCTCTGCCCGTCTGTCTGCGTGTGTGTGTCTCTGCCCGTCTGTCTGCGTGTGTGTGTGTCTCTGCCCGTCTGTCTGCGTGTGTGTGTGTCTCTGCCCGTCTGTCTGCGTGTGTGTGTGTGTCTCTGCCCGTCTGTCTGCGTGTGTGTGTGTGTCTCTGCCCGTCTGTCTGCGTGTGTGTGTGTGTCTCTGCCCGTCTGTCTGCGTGTGTGTGTGTGTGTCTCTGCCCGTCTGTCTGCGTGTGTGTGTGTGTCTCTGCCCGTCTGTCTGCGTGTGTGTGTGTCTCTGCCCGTCTGTCTGCGTGTGTGTGTGTGTCTCTGCCCGTCTGTCTGCGTGTGTGTGTGTGTCTCTGCCCGTCTGTCTGCGTGTGCGTGTCTGCGTCTGCGTCTGTCTGCGTGTGCGTGTCTGCGTGTGCGTGTCTCTCTGCGTGTGTCTGTCTGCGTGTGTGTGTGTCTGTGCGTGTGTCTGCGTGTCTGCATCTGCGTGCGTGTCTGTGTCTGTCTGCGTGTGTGTGTCTGTCTGCGTGTGGTCTCTGACCCTGATCTGGTTTCAATCAGCGGTTTCTTCTGTTCAGACTCCAAGCACCGGCTCTTCCAGATTTCAGTCTCCTCCCCACCCTGATCACAGACGCTGTAGCTTTGGCGGTGGTGGGATTCTCCATGGGGATCTCCCTGGCGAAAATATTCGCTCTCAAATACGGCTACAGTGTGGACGGAAACCAGGTGATTCATCACTTCCTGTCAGTGACATGGGGCTTGGAGCTGAAACTGCTGACTGTTCCGACACAGGATGGAACCTACACACACACTGCATGCGAACTTAACCTTCGTGCACCGCATTAACAGCCCCAATCACTGTGCTTCTGATCTATTTTTATTTCCTCTAACCACAGCATTGTCATGGAGATGAAAGTATTGGCACCCTTGGTGTGAAATCAGGTTTTTAGACTCTTGGGTTTATTATTTAAAGGAGTACAATATATAGAGGATATTACATTGTGGTGTGAAGATATGAAGTTTATCTCTGAGTGGTGAAAATATTTAACACGAGAAGATAAACTTCATATCTTCACCCCACCATGTAATGTTCTTTATATTATTTGGACACATCCACAAAAAATACCCCGTAAGTGAATCAAAAGAATTTTAATTTTGAACTGGTTTAACATTTTGACAATGCGCGTCTAGTCAACTCTTTCTTTCTCTGTCACAGAGGTTCTAAACTCTCGACTCATCTTTATTACTCTGACAGTATAATCAGATGTAGTGTTGGGAATCTGTAATAAAGTTCAGAAGAGGTTCTGGGATTTCTGAAGTTACGCTTCACTGATGCTATTCTGAGAACCACAGCTCTAAAGGAGTTCTGTTCAGGCTGAAGTTCTGCTTTTAGAGCCAAACACTCAACTGGGACACACAACAAATCCAGTCCCGGATTTGGGTTCACCATCACACCAGGCTGGAGGGTGTGGGACGTTGCGTTAGTGTGCTCAAGTGGACTTCCTTTAGAACATTAGACTTGGTTTTTTTTTTTTTTTTTTTTAAATCGTGGGAGCAAATTGAGTGCGATATTATTTTATTCCTTTTTTTTTTTTAACCCATGTTTATGAGGTTATGATTGATTTTATGGTCCTGATTGAAACAGCATTGATGTGATAACGCTGTGATTTATGATGGCAGGAGCTGATTGCACTCGGCTTGTGTAACTCTGTCAGTTCTGCTTTCCACACCTTCGCCGTCACCTGCTCGATGTCTCGCAGTTTAGTGCAGGAGAGCACGGGTGGAAAGACTCAGGTAACACACACGCACGACTCATTTCAACATTAGGCAGAGTGTGCTATACACAGAACAAATTATTATTAATTACCTATTTAGTTAGTTTTTATATATTATTGTATTAATAATATTATTACATTATATATTATACATTATATTTTATTATATTAATTATTAATCTCGTAGAACAAGACATTTTTATTCACTTGTTTTACACCACAATGTATTGTATTTATAATCAGTGTTTTTTGGAGTTTTTTGTTTTTTTTATTTATTTCTTGATTTTTATATTCACATCGTGTGTCCCCCCCCCCCCCCCCCCAACAAATTGGTGTCCGTGCTTTCAAATTTTTCATAACTAATGTACCTTAAGTTCAAATCCTTGGAGTCCAAGAGACCGTGATTGGCTGTGTACTTTAGGTGGGAGGAGCTTACTGTCCCTCCCTTCTCTGCACAGTGACGTGAGCCAATCGTGTGTGTGTGTGTGTGTGTGAGATCATGTATGAGGAAGAGGGTTGATGGCTCCTTTCCTCGGAGTGCACTGCACTGCCGTGTGCAGCAGAATGACTGAGTTCACATGTCTCAGAGGAAGCGTGTGATGATTGAGGGCTGGTGGGATTTCAGGAGACTGCAGCGGAGAGAAAATGGGTTCCAGAGAAATCTGAGGGGATGAGGGATTAAGCTCATGCATCCAGTTTATCCTCACGTGCTACAGATCTAAAACGGTTTTAGCAGTGTGTGACAGTGTGTGTATCTGGTTATGGTTTTGACCAGTGTTTTGCAGATGAGTGTGCCTCCTCCTGATTCATTTTGGTCGGGTGGGTGGAGTGCGTCCTGGTGTGATAAATGTAAGATAAGCTCATTGCTGCTTCACTGGAATTCGTTTACTCTGGGTGTGTCTCTGTGTGTCTGTCTGTGCAGATTGCAGGGTTGTTGGCCTCCTTACTGGTCCTTGTGGTTGTCTTGGCAGTCGGGTTTTTGTTCCAGTCTTTACCGCAGGTACGTTTTATTCCTCTTTATACAATATTCTGTCTCTCCTCACTCATCCTGTGTCTGAATTCATTCCCTACTTTACATAGTGCACTATTTTCAGGTTCAGTTGTTTTTAAGTGTCCAAATTCTCACTAGATGGGATTTATATCATCGTTTCTGGTTAGTTTAGTAGATTACCCATAATGCACCACTAATCTAGGGTTTCCAGAGCAACGGTGCCAGATTTGGAGCTTTTTCTAAAAAATTAGCTGGTGATTTTGAATCAGATCAGGTGTGATAGAGGAGACCTCGTAAGAATATGGCTGCTTTCACAGTTGCTAGGATTTTTTTTTTCTTTTTTCCTTTTGAAGTTCAAATTTGAAATTTCACCAAAACAACCTCGTCATGGGGGCGTCGTGGCTCAGGTGGTTAAGGCGCCATACCATGAATGCGGGCGACCCGGGTTCGATTCCGGCCCGAGGTCATTTCCCGATCCCTTCCCGTCTCTCTCCCGCTCATTTCCTGTCTCTACACTGTCCTATCCAATAAAGGTGCAAAAAGCCCAAAAAAATATCTTTAAAAAAAAAAAAAACAACCTCGTCATCACTGAGACACTTTTGTTATCTGTATCACTGAGATTAATAAGGCCCAATCCCAATTCTAATTTCTACCCCTTCCCCTCCGCCTTCCCCTTGGCCCTTCCCCTTGAAACTGAGCTACAAGGGATAGGGCTTGAAATTCAACCCTTACGTATTGGGATAGCCCTTCAACGATCGCATACGTCATCGCGTACCTCCATCAGCGTTTACGTTAGCAAAACGCAACAATGCGTCATTGGCTGCGACCAGCCGCTACAGTCAGAGCCAGAAATCTCTGCTGGCAGGGTGTGATTTGTTAACTAACACCACTGAATGGGATATCTTTGGCGCTTCGTGCACCACATCCGACAGAATGAGGTGTCAGAACACTCATGTAAACAATAAAAGCGAGAATAACAGAACAAAACGTACGCAGTCAAGCAACCGAAAACAATACTCACTCCCAAAGCTTTTTAGCAGCAGCTTGGATTTCAGAAATCGCTGCTCATTCTCAGCTCGAAAGCGAATCAAGCGGCGTGTTTTCTCTGGATAACAACTTAAAACACGTAAATAATGGAGAAAATACATTTATGACAATCTTTCGCCGCGGGAACCGCCATCTTTCTGAAATCCGCATGAAATCTCGCTGAAATCCGCATGGCATTGTGGGAAATCACTCAAACCCCTTCGTTCGGAGTCAGCTCCAGGAAAATCTCCGTTTGGAGGGGTACAGAAGCCCTACCCCTTCCCCTACCCCTCCGCGTTAACTGGGATTGGGATACCCCTACCCCTTCACGTGAACGCGCAAAATGGAGGGGAAGGGCCAAGGGGTTGGTCCAAGGGGTGAAATGGGATTTGGCCTAAATCTCATGTACAGAGTAAGTGAGGTTAGTTCGTTAGCTGAGACTAGCTAGGACGGGTATGGGCGTTGCTATGGTTACAATGTGTACATTGTATGATATCTACACAAAAGATGCTAAAATCAATGCTTTTATTTTTTAAGAGGAAAAAAATAAGAAAATGGTGAAAACAGACTTTGAGCTTTGAAGTCTGAACCAAAATGAAAACGATGACTGAAAAGTAAAAGAGATTTAAAAGTAATCTGTTCTAGTAAACTTGTTTGTACTGCCGTGAGCTGAGCGTGTTATTGTTTGGGTCATGTGATCTCTCTTCTCAGACCGTATTGGCTGCGATCATCATGGTCAATCTGCTGGGCATGTTCAAACAGTTTCGGGACATCCCTGCTTTATGGAGAACCAGCAGGACTGAACTGGTGAGCTTCAGCTTCTGATCCTGAGTGTTACTGAGCGCTACAGCCTCCAGTCCTGTCACACTTATTACACATCATCATCATCGCCGTCATCACCATCACGTGTCTGATTTAAATATTCTGTTGGAATTAAGCTTTTAATCTAGTGTTTCATTTGCATTTTTAGTAGTTGCTATAAGGATGCAGGGTCAGAAAAGATAACAGGGTATGCTGTTTATTGTGTGTGTGGGGGGGGTGTTGTGTTGTCTTCTCCTCCCAAGGTGATTTGGGTGGTGGCCTTTGTGGCATCCGTGCTGCTGGGGTTGGATTATGGACTCCTGGTGGCTGTGACGTTTGCTGTCCTCACGGTCATCTACAGAACACAAAGGTAAACAAGACCAGTTCATCCTCCAGGCTGGAAACCAGTCTGATGTAGCGTACATGTGAGAAAGTGTCCTTCATGATTCAGTCATGTCATCATTTTAGCATCCAAAGCCTTTCTAACTTTGTGCTCAGGTGATTCACTGAATCACCTGAATTAATCCTGAATAATTTTACCATCCAAAACCTGAGAATTACTAGCTGAATCATTTGAGTGAATCATGAATCACTTTAGCATCCAAGCTCTTTCTAACTCTTTCTTTGTACTCAGGTGATTCACCAAATCATTTAAATTAATCTCCATCTCATTATCTGTAGCCGCTTTATCCTGTTCTACAGGGTCGCAGGCGAGCTGGAGCCTATCCCAGCTGACTACGGGCGAAAGGCGGGGTTCACCCTGGACAAGTCGCCAGGTCATCACAGGGCGCTGTGGAATTATGGTTTTCAAAAAGAGAGTTTTAATTTCACTGGGTTGTAGAGTCATTATAATTTAAATTATAAACGGTTCCCTTTTTTTTTTTTTCTTTCTCCCCTTTTTTTTTTTTAATATAACTGAATATAATGTAGAAAGACAAAGGGTTCAACTTAATTAAAATAAATGCTTTTATATATTCAAAAGTTTTATATTTAATTAGTTTATAACTTGTACTTAAAATTACATTTAAATATTTAAACAGAGTTCAGTGAATTTCAGACTGTTCTCTATTGACATGACCCTGATGTTTTTCACTTCCTGAGGTTGAGTTCTGTAATACCAGGTTTGCAAAATATTTTCCGTAAATATGATCCTGTTTTTTTTTCCCCCTTGTTGTTTTTCTCAGTCCTAAAAGTGTTATTCTTGGACAAATCTCCAACACTGGACTTTACTTCGACATTGAGGAATATGAAGAGGTAACACTTCTCTCCCACTGAGATTCAGTTTTGTTTTAATTTGCATTGCAAATGTCACTGGTCCTTGTTGATATCGGTTCTTTCTCCAGGCTACAGAATGTTCAGGAATTAAGATTTTCCACTCCAATTCTTCAATCTACTTTGCAAACTGTGACCAGTATGTGAGCACACTCAAGGAAAAGGTAAGAATGAAAAACATCCTCCATCACTGTTTCATGAAAATACAGTGACGCATACTTGCCAACCCTCCCGATTTCGGCGGGAGGCTCCCGATTTTAGCCTCCGTCTCCCGCCTCCCGATCGTATTTGTTAAAAACTGGATAATCTCCCGGTTTTGGGAAATCCCTACCGCCAAGTTAAAAATACTCCCAATTTATGTCCAATCAGAATCGTATGAGAAACGATGCTGACATCAACTAATTCTTAACCAATCAACGAACAGAACAAAAGTCACTTCCGTAATCTAGGATTCACCCAGGCTGTCCGACATTTTTTACAAGCAGTCCTTCATCATGGCCACTAAACCCAATACCACACGGCAAAAATATGAATGCAAATCCCAGGTTCCCTGGGAGAATGAATTTCCATGGATAAGCAAGTGTTCGACCAGCCAGTTACACATTTTAAGGTAAAGATACCTTAAATCAGAATATAATGGACATTTGAGTGTGAAATTAAACTAGCCTTCCATACCATTTCAGAAACAAACTGTACAACTTCTAAAGTCTCATCTCGTCTCGTCTTCATCCGCTTATCCGGGACGGGTCGCGGAGGCAGCAGTCTGAGCATGGAAGCCCAAACTTCCCTTTCCCCAGACACCTCGGCCAGCTCCTCGGGAAGAACACCGAGGCGTTCCCAGGCCAGCCGAGAGACATAGTCCCTCCAGCGTGTCCTGGGTCTTCCCCGGGGCCTCCTCCCGGGGGGACATGCCTGGAACACCTCCCCAGGGAGGCGTCCAGGAGGCATCCAAAAGAGATGCCCGAGCCACCTCAGCTGATTCCTCTCGATGTGGAGGAGCAGCGGCTCTACTCCGAGCTCCTCCCGAGTGACTGTGCTTCTCACCCTATCTCTAAGGGAGCGCCCAGCCACCCTGCGAAGGAAACTCATTTCGGCCGCTTGTATCCGCGATCTTGTTCTTTCAGTCATTACCCAAAGCTCATGACCATAGGTGAGAGTCGGAACGTAGATCGACCGGTAAATCGAGAGCTTCGCCTTTTGGCTCAGCTCCTCCTTCGCCACAATGGACCGGTAAAGCGACCGCATCACTGCGGAGGCCGCACCGATCCGCCTGTCGACCTCACTATAGCACTTGTAACACTGTAAATGCAATAATTAATAAATGATGCTACTGGACCACCTCTAGATTCGTTAGTGGTGTGTTTTGTATAGAGGAAGAGACATGAGACATGGATACAAATAAGCCGGCAGTTTACTGAATAATAATAAACATGAAAAGGATCAGCAAGTTGGATTGGTTGAGTGTAAATAGTTCAATAAATATATCAATGTAAATAGTTCAATAAACATTCACAGTACAAGAGATAAATGAATAAATAGATCAATAAATATTTACAGTGCAAAATGTGTATTTAAATAAGTTCTATGAGTTTAATCTTTTCTTGTTGAATAAATTTAAATAAGTTTGAATATGGGTTTATTCTAGCTTTTCTTGACCGATCTGTTATAGTCTGAATAGCTTATTTCAGTAACAATCGCTTTAGCTATGTTTAAGCTATTTGATTCTATTCGTTTCTAGTTTTCTTTGAGTTAGCTCTCTCTTTAACAGGTAAGTATTTTAGGTAAGTATTTTAAATGTTTCTTCTGTTTGATTTAATTGTTTCTTTCAGTTTACTTTGACAGGAAACCATAAAAGGAAAAATAACACATTAACCAATTCACACTCACACATTCACACTTCACAAGTTTCTATTCTATTTGAAGGCCCTCAATAGATTACTGTGTTGCAACACTTTAACTTTTCAGTCCAGTGGATCCGTCCAGTTCGATTTGTTCAATAGCTCAGTCAATATTCAAAGATTAGCTCAGTTCGAGTCAAACTGTGTATCGAATGCTGGTTTCAGTCCTTGCAGGGGTTAGAATCTCTTGGGTAGGCTCGCCATCTAGTCTCCACTTCAATTATCGTTCAATTCGATGCTGCCTCGCAAACGCTGAATAGTAAAGGGTCCGATCCATCGAGCTGTCCTCAAACTCTCCCGGGGGCCTGCACACAGGCCATAAAAACACATAAAATAAATAAATATTCCTCTCACCAGTAAAACTGTATACTCTAATTTTACACAGCGATAGCGGAGGAATGCTAAACTCTTCCTCTTGCTACTGACTGTCACCATAGCAACGTAAAATGAACTCGGGCTTAGCCATTACTCAAAAGCACAAATCAACCGACAAAATGTCGAGGAATAGGGAATAATCTATCCTACAGTTCCCTTCTTTAACATTCAGAAGCTAGTGAAAACACCTTGAATAACTGTGTTTTGACAAATATAAACATAGGCTTCACCTCGCGAGCTTATTCCATTGTAATACATTCATTCAACTCGTTGAACAAACAAAATAAAACTCACCAAAACACTCTTCAGGATCACTGCTAAGATGTTGTCGGGTTTACTGTTGAACTCTATTAGAGATGTTAAATGTGATTTTATTTGGATATTATTCAGGCGGTCGATACTGCGTGTTGATTTCCGTGAGCGTCTCCGTTAGTGTTGGCGCGTGCAGAGCTGGGACAGTGTCTTAAAGGGGCAGTGTCATTAAATTAAAGGGATGGTTCAAACACCATTAAAAGCATAGAAACTTGTACTAAGTGGATTCTAATAAGTGTATTTATTAATGACTGTGTCTTACTTATGTGTTTATTGCTATTTAGTCATAAATATTTCTTATTTATTTCACTAGGATTATTTATAGTCCTATTTGAATTGGGGGTTACATCACGCTCTATCCTTCCCTCACTCGTGAACAAGATCCTGAGATACTTAAACTCCTCCACTTGAGGCAGGACTTCTCCACCAACCTGGAGAGGGCAAGCCACCCTTTTCCGGTCAAGAACCATGGCCTCAGACTTGGAGGTGCTGATTCTCATCCCAGCCGCTTCACACTCAGCTGCAAACCACTCCAGTGCATGCTGAAGGTCCTGGTTTCAAGAAGCCAACAGGACAACATCATCTGCGAAAAGCAGAGATGAAATCCTGTGGTTCCAAAACAGGATTCCTTCCGGCCCCTGGCTGCGCCTAGAAATTCTGCCCATAAAACTTATGAACAGAACCGGTGACAAAGGACAGCCCTGCCGGAGTCCAACATGCACTGGGAACAGGTCTGACTTACTGCCGGCAATGCGAACCAGACTCCTGCTCCATTCGTACAGGGCCCGGACAGCCCTTAGCAAAGAGCCCCGAACCCCATACTCCCGAAGCACCCCCCACAGAATACCACGAGGGACACGGTCGAATGCCTTCTCCAGATCCACAAAGCACATGTGGACTGGTTGGGCAAACTCCCATGAACCCTCGAGCACCCTATGAAGGGTATAGAGCTGGTCCAGTGTTCCGCGACCAGGACGAAAACTGCATTGTTCCTCCTGGATCCGAGGTTCGACTATCGGCCGAATTCTCCTCTCCGGTACCCTGGAGTAAACCTTCCCTGGGAGGCTGAGAAGTGTGATTTTTTTTTTTTTTTCCCCCCTGTAATTGGAGCACACTCTCCGGTCCCCTTTCTTAAAAAGAGGGACCACCACCCCAGTCTGCCACTCCAGAGGCACTGTCCCCAACTGCCACGCGATGTTGCAGAGACGTGTCAGCCAAGACAGTCCCACAACATCTAGAGATTTGAGATACTCAGGGTGGATCTCATCCACCCCCGGTGCCTTGCCACCGAGGAGCTTGCAGACCACCTCAGTGACTTCGGCTTGGGTAATGGACGAGTCCATCTCTGAGTCCTCAGCCTCCGCCTCCTCAATGGAAGACATGATGGTGGGATTGAGGAGATCCTCAAAGTATTCCTTCCACCGCCCGACAATGTCCCCAGTCAAGGTCAACAGCTCCCCACCCACACTGTAAACAGTGTTGGCAGAGTACTGCTTCCCCCTCCTGAGGCGCCGGATGGTTTGCCAGAATTTCTTCGAGGCTGACCGATAGTCCTTCTCCATGGCCTCCCCGAACTCCTCCCAGTTTCGAGTTTTTGCCTCCGCAACTTCCCGAGCTGCGGCACGCCTGGCCTGCCGATACCCGTCAGCTGCCTCAGGAGTCCCGGAGGTCAACATGGCCCGATAGGACTCCTCCTCCAGCTTGACGGCATCCCTTACTTCCGGTGTCCACCACCGGGTTCGGGGATTGCCGCCACGACAGGCACCGGAGACCTTGCGGCCACAGCTCCGAACAGCTGCGTCCACAATGGAGGTAGAGAATATGGTCCACTCAGACTCCATGTCCCCCGCCTCCCTCGGAAGCTGGGGGAAGCTCTCCTGGAGGTGGGAGTTAAAGACCTCCCTGACAGAGTGCTCAGCCAGACGTTCCCAGCAGACCCTCACCATACGTTTGGGCCTGCCAGGTCTGTCTGGCTTCCTTCTCCGCCAGCGGATCCAACTCACCACCAGGTGGCAATCAGTTGACAGCTCAGCCCCTCTCTTCACCCGAGTGTCCAAGACATAGGGCCGGAGATCAGATGAAACGACAACAAAGTCGATCATCGACCTCTGACCTAAGGTGTCCTGGTGCCACGTGCACTTATGGACACCCCTATGCTCAAACATGGTGTTCGTTATGGACAAATCGTGACTAGCACAGAAGTCCAATAACAAGACACCACTCGGGTTCAGATCGGGGAGGCCGTTCCTCCCAACCACGCCCCTCCAGGTGTCACTGTTGTCGCCCACGTGAGCATTGAAGTCCCCCAGTAGAACAATGGAGTCCCCAGTCTGCGCACCTCTTAGTACCTCTCCCAGGGACTCCGAGAAGGCCGGATACTCTATACTGCTATTCGGCCCGTAGGCACAAACAACAGCAAGAGCCCTCTCCCCGACCCGAAGGCGCAGAGAGGCGACCCTCTCGTTCACTGGGGGTAAACTCCAACACATGGCGGCTGAGCTGGGGAGCACTGGAAATTTTCAAACAAAATGTAAAAATGGCGCTATAAATCCTACCATACTATCAAAATCTTCTCCACAAAGAAATTCACTCGACTGCAAAATTTTAGTCCAACCAAAATACACTCACTAGTAATCTTTCACTTAAAACTTTCGAACGTAAATTCAAAATAGCACCAAGACACGACGGCACTGTTCAAATACACTCACCAAACACATTCTCTGTCCTGCAAAATTTCACTAAACACCAACACACTGTTTAGAAGTTGGTGTTTAGTGAAATTTTGCAGTCGAGTGAATTTCTTTGTGGAGAAGATTGTGATAGTATGGTAGGATTTATAGCGCCATTTTTACATTTTGTTTGAAAATTTCCAGTCAAAGTTTGCAAATGAGCAAATTCTTTTGGTGCATTCCGATAGGATTTCTAGTGCTTTTTTAAAAATTCTGTTGGAAAGTTTTTAGTGAGAGAGATGCGTTTTAGTCGTACTAAGACAGTGCAGTATTTATTTAATTGAGTTGTTACTATTTTGGTTAAATTTTAGTTCTGTGTATTTGTACATGAGCTTACAGAAGGAAAACACATTTGATGCAATCCAATAATCCTTTCATTCACTGTGACTATTTTAAGAAATGATAAACATTCTTCTAAAGCATCGCTTGTGTTATTTTCTGTGGGTCTCTGTATGGATACAATATTCAGGCAGGAGATTTTTCAGCTCAAAATCTGATTTAAGACTTCCCTTTCATTGTTGTATTAAAATTCAAGACGAGTATTATTTCAGATTTTTCACTCTGAGCTCTCTCATGCCTGATACAGGAATCCCATAACCTACAGTAACTGATAGAACAATATCAATAATTCAAAAACTCTTTCATCTCATTATCTGTAGCCGCTTTATCCTGTTCTACAGGGTCGCGGGCGAGCTGGATCCTATCCCAGCTGACTACGGGTGAAAGGCGGGGTTCACCCTGGACAAGTCGCCAGGTCATCACAGGGCTGACACATAGACACAGACAACCATTCACACTCACATTCACACCTATGCTCAATTTAGAGTCACCAGTTAACCTAACCTGCATGTCTTTGGACTGTGGGGGAAACCGGAGCACCCGGAGGAAACCCACGCGGACACGGGGAGAACATGCAAACTCCGCACAGAAAGGCCCTCGCCGGCCCCGGGGCTCGAACCCGGACCTTCTTGCTGTGAGGCGACAGCGCTAACCACTACACCACCGTGCCGCCCTCAAAAACTCTAATTGTATAAATTTCAAATGGTTTGCAATTAATTGGGATCCACTGTGTTTATCATTTCAACCGCGCATCAGACCCTCGGCCAATTGAAAATGTTGTTCACGCACTTTTCTCCCTCATGAGAATTTTGAAAAGTTGGCAAGTATGATGACAATAGCAGAATAATAACATGGAAAGGAGCTTCGAAGGCAGTTTATTTTTACCCTGATGGGACTTATTTCTGAGTGAAATACCATATTTGGGCAAGCAACAGTTGGGTTTTGTCCATTGTGATTTGATTGGCTTGTGAAAAGTGGGCATTTCCAAAATAAACATGGAGACACAGGCCTGCATTTAATTTTGGAGGATGTTTGTCATGTTATGGAAAAAAATTACGTTCACAAGAGAAAGTGGAGACGGATAAAATCCTGTTAATGTTTAGAAAAGGTGAAAATGTTCATTTCTGACATGTGGCCATGTTTATTTAAGGCTGTATGTCCAGTAATCTTCACCCTTATAAGCATCTTGAGTGACTCAGGGGAGGGGTGTGTGTGTGTGTGTGTGTGTGTGTTTATATAGGGATATATAATGAAAATAATACACACATTTAAAACAGTTGTTTCCTCACCAGCTTCTCTTTTTGTTCTCTTTAATTAAATAAGAAAAAAAAAACCACTGAGTTCCAGCTTCACTTCTGACTGTTTTAAAGCACGGACACTGTAGACTTCTTCCAGAAATGACAAATTGATTTTTGGAATTCTGTAATGATGTGTGTTCTTTATTCAGCACTTTCCTCTGATTGCAGACGGGTGTCGATCCGGCACAGCTTCTGGCCAAAAGGAAATGGCAACAGAAGCAGCTAAGAAAGAGTCGAGACAAGGAACCCTCACAGCACGGCTCTGAGCAAAAGAAAGCACTCGTTAAACTGGTACAAGTTCTGCACACATTTACACTGCAGTATATTATCTCCAGTACACACACACACACACACACCTCATTCACTGGAGTGTATTCTACTCTACTCTTGTCTACTCTCTTGTTCTCTTTTCTGCACGACATGACTCTCTATTCTTCTCTCTTCTATTCTTCCTGACAACTTCTGAATATCGTCAACAAAAGTATTTCAGTTGACAGGGTGTTCATTGTGTCAGTGTTCATACAGCTACATAACACACACAGGTCTTTCTGACAACTGACATAAATCAGCATAAATGTAGTAAGGAAGGATTCCAACAGGAGTTTTTCACTCTACACCAGCTGTCATAAAGGCGAATGAAAGTGTTCTGTCGCCTGTCAAGGGTGGTTTTCACAGGGCTGCATCAGCTCTTCCTGCCCCGACATCCACCGATATCAACTGATGTGCCAGCTGTCGCGCACGCGTGTGTGTGTGTGTGTGTCAGAGAGTGAGCGAATCCTCCAGTTTCAGGAGTGAGTGTGTGTGTGTGTGTTGGTTGTGTTTTTGCTGTTAGAATGTGGAGTCGGGTGTGAGTCATGAAGTGGTGGACGAAGCGCAAACTCGAGTGGAGTTTCACGTTAATGGACAAATCGCTGAGGCAGAGTCTGACTCTGAGGAGGAGCGCGTCCTCCAGTTGCTGTGTCCCGTCCACTCCATCATCCTGGACCTGAGTTCGGTCAACTTCATGGACTCTGTCGGAGCCAAAGCTATTAAATCAGTAAGCAAACACTTTTTTTTTTTTTTTTAAATGGTTTAAGGTTGGAAAATCTGTCAAGTAATTAATTTATACCACTGTGCTGCTGAATTCTGGACTCTGATTGGTCAGAAGAATAAAGGTGTTGATGAATTTTCTAGAACAGCAGCTCTGACAGTCGTGCAGCTCCAGATGATCACAGGTTTACATTCATGCACTCAAAGTTTTCTGTCAGGAGATGTGGATTTTATTTAGAACATTTCTGGAAGGAGTTTCCAGTATTGGAGGTAAAACTAAAAAGTTTTCTGGAATCTTCAGAAAAGAGTTTTTTTTTTTTTTTTTGGGGGGGTCCATGAGAATAGAGATGCTGGAGAGGGAACAGCTGTTTGTTTATAGCTGCTATAACAGAAGGGACACTCAATGGGGAAAGCATTTCTGCATCCTTCTTTAATGAGTAAAAATGTTCAGAACGTGCTGTTATGGAAAACTAATCAAGGTTGTTGTGGGAACAGTAACTCTGCTTCATGGCGCCGCTCAGCTGTCGATTATTTTCCAACAGCATGACCCACAGTGTTTTATTCTCCATCTGTGTGGTGAGTAAATGTGATATTTAATTGCAGGTTATTAAGGAGTTTGCAGCCATAGATGTGAAAATTGTGCTTGCTGGATGTAACCGTAAGTGCAAATATAATGTAAATAATAATAAATAAGTAAAACCATGCTGTGTACTGATCGTGTGTGTGATGTTGGACAGGAACTCTGCTGTCTGATCTCAGGACTCTGCAGTTCTTCAGTTCCCCTGTGACCCTGGACATGGTCTTCCCCACCGTCCATGATGCTGTACTGCACTGCCAACACACGAGGGCGCTCTCCTCCTGCCCTGCCAGCCAGTGAGCACACAGGAACCACACTTCTGGAATGCTGAGTGTTGGAAGTGTGGAATGAGGGAGTTTTGAGTATAAAAGCATTTTGAAACAAAAAAGCAATGAGACAGTAATCAGTCAGACCTGTAACACGTCCTGCCTTTAAACTCACATGTTTGCGTGAAGATAATGTGAGGAAAACGCATTCTTTAGGAACATGATACTGTACACACACACCCCGTACGTTTGGGCTTGTATACCTCTTTAGCAATATTTTATTTTTCCTAAGGAAGAAAAAAAAAACCCACAATGGTTTGTGTTTTCACCCTTGATTATTTACCCCCCGGCAGAAGCTTTAAATGCACTACTGGCTTTATATTTCCTGTGGCATTTTTAATTAATTTAAAAAAATTGATATGAACTGGAAAAAAAATTATAAATTGTGAGATTTCTTTTGGTAACATTTTATTCAAACGATTTAAAATGTCACCAAAACAAATAGTATTAATAAATTATAGATGATTACAGTCACCAAAACACAAATAATGACTTTTATAATTAAGCAAATGAGTAATTCAGTAATATCACACTTTTCATTGACAAGAGGCATTTATTTACATCCCGACCAATCAATCAATCAGATCACACGTTTGCAGACAAATGGAGAAAAACAAACCTGCTGTAAAGTGCCAGTGTGTGAATATGAGGTCGACACCAGACTGAAACACTTTATTTATCTGCGTTACTGGGAATAATAAAGCTGGACTGAATTAATTAGCAGGTATGAGTGTTGCTATGGTTACAGTGAGTGGTGGTTTGTGTTACTGGTGACATTGTGATGAAGCTGTTACAGGTTTAGTATTTCAACTATAAATTGTGAAAGATCAAATGTAGGAGTAAGACGCTTCACCGTGTGTCAGTTTTGTATTTGGTGTTGATTTATAATCCAGAGAACGGCTTTGAGACTGAATATTAAACTAAATGCTGCTGTTGACTTCACCCACAGCCTCGGTCTGAAGTTCCACAACTTGTTTCTTGAACATGTAAAAATATTCTGCTGAATGTTTTTAAAGTGTGTGTGTGTGTGTGTGTGTGAGAGAGAGAGAGAAGCTGGATATGAAACACTGTTAGAGAAATTTAAAACCGAAGCTTTTTGAGATATTTTGTTGAATAAAAGAAATTTAAGATCTGAAACTTTGTGCCTTTTCATATTTTTAAATGCTCAGGATCACAGGAGTAAGTGTGGTACATTTTTATTAATTATAACACGCAAAGAATCAAACGATGACCGGGCCTGACTATTCCTCTGTAAAGCTGCAGGGGGGAGCAGGTTCAGTTGTAGGTCATGTACCGGGGTGTAGCGCTGAACTTGGCATAGGATTTAATGACTTTATTCACAGCTTCGAGGAAATCTTTCTCTGTGGCGATTTTCCTGCGAGCTCTGATGGCAAACATGCCCGCCTCTGTGCACACGCTCCGGATCTCCGCCCCTAGACAACAAGGCGTACAAACACAAGCAGTTCAGTCTGGGATTTCAGCTGTAGTGGAAAAAGGAACAGCAACTGGAGTTCAGGATTAAAGCGGCTGTACCTGTGCTGTTGGGACAGAGGCGTGCCAGCAGCTCGAACCGGATGTCTCGCTCTACACTCATGGAGCGAGCGTGAATCTTGAAGATGTGAGTGCGGCCCTGGAGAAAGAAGAGTCATGATGCATTTTCTTTCCTTTAAATCTACGGCGCTCTGAAGATGTTTGAGTGATTCTGATTGTGGTCTCTGTAGTAGTTTCTTGGATATGAAAAATTTTCATATTCAATATTTAATCTATAATCAGCTATTTGCAGTGAGAGGTCATGTGATTGGATCCTGCTTAGCAGCACAAAAGTAGAAAGTAAGTTCACGTAAACAAAACCCTCAACAAGGTCAGGAACAGAAGTTTCAGCAGTTTCTAGCGCTTCATCTCTTTCCTTTTCTAGAAGAATTACCAGCGTAGCTTTCTAAGTTTACTTTCAGCTCATTTTTACAGGAGGGGAAAAAAAAAAAATCACAAAGGGATTGACTCAGCAGACGGTGTTTGGATCAACCTGGGGACTTCATGACGCATGTCCACCAAAAGAACCTCAAAAGCACTTGCTGTAATTTTAACTCCAACAGCTCCATAATAAAAGTTTTCCGGGTATAGAGTTATTTTATACGGTTTGCTACATGTTGAACATATAAACAAAATTTACTGCAATGACTAACACGTACTAACTATAGCGCATCGATGGCTGATGGATCATTTTATGTTACATGCTTTTGGTCGTTTTTATTCACTCAAAGCGATCTTTTTAGACAGCGAGAATCATGTTGCTATGGCAACGGGATTGTATGCGTTATCTCGTCAAGTGAGATTTAAACGTCATAAAAGTGAAGTCTGTTGAATCACGGATTGTTGCCAGTTCACAAAAATAGAAATATCAGTTACAAAAATGTCTGATTAGAGTTTTAGAATTCGACGCCTTTATCTCTCTCTCTCACACACACACACACACACACACACACACAACTGACTGGGGGGCTGAGCTGCACGTTGTCATCATGGTCAATTGTCTGCATTTTCAACATGGAGCCAAAACTTACAAAAATAACTCTATACCTGGAAAGCTTTTATTATGGAGGTGTTAGAATTACAGTAAGTGCTTTTTACGAGGTTCTTCTGGTGGACATGCGTCACGAAGTCGCCATGTTGATCAAACCCCGGCCGTTGAGTCAATCCCTTTGTGATTTAAAATTTTTTTTCCTGTAACAATGAGCTGAAAGTAAAGTTAGAAAGCTACGCTGATAATTCTTCTACAAACCGTTGAAACTTCCGTTCCTGACCTTGTCGATAGTTTTGTTTACCTGAACACTTGCTCTCTACTTTCAAGCTGTTAAGTGGGATCTAAACACACGACCTCTTGCAGTAACAAGCCGATTACTGGAGGACCAGAATCAGACAGACGTTGGTCTGATGCTCTGAACTGAACCACAGATTAATGCAAATGTTCTTTCAGCACGTCTCAATCACATCTCTGATTTCACTATTGAAGTGCTGTTTTATAATTTGTATTACTTTTTATATTAGCCTTTTTTTTTTTTTTTAAAGTGTGTGCTGTTTTAATATTTTTAATTTTATATTAAAATAAACAGCACTTTAAAAAAAGTAATAAAATTAAATATATTTTTGGGCTTTTTCACCTTTTTATTGGATAGGACAGTGTAGAGACAGGAAATGAGTGGGAGAGAGACGGGGAGGGATCGGGAAATGACCTCGGGTCGGAATCGAACCCGTGTCCCCGGATTTATGGTACGGTGCCACGACGCCCCCTATTACTTATTTGATATTAGACTTTTATATTAGGTGTACCACTTGAGTTGCACTGAAATTTCGTTGTACAGCTGTGCAATGATAAAGGCCTTCAATTCAATTCAACTATCATTAGGGGATCAGCGTCGAGTCCAAGATGAAACTCCGAGCTCTAATGTTACGCTTTTTAAAATGGCGTCGGTGTGTTTATCCTTACAGTGTATAACCCAGAGAGATCCCTGACCAGCATGTGAACACACAGCATGAGCTGCACCGTCCTCACCTCCAGGTCCGGCAGGCTGAACTCGATCTTTCGGTCCAGACGACCGGGTCTCATGAGAGCCGGGTCCAGAGTGTCAGGTCGGTTGGTGGCCATCAGGACCTTGATGTTTCCTCTGGGGTCGAATCCGTCCAGCTGGTTGATGAGCTCCAGCATGGTCCTCTGAACCTCGTTATCTCCTCCAGCCCCGTCATCAAAGCGCGCTCCTGCAAAGGGTCATGACATCAGTGCATCAGACAACACTGGCGCTAAAACAACGCCATTTAATCTGCTACAGTCCGGCTTTAGAGATCACGGACACAACGATGCAAGACATGGATGACTTTTTTTGGGGGGGGGGGACTCCCAAAAATTAACCCTTCTTCAGGAAGAGTCGAGATTGTACCTTGATTTGAGGTAATAAATCACAATAATACGACCCACCATAAATAAAACAAACAGACCCTGCCATGCACGTGATTTGTCTGTGCTGACCAACAAACAGACTCAATCACTTTCTAATGATTATTGCTATTAAAAATTATTCTTAATGTTGGATTTGACACTTCGTTGTCAGGTTATTTCAACTTTTCTCAGCCAAAATCAATTTTTTTTAATACTTTTTTTAAAAGACAAAAATGGTTAAGTAGGATTATATTTAAAGGTGCAAAAGTTTAATTCCTTAATTGTATAAATAAATCTCAAAGACATGTAGAAGATTATTTTTAAAAATAAAAGCCCAGTGGATTAAGTCACTGCCTTCACAAAAACGTATTAATTTACTGAGAAACTCTGTTTGGGAAACGGAATTCTGGTCCAGAAGGTTGTGCTTGGATGTGCGTCCTGTCAGTTATTTTACAAACACTGCAATCAAAGATCCTGTGGGCGGAGACTTGTGAACATGGGTGGGAATTGTTCACGTTAAACCCAGCTAACTGTTCTGGGGGAGAAAAGAACCCGCCTAATAGCCGTGAACAGTGTGAACTCAGAGCTAATATTCGTTAGTTGAGTCAAAACCACACTGATAAAGTGAGAATGCCACATCGGAGCATCTTTTAATCAGGAAAAGGGGGCAGGGCTTCCAGTGTTAAACACTTCCCCAGCTCGATCATTCCAGATTCATCCACACGACGATGTCAGGGTCTGTGTAATAAACTCACATTAATGAAGGTGATGAACACGAATCGTTACCTCCAATAGCATCGATTTCATCAAAGAAGATAAGACACGCCTTCTTGGTCCTGGCCATCTCAAACAGTTCCCGCACCATGCGAGCTCCCTACAGAGAAAACGGTCTGCGTTAGCATTAGCGACGCCGAGTGTGTGGTGGTCTCAGCGCGGACAGCGGCGACCCCCTCACCTCTCCCACATATTTCTGGACCAGCTCCGAGCCGATGACCCTGATGAAGCAGGCGTCCGTGCGATTGGCCACGGCGCGAGCACACAGAGTCTTCCCCGTTCCTGGAGGTCCAAACAGCAGCACGCCTTTAGGAGGTTCGATGCCCAGGTTCACGAAGCGCTCCGGCTGAACAGGAAGAGACCAACAGGTTCACACGGGGAACTAACACACAGACAGGAGGGTTTTTTTTTTTTGTTCACATGATGACGTACATGCAGCAGTGGCGTCTCCACCACTTCCCTGAGCTTCTCAATCTGCTCTTTACATCCTCCAACATCACTGTAGGTCACATCTGGTTTCTCCTCAACCTGTTCACCCACACACATTTATCCAAAATATTTAACATACACAGGGGAAAAAACACATCATTGAACATCGCGACCCGTTTTTAGTTTTCTTTCTGAGTCATCACCAGTTCTCGACCGGTTCCTCACCTGCATCATGGTCACAGTGGGGTCGATTTTAGGAGGAAGTGGAATGTGGATCTGGTACTTGTTTCTGTCGACGCTAGAAGACAAGACGAAACAAAGCGTCAGTTTTACAGAAACATCCTGGGGATAATATCGTAATGGTTTCTCCTCCTCTTGGTTTCGTACCCGACTCTCATTCCCTCCTCGATGTCAGTCGGGGCGACTTGATCGCTCAGATCCACCACGAACTTGGCAAACTGCTTCACGTTAATGATGTACTTCGGATCCTCAGAGTCAGCATTGATAATCTTCGTGCACCTGAACAGGCAGAAACAGTACAGCTTCATGATGCTGATTAACAGGAAGTCAGAACGCTTAGTTTCACTGATTAGTTTCCTAGAACAGCACACCCTGAAGCCGTGTCCGGACACGCTTACAGCCACGTCAGTGTTTTTCTCCATCCTCTTCTGAGAAAACTATATTTTATTTTAGTGTTTTCTTTCTCTCCGATAACCCGATTTGTGCAGAGATCATTAATCAGCGCACTCAGGGAACGTAAACTCTTCACATGAATAAGAATGTAAAAAAGCTCGTACCTGGCCACCTGTAGCGGCTGTTCGCTCTGCAGCGTCTGTTTATCAGCAGCCAGGTCCCATAGGGCAGGAGGAGCCAAGCCCGTATCAGACTCCTTAATGCCTGCAGGATCCGAGCGCACGTTTTACTACAACACGGCGACTAACAGGACATTTCTCTCTCTGTGTGTAACCTGTTTCCACACGCAGTCTCGTCTCACACCTACCTGTCAGCTCGTTGATCTTCTTGAGGAGCTGCTGGATGTCGTCCTCTACCTGCTTGATCTGACGAGAGTATGTGCTCTGACCCTGTACATATTTATTTAAAAAAAAAAAACACATGCTTATCACTTTTAATCATTTCAAACAATGTACACAGCAGTGACGTCTAATCAAAAGGGTCCTCACATAAGTCTTGAGAAGAGCGATGTCTCCTTCATCCAAAGCTAGAGGGGGAAAAAAAAAAAAATCAGCTTCTTAAAGAATCTAGTCGATTACACAAAGTGAAAATAAATTCATTTCAACCAACATTATGTGGCTATTAACTGGAACAGGTGCACTGACAGAGCAGAGTGCCAAAATATCAGGAAACGTGACTTTTTTAAATTTCTTTTCTTTGAGCTATGGTATATTACAAAAGAGCAATTTGAATTTAAAACATTATCCTGATACTTAAAGAAAACAAACTGTCAGAAAAACAGTGTTACATGTGGAACAAAGCTTCTCTAAAAAAAGAACAATTTAAATCTTGATATTTTCATGTTCACAGTAACAAAACTATTTAACAGTAAAAGAAAGTAATTTAAAAAAAATATTCAATTTAACAGATACAGATGTCTGAAATTTGCTTGAAAAGATTAAAAAAAAGTCCAAAATCTAACATCTAAATCAGCTGTGCTATTTTCATAAAATGTCTTTTTTTTTAACAAAAACGTTAAAGACATTCAAAACAGTCCCGACATCACCACAACATAAAAATTAACGAGTTGATATTTTAATATCTCCAAAAATAATTTAACAATTAACTATTTTACAAATTTGAATATTACTAGTTTTAAAACATTTGACTGAATCATTTTCATAAACCAACATACTTTTCATTAGTTTTTTTTTAATGTCATCATTTTAAGCCTAGGTCACAACCGGACGTACGATTTTTTGCGTTTCCCAAATCGCTGCGTTTTTTTTTGTTCATGGAGAAAGACACGTTGGCCGTAAGTTTGTCCTGCAACCTGAAAAAACCGGAAGCGCCCGTACAGTTTGTTTGACATGAAGAACCTCTGCAGCTCGAAAATCAGCACGCGCGCCCTCCGTGCGTTTCTTGCGGTTTTTGCACGTAGACCGGCTGTAGCAGCGCGCGCCGTACGGCCGGTTGTGACCAAGGCAGTTTATTGTAACAGTGCATCAGGATATTGGGGGGCGGGGGGGCCTCAGTGCAGCGGCGCTTCAGTCTTCCACTCTCTCTCTCTCTCTCTCTCTCTCTCTCTCTCCTCTTCACCTGTGACCTCAGCTTCCAAAACTCCACCTTTCACCTTCACGCAGATTTTCGGCTCGAAGCCGAGCACTGTGGGACTTGAACGAAAACGACTCCATGGATTCGACACTGAACTGACGTGATTGCAGCACAAAACTTGTGAGAACAATAACCAGAAAACCACATCGAGTAACAAACTGGCAGCAGAACCCTGAAGCCCTCAGAGATCTTCCGACAGAAACGGCTTTAAACACTTTCATGAGACACAATCTGGTGGTTAATTTAATTAACTAAATTTAAGTGTGAGTAAAATTTCAGCTTGAAAATAAAGAAACCATCAACTGATCCAACTCCTTGAATAAGTAACAGATTATAAATTGAATACTTTTGTAAATATAGTCTAAAATAATGTCCACTTTTCGAATCAGCAGAGATGCCTACTAGTACGGATTGGCCGTATTTTGTACGGAAAAGTTACGTAAATACGATGTTACGGCAAACGGTGTTATTCTGTACGGAATTATTATAAAGTCTTAAAAAATTCCAGTGAGTTGTTTTTAAATGTCCAAGCGACTTTTTCAATCCATGCGCGATTCACGGCTATTTATTTTACAACAACCGCACATGCTGTGTATGACTTGCAGATTCCGCAGGGTTTCCCATACATAGACCGTTGTGTTGCGCAGCGCCACACAATGGATTCCTAGCGCCACACAATCAGACTCACGATTTTGAAAAAAAAAAAAAAAAATTCCGTTGCGTATTGTTCCGTTCATTCATAGGCCAAGTTTACATTAGACCGTATCTGTCTCGTTTTCTTCGCAGATACACTGCCCGTTTACATTAAACCGCCTGGAAACGCCGGGAAACGGGAATCCGCCAGGGTCCACGTATTCAATCCAGATCGTGTCTGGTCCGGTGCTGTGTAAACATTGAGATACGCGGATACGCTGTGCTGAGCTCTAGCTGGCGT
The DNA here is from genome assembly GCF_027579695.1 of Neoarius graeffei. Lineage (NCBI taxonomy): Eukaryota > Metazoa > Chordata > Actinopteri > Siluriformes > Ariidae > Neoarius > Neoarius graeffei. Next base: position 63,865,379 of record NC_083589.1, on the reverse strand, counting down.
CGTCATTGGACAACGTCACTGTGACATCCACCTTCCTGATTCGCTGGCATTGGTCATGTGACGCGACTGCGACCTTTCATTAAAGAGTATAAAAGTATGAAAATACTGCAAATACTGATGCAAATACTGCCCATTGTGTAGTTATGATTGTCTTTAGGCTTGCCATCCTTCCACTTGCAAGTGGTAAGTGATATGCACTGGGATCACACACACAGCGGCTCAGTCCCGAATCACTGCTCGTGCGCTTCACTCGCGCGCTCTGTGAGCTGCGCAGGACCGGAGTGCGCACCCTCCAGAGGGCACTCGCTGTTCAGGGCGGAGTGATTTGGAGCGCAGGATGCCTGCGGAGCCGAGCGTATCCGTGTATTGGTGTTGCTGTGTGCACACTAATCGTTTTAAAAACGTTAATCTGATGATCCGCTGATACGGTCTAATGTAAACCCCACCTAAGTGCTCTCTCTTCTCGTTCACGCGCACACCCACACACAGAGACGGAGAGGCGTGTCCACAGGGAGAGAGAGAGGCGTGTACACAGGGAGAGAGAGAGGCGTGTACACAGAGAGAGAGAGAGAGACGTGTACGCAGCCTTCCCGATTCGCCTCCAACCCCTTATTTTAAAAGGTAGCCTATGTCGTGCTCGTGATGAGCTTTATCATAGCCTTCTTGGCTAACATGAAACGGACATCCCTGAGTCAGGCTATAGTGAGGAACCGGCCTGCATTATCCCGCTTATCCCGCTTCAGCATTCATGCAAGTTATTAATAATGGCTTGACATTCACAATAAATAAGGATTTCCCACTAGCCTAAATAAAATGTTATACTCGTGGGGATGCCTAGTTGATGCTGTCTGAAGCATAAAATCTGAACCAGAGGTGCACCGATTGACCGGCTGCTGATCGGAATCAGCTGATTTTCACGTGATCGGCCATGACCGGCAACCAGCCGGTCAGAATTAAAATATGCCGATTTTTTGCCAATCAAAACTTGTGTATCACAGAGATGAAAGTGGAAATACTCGCAATTCGTAACTAGAAGAAGACTGCAGCTCCACTGGCAGCTTCAACATGCTTTATAGTGCAACTGTATTGCGCAGAACAGTGTCAGTCCTGCGCGCCTCACGAGCTCCAGCGCGTGCGCCGTTAACAAAACAACAACAAAAAAATTCACCATATTTGGATATCCAAATATAGTGATTTTTTTTTGTGCCAGATATTGGATGTGAAAAGAAGAAAATGTTTGTGGTTGTGTGAATTTCCCATTACAGGAATTATTCCGTTAGCCTATTACCAAACATCTAGTTAGATTTGTACAAAGAGAGAGAGAGAAAAATGTCTTTTTGTTTGTTTTACAGCCTTGGTTGCACTTGATTCCATTGGAAATTACTCTACAAATACACATTTGACAAAGATGATAGAATGGCTATGGTATAAGTATGACTGGAAATTATTTTTGTATTTTGATACTGAATGAAGAAATGGGTTGTTCTATAAGGCAGAAGTTTTCAGATCTAAATAGGCTTATGAAAGTGTGTTCCATAGCAGTGGGCAAATAATATATGAGGGGGAAGTTGTTTTTGTGCCAGATATTGGATGGGAAAAGAAAAAATGTTTGTGTGAATTTCCTATTTCAGGAATTAATATGTTAATACCAAACATGAAGAAAGATTTTACAAAGAACAATGTCTTTTTGTTTGTTTTCAACCTTTAAGGTGTTGAAAATTTATTATTGAAAATCTGGCAGAATGTTCTATTAAAGAAAAGATAAAAAGAAAATAGTCTGTGTGTGCGCTGTGAAGTGGTTTGAAAAAATGAAATCGGAATTGGCCAAAATCGGTATCGGCAGGTCACACTCCATGGAAAACTGGAATCGGCCCAACTCTAATCTGAATATTTTAAGAAACATCTTTATTAGCTTTATTGGCGAAGTAGATAAACCATCACTGCATCACTGATACGCGCACACACTGGCAGCTGAATTAAATGTTCTGATAGGGCATGCAGGCTTTGCACCAATTAGGGTAATGCTTTTTCATTATTGTTCGTTGCTTTGGTGTTACCTTAAGTGGTTTCTTACATCTAATTATGATATTTTATTTTATTATTTTGTTGTTACATTATACTATTTATTTCATTTTAGTATTGGTTGAGGTAAGTGTTAAGTTCAATATTTAAAATAAAAACCTCCAGCTTGTTTTTTGCAATTTATTCCTTGAATGTCAACTAAAGAATGATTGAAAGATTGCCACCAAAAAGGCAAAAAACTAAGGTCAAAACTAAACTTTAATTTCAATTTTGGTGAGTAATTTTCATAAATTTAAAAGACAGGTTTTCCACCAACATCAAGCCCAGCAAACTAATTGCCTGCCCTGTAAGGTAAAGTTGGGTCGAGGAATGAAACCAGGCAGGGTTCTGGGAAAAATTGTTTTAGCTGCCTTCTCTTAAAGAACTTAAAAGAATTTAGCTTGAACTGAATAATCTCAAATGCTTCTTGTAGCTTTAAAATAGTCCCAGCAGGTGACTCTGAAGAAAAACACTGTGTTTGAACACCACCCGCTGTGAACACTTTGCATTATACACCCCAATGACCGACTCCACCGACCGCCACGACACCACCGCGCACGATTCCCTCAGCGGCACAGTGGGGCACCGCACATTGCTACCTGCTCTGTGGGAAACACTGTTCCGCACATGCTGCGTGTGACATGCGCAGATTCCGCACATTTGCTCGCGCTATTTTCGATGCGGTAGAATGGCCGTGCGTTACACCCAGTCAAAAGGGCAATGGATACGCGCACTGCAAACTGTGTAGAACTGACATTAACATCACTCATGGCGGTCGCGATGACTGCACGCGGCATGTCAGCTACAAACCCATATGGAGTATACTGAAACGGCGAGTCAGGCGGAAAGTACATCTGGGGGAATCCAGCAGTTTTTTACGAAATCTGTGGATGAAAAGACACGGAACGTGACCCGTGCTGAAGCGGTGATGGTTGACCTGTGCTTGGAGTTGAACTTGCCGATTAGTGCCATGAAATGTGAGTTAAACTTATTCAGTTTCTTTTTACATGTCTGATTTTTATTCACTGAAATATCAAACACTGGCTGGACTTCTTTAATTCAAAGTCTTTTCAGTGTTGCAAGTGCAAATGTACATGTAGTCTGATCAAAAACAGAATTTTATGATTAGTGCTGTTGGGATTGTGGCAAAAAATGGATCATTCCACTGTTTTAAATACAATTATAAATGCCATTTTATTCAGTGTCTCTTCTGAAGCATTATGCTGAAGTATTTATATATTGGGACATTAAGAGAACAATGTCGGACTCTCTTTGGCATGAAATAAGAATTTTTTTATTTTATTAGAATCCGTTAACAGGTAGAACATTTTGCCAGGCAATATAATATAATACTTTTGAGGAGTTACATTCAATACCAATGATTGGTAGTCAACCGTAATGTCTGCAAACAGGGAACACTATTGTATTTATAAAAATGTGATGTATTGTATGCTCTAGAAATTTGAGTGGAAATTCAGTTGAGATGGCTGCTCGCGTTTTGTTGATTCAATTCACACAAAACAGTTCTTTTTAATAATTTAAATGTTAAACATATTGGTATATACACCTCTTTATAATGGAAATGCGCATAAATCAATGTTACTGAAAGTCATTCCAAAATACTGAAAAATGTTTTCAAGAATACTGAAATCCAAAATTTGGGGTAGGCATCTCTGAATCAGGAACGCATGGGGGCACAAACTTTTGCACCCAATGAGTTGTTTGGGTTGATGAATTAGCCACGTTATGCTAACGTCGTATTCACCAAGTAAGTAACAATCAAATTAGCCATTTTTATACCGATATAATCATTTTAAATTATATTTTAATTTGTATATAAGGATAAAAAATAAATAATGGTAACTTATGGCTACACGGCGCTCAGATGTCTGTATGTTAGTAACGTATCGGTAAATGCTCGCTACACAAAATGCTCATATTTTACATTTTAAAAATAATAATTAAATATACCTCGAATTGGCGCGTCATCTTTTTCCTCTTCTTTGACTTTGCGCTGCTCGGCTCCTAAATAATCCGGCATTTTTATTTATTAATTTACTTTTTTCTTTAGCTTCTCTTCAGTAGCACTGACCAAAGCAAGATTACACAGCAATTTTTTTTTTTTTAACACAGCTCGCGAGCTCCACTTCCGGTTTACTTCCCGTATGTAGGCTGTGTAGATATCCGGTTTTAAAAATAAAAGCCACGTCCTCTTTTCTGTCCATAATTACTGTTCAACGTTTCGTTCAGGTCTTTTATTTTAAAACACGGCTATTCTGTAGCCCCGCCTCGAGTCTCACTTACTCTTTAGCGATGTTATTGTGTTAGATTTTATTATAAAAATCTAAATTTTAGATTTGATGGTAAGTATATTTTAATTTTATAAATCGTTTGGTGTGTAAATGCGTTAAGATACACATGAGTTGATTTAACCGTGTATGTTGTTTGCATTCTTGAAGGAAATCCAGTGCTTTGACCCTCCATGCCTGTCCGGGTGTTTGTGTGATTTCGTGCTGAATTAAATTTATTCACTGAAGAAAATATTATTTTTTTTAGTTGTAAATATGTACTCAACCTCGCAGTGCCATAAGTGACAACGAAACTTTTAGGTAAGCCTTGCTGTTCTGCTGCACCTGATTTCATTTATATGTTTAAAATGTTAGTACAGGTTTTTTTTTTTTTAACTGACTTACGAGGTATTATTCCTGAGTGGTGTTCATAATTTGTGTGGTTTCATGAGGCTGTGTATGTTGATTGGCTATAAATTGTTCACAAACGCATGACAAACCTTTTAAATAAACTTTGCCACCCCTTAATGTGCTTCTGCCCCCCCCTTGCCACCCCTTAGTGTGCTTCTGCCCCCCCTTGCCACCCCTTAGTGTGCTTCTGCCCCCCCCCCCTTTGCCACCCCTTAGTGTGCTTCTGCCCCCTTTGCCACCCCTTAGTGTGCTTCTGCCCCCCCCCTTTGCCACCCCTTAGTGTGCTTCTGCCCCCCCCTTTGCCACCCCATGTCTCAAAAACATGGACACACCTCTGACTGCTCCACTGTTTGTGGTGATCTTGGTCATGGGTCCTTTATCTTTCTTGAACTCTTATTGTACTTATAATACATAGGGCCAAATTACTCAGTTCTGATTGGTCAATCAAGGAGGGCTTTTTTCCTTAACACGGGGCCATATTTCTGAAATACTATTGGCTAGTTCATTGCTTGGTTACGGTTACAAAAATTATCAAATTTTGTCAACAAAATGGCTGACTCAGCAATGCCGCGTTTCACTATACTTGATGAAGAAAGGATAAACCAATTGAAAGCTGCAAGCGAAAATGAAAATACCAAAAAAAGTACAAACTTTTGGCTTTCCGTGTTTAAGAAATGGGCCGCAGAAAGACACATAAATGACACTCTAGTGCCATATGACTGCTGTGAGTTAGACAAGGTGCTATTGCAGTTTTAGATTAGATTAGATAGAACTTGCAGAAGTGAGGAAAGAAAATGGGGAAAACTAAGAACCGGACTCTCTCAAAGTAATGCAGGCTTTTGTAAAGAAGTTCCAATAAAATTTTGTAAACCACTTTCAAAATCCTCATGTCGTGTTGTCGTGTCATGATGAAAGACGCTTTAGAAACTGATTCGAATGTGCAAGATAGTCTCGCGCCCTGATTGGTTCAGAAAACGTGAATGACAAATGTTGTGAACTTGAATGGCTTCCGAAGAATGAATTTGGCCCTGTATATTATAAACAAGTAATCATATGGTTCCTCGTAAAATTAAGGATCCATTTCAAAGTTTTGAAATTGCCCGAGTCGCGAAACTTCAAAATCACTCATGAAATTAATCCTTAATTTTACTCGTCCCCATACGATTACCTATACAAATAAAGAATAACATTAAAGCAAAACTGAAAGATGAAATATACAGTATTTATATAAAATTCTCTGATATCTTGATATTTTATATTGAGTTAGTATTTATTAGCAGTTGTGTGATGCCCTGACGTCACAGGAGGACACACATTTATCATGATCAGGAGTCGCAGCCAATTCTAAATGAGCTTCCAGTTGTCACACAATAACATTTCAACATCCAAAGTTCAACATTTTAATATTTTGTCTTTGTACTCCGTGTTTGAGATTTATTCTGGTTTCTGCTCAGAATGAACGACATGAACCTCAGCCCGGTGGGCATGGACCAGCTCAGTGTGCCCTCCGTCAGTGCCAGTCATCTGGGCCTTTCTACCTCACCCACTCACAGCCACAACCCCATCACCACTCCAGGTTACAGCGCTCAAGCCATTCTGCAAAGAATTTAAAAAAAAAGGGAGAAGCTGTGTGTCATGCTGTTATAGGAAATTAATCAGTGATGAAGCAGAGTTAGTGTTAGCAACCCAAAGCTGATTATTTTCCTCATTAACTTAAAAAAAAAGAGGGTGGTGAGGTACGGACTGTTCATAGCTACTGTAACGTAACTTGTTTCACAAACATTAAATGTAACTATAAATGGATAAAATGTGTGACCTGTTCTTTAGTATATAAGAAAATTTAAAAAGAAGAACTCTTTGTCACATGCACACTTCAAGCACAGTGAGATTCATCCTCTGCATTTAACCCATCTGAAGCAGTGAACACACACACCCAGAGCAGTGGGCAGCCACACCAGAGCGCTCGGGGAGCAGTCAGGGGTTCAGTACCTCGCTCAAGGGCACCTCAGCCCAAGGCCGCCTCACGTTAACCTAACCTGCATGTCTTTGGACTGTGGGGGAAACCAGAGCACCCGGAGGAAACCCACGCGGACACGGGGAGAACATGCAAACTCCGCACAGAAAGGCCCTCGCCGGCCGCTGGGCTCAAACCCAGAACCTTCTTGCTGTGAGGCGACAGCGCTAACCACTACACCACCGTGCTACCCCTAAGAAAACTGGAAAGAAACTGGAAAGTCTCACAGTACTGTTGATTATTTTCCTATAACAGCACCACATGGAGTGTTTTATTCCTGACGTAAGATACAACAGCCTTTATAATGTCGACATAATCAGTGAGTAAATTAGTCTTGTATCAACTTATAACATGACTGTAAGAGTAGATTGGTCATAAATATAAAGGATTTGCATTTTTCTATTCTATTTGTATATTAAATATTGTCATTTTGTTCCTGTTGCTCGATGAATTGATCTCTTTCTGCTCCTCTCATAGGAATGCCGGTTGCCATCCCGAGCCTCGGTCCGTCTCTCGGCCCTCTGCCCTCGGCTCTGTCCCTGATGTTACCCATGGGGCCGTTAGGAGACCGAGGAGTCATGTGTGGCCTTCCAGAGAGGAACTACACCCTGCCTCCTCCCCCATACCCTCACCTGGAGAGCAGCTATTTCAGACACATCCTCCCAGGTAAAAAAAACAGAAACACGATATATTATCTTGTTTCAGACTAACAGTGAGACGATACGATAGAAATATCACATCATGATACTTTTCTATGATACACAATATGTATCACGATATAACTAAATTAAAGCAAAATGGTGTACATTGTGTAAAAAAAAAATAAAAAGCTGTATAAGAAAGGGGGGAATGAAAAAACCTCTTAAATAAATAACGTCTAATGATAAATAAAATCACATCACATCTCTAGCCGCTTTATCCTTCTACAGGGTCGCAGGCGAGCTGGAGCCTATCCCAGCTGACTACGGGCGAAAGGTGGGGTTCACCCTGGACAAGTCGCCAGGTCATCACAGGGCTGACACATAGACACAGACAACCATTCACACTCACATTCACACCTACGCTCAATTTAGAGTCACCAGTTAACCTAACCTGCATGTCTTTGGACTGTGGGGGAAACCGGAGCACCCGGAGGAAACCCACGCGGACACGGGGAGAACATGCAAACTCCACACAGAAAGGCCCTCGCCGGCCACGGGGCTCGAACCCGGACCTTCTTGCTGTGAGGCGACAGCGCTAACCACTACACCACCGTGCCGCCGATAAATAAAATGCATTTAAAAATTTTATTTTAAGATCAAATCTGCTGTTTCTAATTGTGATTAATTTAAAAAGAAAGTTTAAAACGTTACTCTACCTGTGCTATCTTGTAAAAAAAAAAAGTCTCATACCAAATTTTAAGACGTGATTGAGCTCGAGCTCACCCTTCCTTATTTCAAACTGTTTCTGCACTTTAGTTATTTCGTGACACTGCGCTGCTCCTGAATCACCGAGCCACTAAATACGTTTTTACAAAATTCTTCAACAAAATGACACAAACAAGACTGAGCACTTTTATCGTCACGGTAACAGTCGCTTCGTTTTCATCGCTGGTTGTTTCCGCTCATGACATCTGAACCAAACAAGATTTCTTTCTTTCTGGATCACTGACTCAAATAGTTTTTGTTTCGAATGAATTAAAAACATTGCAAGGAATATTTTTTTTCTTGTAAAATGGCAGGAGGTCCATAACGTGTGTTAAAAGAAAATAAAAACGGAGAAGTTGGAAGTTTTAGTAAGAAATAAAACACAAAAAGTGGATTCACCATAGCCCTGCGATAACCTGGCGACTTGTCCAGGGTGAACCCCGCCTCTCACCCGTACTCAGCTGGGATAGGCTCCAGCCCGCCTGCGACCCTGAACAGGATGAGCGGCTACAGATGATGGATGGATTCAACATTTTCCTGGAGTTGATTGAATCAGTGTTGATTATTTTCTGATAACGGCACGTCCTGAAGGGGGTTTATTTCGTCTTTTACAACATAAATATTCTCACCGGTACAATTCTTTTATTGATTAAAAAGTTACTTTTATCCATTTACAATTAAATTTAATCTTGTGGAACATCCAGGAAACAAGTTTTTTGTTTTTCGTGACTGTTTGTTCTGGGGCGGTTCCCACTCTCGACTTATAACGAAGTAGAATCCAATAACGTGCCTGACACATGTCACATGACTCTGGATTATCAAACATAACAAGCAAATTAAAAAGGACAGAAAGTGGGGAAAAAAGATTGTAACTGACTTTATATCTGCCCCCCGTAGGTATTTTGTCGTATTTGGCCGACCGTCCCCCGCCGCAGTACATCCACCCCAGCAGCCTGAACATGGACACCAGTTTGTCGGTGCCAAACAACAACCCTTCATCCCTCGACCCGTACAGCGGCCCAGGTGGACATTTAGAACAAGGCCTGGTATCCATCGACTCGCGGCAGTCCGACCTCCACCAGGGCGGCGCTCATGAGGTGCAGCTGGACGCCACTGGGCTGGCGATGGAGTCGCGCGTGAACAGCCCCATGTCTCCTGACGGGATGGGCGAAGAGCTGGCCACCATGGACGGAGTGGTAGTGAGCGCAGATGCGCAGCAGCCTCTCGGAGGCAGGACTCAACCCCATGAGAGCCTGGAGGGTGGCGTCATGGCCCTGCACGGCCCTGGACTGGAGCTGCCCGTGGTGATGGAGCAGGAGCACATGAGTGCACGTGTAGGGAGCAGCTCAGGAACTGAAGCGCTACACACTAACGGTGAGCTGAACTCTGGCGTGGTCAGTGTGGTGCTCACCGGGGCCATGGCACCGCAGACTCAGCTCGAACCTGTCTCACTGCACAGCTCAGGCATGGGCCTGGAGCCCGTAAACGTGTCCCCGATCACCGCCGAGGTCTCGCTCGGCCCAGATAACAGCCTCGTCCTGGTCAACTCCACGCTGCAGCTGGAGAACGCTGCCACAAACAAGGAGGGCCTGAGCACCGCGTTCACCGTCTGTAAGTTACACAGGAATCTGTAACAAAGCGCCGACGCTCGAGACTCTGTCTGTAAATATTCCATAAAACATCACATCCCCAGACAGAGAACTTCCACACATCACATCAACCACGAAACATTTTTTCACTCTTCTCCATTATTATTAGCATTAGCATTCATATGCTATGAAGAATATTAATAAAATGAATATTTATTTATTTTATGAATTGGTTTATTAGCATTATCCAAAAGGAAATTTGGCTCTTACAGTGTTAAAACTATCTATAAACAAAGATAAAAAACAAAAAAATAAGCAAGGATATAATCAATTTCTGGAGAGGAAAAAAAGGAAAATATTATCCATGTATAAAAATTGAAAAGAAATCTAAATAATAATAACCCTCATAAACAGCAACAAAAAAATGATGATAAACGGTAAACATGATGCAACTGTTGTACAGTCTTAATCAAATTAGCAAAGTATATTTAAAAAGAACAGTTTTTGTTTGGTGGGGTTTTTTTTGGGGGGGGGGTTTCCCTCCTGAGTGAGAGAAATTTCTTGGGGTGTTTTTATTTTTTCTAACAATGTTGAAGTGTATTTCTGTTGCTGTATTTTTTTTCCCCTTTTTTATGTTTTTTTTCCATCATCTCATTTTACTCGTTTTATCCTATTGGGATGTAATGAAAGTTCTTTCCGGAACACGCGGCCGGTTTTCAGGCCACGCCTTTCTCTTTGCTCGATCAGTGAATAAGATGAATTATTTGTTAAATTTAACGATCTTGTATCTCCTTCATTAATTACTTCCTGTCGTGTGTGTGCGTGTGTATATACACACATGCGTATGTATGTATGTGTGTGTGTGTGTAGGGTGCACTCTGTGTGAGCGCTCTTACAGCTCTGACTGTCCCGAACATGGGCCTGTGACCTTCATCCCAGACACGCCCATCCAGAGCAGAGCCCGCCTCTCTTTGCCCCGCCCGCTGTGCCTCCGCGTGTCTGTGGCTGATGAGCCCAACGGTCAGTGGAGATATTTACTGCTAAAAGGACATGACATTATGACACAAATGCTTTTCTGTGCTGCATGGATTGAGATGATGTTTTTAATTTGAGCATGACGTGTTCCTCAGAAACCACAAACCATAAACACCTCTGAGACGGGAGAAAGTATGTGATGATTACCAACACGCACTGTAATCTCTTCAGGTGTGTTTGCGCGGGAGACGATTCCCAGCAGGACCTGCTTCGGTCCGATGGTTGGACAGCACTGCAGCAGCGTTGAGCTCTCCGACTGGACTGAGAAAGACACGCCCCAACTCTGGAAGGTTGGGAAAAACGCATCAGAACATACGTAGTCCTTAAATAAATAAATGAATTTGATCAGTGATTTATTTCCATTTTTCCATCGACAGCTGATTTCTAGAAAGAAGCAAAGCTAACAAATGTGTGTGGGTTTTGTCCCCCCCCCCCCCCCCCAGATGTTCCACAACGACATTTTAGAGTTCTGTATAGTGACAACCGATGAAAACGAGTGCAACTGGATGATGTTTGTTAGAAAAGCAAGGTACCATGATCACAAGTCTTTCAGTATAATCTCAGTCCCAGATGCTTTTGGGTTATTTTCAGTTCTTATTTATTTTTTGCAGGACGACGGAGGAGCAGAATCTGGTGGCGTATATCGATAACGGGAAGCTGTTCTTCTGTACGTCCAGAGAGATTCTCCCTGAGCAGGAGCTGTTCTTCTATTACAGCAGGGAGTACAGCAGACAGCTGGGTAAGATCACGTCCCAATCGCTTGACACTAAAGAGAAGAGAAGATATTCCTTTAGTGATCCCCATGAGGGTAAATTCAGGAGTTGCAGCAGCTCAAGTACAGAGTAAATTATAGATAAATGTAGGTTAAGTTAAAAAAAAAAATAGAATAAAGAGAGCTATAATAGAATGAGGACATGGTTAAATAAGGACAATTCCTCACAAGACAGCAACAAACAAAAAGTAACTCATTTACAGATTTCAGAATTGCATGGTTTAGTTCTCGTCTCCATCACAGGCTGCTTGGAAATGTTGCGTTAAAGTCATCGCTCGAACCGTGTGTTGAGATCTGATGAAAGTGAGGTTTTTGACGATCAGCATTTTTGCTGAAGAAAAGACGACTGTATCCAAGAAAAACAAAAGCTGGTGTAAACTCTGATGGTGAATCACTGACGTTTTGTTGTTGGTGGTCCAGGAATGAATGGTATCCTGAATTCTGCTACAAGATATTTTAGTCAGAAACCTGGTTACTTCTACCAGGAGGTTCAGATTGGGCTGTAGATGGATCTTTTAAACGATGATTAGTCCAAACATATAGAAGTGTAACATCATGACTGTATCTGTTCAGCTGTGTTTGGGTCTGCAGCTGAAGCTGGAGGGGTCTAAAATAACCAGAAGGGTTTTTTTTGCCCCATTTCTCCTTATTTTGATAATCTTGATGCATTGCCAACAACAGGGATGTGATTTTTCCGCGAATTCGCGGAATTCTGCTTTTTTCACCTCAAAACTTGAAGAAAAATTTTTTTCCGATTTTTCCCTCATCCACATTCGTATCCTATTCATTCTGACTTTGTTTGAAAAATGGCAGCCTCGGATTTGCATCTTTATGCCTCGATCACGGAGGCTGCCATCTTTCAACTCTGTTTGAAGCGAGCTTACATACAGCTATCTAACAAGCGCGTTCATTGGTTGTTACAGAGCGATGAGCCAATCACGTACCTCGTTTCATCTCAATGACGTAATTGCGTAAATGACGTAATTACATCAATAAGATGAAACGAGGTACGTGATTGGCCCATCGCTCTGTAACAACCAATGAACGCGCTTGTTAGATAGCTGTACGTAAGCTCGCTTCAAACAGAGTTGAAAGATGGCAGCCTCCGTGATCGAGGCGTAAAGATGCAAATCGAGTTAAAGAAATCGACAGAATAGTGAAAAAAAAGTTCCGCTGGGAATGGTTGGAGAAAAACCGCGGCTCGCCTCGGGGCGAATTACGTCACAAGGTGCGGGGCTAGCGGGCCCTGCTCGCGCTGGTTCTTTGGGGTGAGAGTGAGTGAGTGAGTGTGAGAGAGAGAGTGAGTGTGTGTGTGTGTGAGAGTGTGTGAGAGTGAGCGTGTGTGTCAGAGTTGCATGTTGACCATTAAATTGGCTTGAATTTGTTAATCATGACAAGTTTTTTCTTGTGTGTTTGCTTGCCATTTTAGTACAATTTTTAAGTCAGAAAACCCCAGAACCCAGGAGCTTCGGGGGGCTTTGCCCCCCTTGTCCCCCCACCAGGCCGCTGCCCTGGACCAGCTGGGGGCCTGCGGCCCCCAGACCCCCGGCTAAAATTTTCAGATAATTTCACCAGCCCCAAATCACATCCCTGCAACAATCCAGTATATTAAAGACACATATGAAGAAACTACTAATCTGATCCGATATGATTCAGTGCAATTCAACATGATTTGACTCAACACATTGCCATTCAGTGCGATATGATGTGATTTAAAGATTATGATGGTCTGCAGTTCAATATGGTCGCTCTTCCTCTGACATGATAATCCTCCATGTGACTCAAAGAGGGTCTGGCACAAGGAAGGGACTTTTATTTTGAAATCCCGTTGGCACTATGGCAAGTGAGCCACAGGGACTTTTATTTTGAATAAAATAAAACGGCATTGGAGCCATGTTGAGCGGCCTCCAGAGTCTCAGGCTACGTTCACACTGCAGGCTGAAGTGACTCAAATCCGATCTTTTCGCCCATATGTGACCTGTATCCGATCTTTTATTGACAATATGAACGACACAGATCCGATTTTTTCAAATCCGACCCAGGCCGTTTGGATATGTGGTGCTAATTCCGATTCCTATCCGCTCTTTTCATATGCGACTTCAGTCTGAACCGCCAGGTCGCATTCATCCGACTTACACGTCATCAACAAGCCACAAACGTCACTATTCTGCGCTGAAGTAGGCGGCAGGTCTCTCAAAAAAGTTACAACAACGTGGCGCATAATCACGGGCGCAGATAGAGGGGGGGACTCGTCCCACCCAGATTTAAATTCACCTCGCTCGGTCCCCCCCACTTATAGGGAGGAAAAAACGTCTATGCTGTCTTTCTTTGCATAAGGGCAATTCCATGTAAATGTCAACCTCACAGGAGATCCCAAATTTCAAACTAAAACTAAATAAATAAACAAATAAATAAATACATACATAAATATTTTGATCACCTAATATGTCACTGTCAGTCTTTCTTTCTTATAATGTAAAACCCAAGCTAAAATCAACTTTGATCATGTACAATTCTATATTATTGCCACAAGCCACAGAAATGTATGCTAAAATCCACAAAACAGCAAAACAATAGCCATCCTAAATATTATTTAAGAACTTTGATAGTTTTAGCTGATATTTAGAGAGTTTTTCAAAGGGTTATGGTGGTTAAATTGCTGATTTTCTAAACATATGCCATGTCTATTTCAGACGCGTCACACCCGTAACGGAATTTCGTCACATCCATAACGCTGACTTTTCCTTCCGAAACTCTGCATGAAATACAAAATATTTTAAACAGAGATTTTTTAATATTCACCTTGGACCCCTCTATCAAACGGATATCTCCATTTCGACATTAGGTTTACAATTTCACAGAGTTTGATAAAAATGTACAGTCACCCAAGAAAAGTGATACTTTTTCTGTCACATCCATAACGCATCTTTTATTGGCATTTTCTGGCATGCCCTAGGTGTACTATGGGAATTGTTCTTGTTCTATCACTTCTCCAGTATGGTACAGCCTTAAAATATGCAACACCTGTTTAAATACTGGGAGACAATAAAACATGCACTGGGTCATTTGTTGCCATTTTGAGTTCAAGTGTCACGTCCATAACGCTGGAATTGCTCATAAGGCAAACCTCACGGAAAAATCAAAAGACTAATTACCATTCGGTTTATTGAGGTGCACAGCAGTGTATACATAGTTGCAACAACTCACATAAAACAAAACAAAGACTGATATTCGGTTGGTTGAGCTGCGCAGACTGCACAGGTTGCGAGCTCGAGCCTGGTTGCTATGGTAACCCACAAGTTTGACAGGCATATCGGGGTTGGGTTTGGTTTGCTGGCAGCTTTGTCCCCCCCAGTTCAAAAAACGTATCTGCGCCCCTGCGCATGACATCAATGCGAGGGACGCTTCGGGCTGTGAAGGTTCTGAATCTTCTCAATGGAAGGACGCAGAGGTTAGGGAGCTGATTTCCATTTGGGGGGATGCAGCGATTCAAGCTAGATTGGATGGGTCATACCGCAACCGGGCGGTTTTACTTCCGTAAACACTGGCCATGCTCACTGCGTGTGACGTCGTCGTATCCTGCAATGCGCATGCGGAACACTTTTAGGTCGCTTTTCGTTCATACTGAGGATCACATACAAGTCGCATATATTTGTTAATGTGAACGACCTCACAAAAAAATCGGATTTCACAAAAAAATCGGAATTGAGCATTAAGCCTTGCAGTGTGAACGTAGCGTCAGTCTTTCGTTCTTGGACTGTATATCGTCTGGACACGCCTCAAAATCACACCTCCAAGTTTAGAAAGGAGGAATCAAAAATTATTGTTCACATTTCTCAATAATAAAGGCACAGGGCTTCTACAAATCATTATATGTGAAGAAATCAGGTTTTACCGATGCAAAGAAATTAGAAACATTGCATCTCGATTTCATCCCCAGTTGTATCCGGTGTACACTTTTTTTTTTTTTTTTTTTTAATCTTTTTAATCAGGGCAGTCGTATTGTATCATGACCTATTAAATTGGTGCACTGATGCAAATCAGTGAATCTTGCCATCACTGTTCCACATCCATGAGCTCACACGCATCCACGATGGTGTAGTTTAGCTGTGATTTACAGGAGAGAGAGACCCTGTGCCCCACCCACTCAGAGGGCATGGACAGTTTTACTACAGGCAGCTAGCTAGCTTCAGAAAACACACACCGGCCACTTTAATAGGAACTTATTGATTCTAAGATCCCTGTTCTTGGCTGCAGGAGTGGAACCCAATGTGTTCTTCTTTCTTCTGTTTCATGCTGAGATGCTTTTCTGCTCACCACGGTTGTAAAGAGTGATTATATGAGTTACTATATCCTTCCTGGCAGAAAAGCTCGACCCAATCTGTCCATTTCCCTCTGACCCTCTCTCATCAACAAGGCGTTTGTTTCCACCCACAGAACTGTCGCTCACTCACTCAGTGTTTTTTGTTTTCTGCGCCATTCTGTGTAAACTCTAGAGACTGTTGTGTGTGAAAACCCCAGGAGATGTACATATACACACCCACAAACTCCAAGTGACATGAGCATGTCGGGCCATAACGTAACCTTATTTCTGTAACCCATCCTGCAGGCGTACCTCATGCTCCAGAAGGTCAAATCTGCCACTGTGGAAAAGAATGCACTTCTTTCTCAGAGTTCAAATCTCACCTCAACAGCCACAGCCACAGCCCCTCCCAGGAAGACCCTACTCAAGGTGTCCACGGTCAGCCCCACCCCCAGGAGAAGCTGGCCAGCGAGGCCCCCAGTACCAGCGCGTCTCCATCGTGGCAGTGCCAGGCTCAGGGTGAGGTTCAGTCCAGCAGCAGTGGAAATGCACCGAGTCACGGCAGAGAGAGGAAGTTTAAGTGCAGCATGTGTTCACGAGCATTCACGACCTCCACCAAACTCAACGTGCACTTCATGGGCCACATGGGCGTGAGGCCACACAAGTGCAGCTACTGCAGCAAAGCCTTCAGCGACCCGAGTAACCTCAGGATGCACCTGAGAATCCACACAGGTACCGGATCAGTCCCAGAGCTGGTTCTGTTTGGGCAGAAGATGATGTTGATTCATTTTCTAAAAGGTTAAGCAGCTCTGAAAGTAGAGCAGGAGTGTTTTGTCTTATTTCTGCGTCTTTTGAGTCGAGAAGCCTCTGTAGAAATTCCTGAATTTTTAAAAATTTATTATTATTTTTTTAATACTGTACTGACTCAGGGTGATGGCATTCTGGACATCCGCATGATTCGTGCTGAATGAAGATTTAGCCTTGTGTGCTTCTGTGACATTATGGTGCCACTGTATACATCATGTCTGTGCTGCTAAAAAGTTTTGCCACCCCATCATTTGTCTTGGAAATGGATGCTTTTTAGTGATGATTTGATCTAATCTCATTCTAAAGGTCAGAAGAACTTCAGATGCAGTGTGTGTGGAAAGTCCTTTACCCAGAAAGCCCACGTCGAGTCTCATATGGTCATTCATACAGGAGCCAAGAACATCAAGTGTGATCACTGTGACAAGACTTTCAACAGGAAGCAGGATCTTAAGCAGCACATGTATTCGCACTCGCTGTAAGGACACACATTTTTTAATATATATTTCATTATTTATTTGTCTGTTGTGGGTGTGGCCTGTCAAGCATGGAAAATGAACGGTTGCTTGAAGCTTTCTAGCAAGCGAGAGTGACCTGTAGAGTTATTTTCCTTCTTAGTTCTCTGTATGAACAGGCGTACATCACTTGAACCTGTTTGGGTTTTTTTTTTTTGTCTGCAGCAACCGTCAGATCACCTGCCCGAAGTGCAACAAGCAGTTCCTCAAAACGGATCACTTAAAGAAGCACCTCAACTCCCACGACGGGAAAAGGGACTTCATCTGTGAAAAATGCAACAAAGGCTTCCTCACGAAATACCATCTGACACGCCATCTAAAAATCTGCAAAGGCCCAAAGATAGGCAGAGGGGGCGCTCAGGAAGAGGAAGCCGAGGAGGAAGACGGGGATGAGGAAGAAGAAGAAGAAGCAGACGAAGAACAGGAAAGAGATTTAAGAGCATCAGACCAGAGAAAAGAGTGTGACATTGGCATGGCAGGGTTTTCCTCAGATAAGACTCTATAACCTCTCACTGTGATGGGTTGTTTTGTGATTTGTCTCGCTGAAACTAGTCTTATTTATTTAGCACCCTTTGTATTCCGTTTACATTCTGATTTACCTTCTGATGTGCCAAATTATTTCTTCACGCTGGTGTTCATGAAGATGAAACTTGCTCAGCTGACCAGTGGCCAGAAGAAAACACACTGTATCTGAAACACTGCCATTTTAATGTGCATCAGTGTATAGAAGTCAATCGGTTCCTTTTTCGCACTTTTGCCTTTATTTATTTGTATACTTTCCCTCAGTAAAGCCACCACACATTATGAAATGTCATTTATAAATAAATTAATTTTTATACATGTTAGCTACAATGCAGATTCAGTTTGTTCTACTATTCCATTCTGTTAGATTGCATAAACAAAATATTTGTGACGCTTTTTTTAATGCAAATTATTATTATTGGATGCTTCTGAGTCTGTGACAATTATTGCACTTAATTGCAGATTTAACAGTTATTAAACAGATTTTATGAAATTCAGTAAACTGTGGGTGGTAAAAGAGAGCAACTGGACTTGCTTGAAGATTCTTGAAGACGTCTCACCTCTCATCCGAAAGGCTTCTTCAGTTCTGTCTGACTAATAGGGAGTATCAGCTATTTATCCTCTCATGGATGAAAAGCAATCCTAAGGTGTCGTTGAGTCCTCCTGTTGGTGTGGGTCACTGGGGGCTGGGTGTGAACGGCCTCGAGAGTCGTTGGGGTGATCAGTGGGTTGTTGGTTCTCTCTGTCCTCCTGTGAGTCACTGAAAACAGCTGGGTTTTGGTGTGCATTCAGTTGTCTGGGAAGTGTGCCAAGGACTGCATTGTAGGTGGCTGATAAATGGTGTCTTAGACCCCCACCTCTGTTCAGTGATGACTGTTCCAGGTTGACCAAAATGGCTTCTTTAACTCCTCGCTCATACCAACGATCCTCTCTGGCTAAAATGCGTACGTTGCAATCCTGAAATGAGTGTCCTTTGTTGTTAAGATGAGGATGGACAGCAGAGTCCTGGCCTGAGGAACTGGCTCTCCTGTGTTGAGCCATGCGCCTGTGAAGCGGTTGTTTTGTTTCCCCAATATATGAGTCTGTGCATTCCTCACTGCACTGAATTGCATACATTACGTTGTCCTGTTTGTGTCTGGCTATTCTGTCCTTAGGGTGGACCAGTTTCTGCTTCAGGGTGTTGCTGGGTCTGAAATGTACTGGAATGTTGTGTTTTGTAGAAGATCATCCTGAGTTTCTCAGATAGACCAGAAATGTAGGGAATGACAATGTTCTTAGGGTCAGAGGGAAATGGACAGATTGGTTCAAGCTTTTTTTTTTCACCAGGAAGGATACAGTAACTCATATAATCACTCTTTACAACTGTGGTGAGCAGAAAAGCATCTCAGCATGAAACAGCAGAAGAACACATTAGGTTCCACTCCTGCAGCCAAGAACAGGGATCTTAGAACCAACAATAAGTTCCTATTAAAGTGGCCGGGGAGTGTGTATGGGCTTAAGAATATATACAGGGGTGTTCTGATGTTATGTGGCTCTACAATCAAAAGACTGGAACACTAAGTATTTGAGAGTTTAGTTAGAATCATGTGGACGATACATTTTATGTTGACAAAATAATAGGAAAGACCAACAAAGTTATAGATATGATGTGATGTTTATCACGGTATTCATGGGGCAGACAAAAGTACATTTTTACCTATCTGTCAAACCTTGATGAGATAAGATCAAGATTTGATTATGGGTATCAAGCCTACGACTCAGTCATGGACTCCATTCTAAAAAAGACTTGATGTGGGGCAGGCTGATCATCACTTCATATATAGTGTGAAGCTATCAGTTCTCCATCAATTCTAGCTCTTATAGAAAACCGGTGATAAACGCAATATTGAAGATGTTTTAAATGCACTTTAAACTATTGGAACAACCTTAGGGAAAGAATTGAAGATTGGACTGATAGTTGTAAAGTAGTAGGTCTGATTTGGCAAAGGTGGGCTTTGACCTTGTTTCTGCTCAGCCCCTGTAGGCACCGCGTCCAGTATGGCTCCTGCCAAGTGTAAAAGTAGATTTTACAATGTCATGTACTCGAATAACATTGTAATGCTGACCTTTCACAGAACTATATCGAGTCCTGTTGGAACGCTACTCTACACGGGCCCAGAGTGGGGCGGTATTTGAGCCGGGAATGTCATCTGAGCAGCTTGTACAGTCGTCTGAAGATGAAGAAAACATGAGCTGTCTAGAAAATGTAGCTCGTCATGATTTAAAGCAGTAGAGTATCTACTATGACTTTTTTTCTTAAGTTCATCACATTTACTTGTGTCATCCTCTAACACCTTTCTCTGCTCTCTCTTTTCTTTACTTTTCGGCTATCCGTACTGATTAAAGGCCAAGCTGGCTCTCTGGTCTAACTGTAAACTTGTACATTTGTCATATGACATACATCAAGACAAATTTCATTACGCCTAAAGTCATTTCATTGGAACAGGAATATATTTATTCTGTACCCCATTGAAAAACTTTAGTAGGTCTTCAGATGCCTTCATCCAGTCTTTAGTAAACAATCGTTCTTTTTCATTTTAATTGGTATTTTGTCCTTTTGATCGGTCTTTGTTTATTAGTGGTAACAGTGACTATATTTTTACACTGCACTGAATGCAGACAAGATGACCCTGTAATCAGACACTTTACTAAGCCACACCGCCACATCAGAACCCTTTATTTATCAGGATTGTAGTGAGACATGTGGGTGGGCCCTGAGGTGAGAGAATGCACAAGTATATAGGAGTCGTTATATCTCATCTCATCTCATTATCTCTAGCCGCTTTATCCTTCTACAGGGTCGCAGGCAAGCTGGAGCCTATCCCAGCTGACTACGGGCGAAAGGCGGGGTTCACCCTGGACAAGTCGCCAGGTCATCACAGGGCTGACACATAGACACAGACAACCATTCACACTCACATTCACACCTACGCTCAATTTAGAGTCACCAGTTAACCTAACCTGCATGTCTTTGGACTGTGGGGGAAACCGGAGCACCCGGAGGAAACCCACGCGGACACGGGGAGAACATGCAAACTCCACACAGAAAGGCCCTCGCCGGCCACGGGGCTCGAACCCAGGACCTTCTTGCTGTGAGGCGACAGCGCTAACCACTACACCACCGTGCCGCCTGAGTCGTTATATCATAGAGATTAAATCTCATTTTACAAATTTTCAAAAGCCAAAGATAACGGTGATTAACAAAACAAGGAAAATTTGCTCTTTCATTTATTCAACACAAATATCAATAGATATAATATTCTTTTGCAGAGAAAGTAAGTACACCCTTGGCTTCAGAAGCTAGGACAGTATTATCCCCTTTTACAGAAATAATTTCTTGTTGGGGGGGCGGCATGGTGGTGTAGTGGTTAGTGCTGTCGCCTCACAGCAAGAAGGTCCGGGTTCGAGCCCCGTGGCCAGCGAGGGCCTTTCTGTGTGGAGTTTGCATGTTCTCCCCGTGTCCGCGTGGGTTTCCTCCGGGTGCTCCGGTTTCCCCCACAGTCCAAAGACATGCAGGTTAGGTTAACTGGTGACTCTAAATTGAGCGTAGGTGTGAATGTGAGTGTGAATGGTTGTCTGTGTCTATGTGTCAGCCCTGTGATGACCTGGCGACTTGTCCAGGGTGAACCCCGCCTTTCGCCCGTAGTCAGCTGGGATAGGCTCCAGCTCGCCTGCGACCCTGTAGAACAGGATAAAGCGGCTACAGATAATGAGATGAGTAGGTGTTTTGTACAATCGTCCATCAGTCTCTGACATCAGCTTGCTCAAATATTTTTGACCACTCTTCCATGTAAAATTTCTTCAGTTGCAAGATGTTTGAGGGTTTTCTTGCATGTCCCGCCCTTTTCAAATCTCTCCACAACATTTCAATGGGATTCAAATCTGGGCTTTGACTCAGCCCCCTCCTGAGTCATAACCCTCCATGTCTTCTTTTTCAGCCATTCCTTGGTGGATTTGCTTGTGTGCTTAGGATCTTCATCTTGTTGAAAGGTCTACTGGTCCAGCTTCAACTTTTGAACAGATGGCCTCACGTTATCTTGAATTATCTGATATGATTCAGAATTCATAGCTGAATCAATGAATGCAAGTTTCCCAGAGGCAACGGAGCAACCCCAAGCCATAACATTTCCACCGCCATGATTCAGTCGGTATGAGGTTGTTCTCCTGAAAAGCCGTGTTTGGTCTGGCCAGAGCACAATTATCTTCATTTAAATAAATAAGGCAGGTTTAAATAAGCCGGGTTCTGATGAGGTTCTACTCCATGGCACCTCATCAGAAAACACCTGCTTCTCATTTTATGGAGTTGAAAGTGTGATAAATGTAAGGGTGTACTAACTTTTTTGACTGATATGTATTTTTTTTATTTCAGTTATGAAAATGACTAGAAAATGTCACTTTTGTGTGTCGTTTGTTGGAATAGGTCACATTTATCTGTAGCCTTTGTTTCAGAGTGAAATGTTTGCTTGTTTATGTTGAGAAAAGTGTGCAGTGTCCATGGGGTGTACTTATTTTTGCACATGACTAACCTACAAGCAGCAGGCACTTCTGTGAGAGCGAGTGACGCGTCAGTGACGTGGCCTGGCGTCATTTCCTGAAGTCACATGACAGCCTTGTTTCAAGCTCAAAACAAAAAAGCTTCAAAACAGCAGGTTTCAGGCGGAGAACTTTACCGGCTCTCTCTCTCACACACACTCTCTCTCTCTCTCTCTCACCCGGGCGAGTTAGTTTACTCACCTTTAGCCGGTTCCGGTTGTGACATTTCCTAATCCCGGAGGAGAAAAGCGGATCCTGTCCGGAATGGCCGGTTCGGTGAAGCTGAGCTCCGGAGGCGACATGCCTCTGCTGGGACTCGGCACATGGAAGGTAGGGCTCTGGGTCGCATCAGCACTTCCGGGTTTGTCTGTGAAGATTCTCAGTCATCCAGGTCATGGTGAACTGTGGGTGGTAGAAACGGGCAACTGGACTTGCTTGAAGATTCTTGAAAACGTTCCACCTCTCCTCCAAAAGGCTCCTCAGTTCTGTCTGACTAACAGGGAGTATCCAGGAATAGGGACTCTGACTCTCTGTTAGTCAGACAGAACTGAGGAGCCTTTTGGAGGAGAGGTGGAACGTTTTCAAGAATCTTCAAGCAAGTCCAGTTGCCCGTTTCTACCACCCACAGTTCACTTCCGGGTTTATTCTGTTTTATTGGGAGTAACACTCCACTGCATCCTTTAAACATGGTTTAAAAGTTTTATTCTGTTCAAATACACGTACATTTAAAAAAAAAAATCTAGGTTAAGGCCAGAGTAAATAATCACTGTATACTGTGCAAATAATCAGCGTGTATAGACCCCCCCCCCCCCCCCGGAAGCTGTAAACGGTTATAGTTTTGTCAGGGTTTGGTCTGTCTGTACTGAAGGAGCTCAAATTCATAAAGTTCTCGGCTTCACCCAGAGACAGGGGGCGTAACTCTTGTTTTGGGGCGTAACTCTTGTTTTGGGGCGTAACTACATTATAAAGCCTCATCACTGTCCACAAACCCTCAGCTAGAGATGGGATTTATGGCTCTTTGATGGGATCCGCATCTTTGTGATCCGTTCTTTGAAAAGAGCCGTTCAAAAGACTGGCTCATTTGGCTCTTTTTAAATATTTATTCAGTTTTAAGAAGACAGCGTCTAAAAAAGCCAGATCCCTCTGCTTAGATAGTGACATCAATATTTCTGGACATCCCTTTTATATAAAGCAACCTAGACTTACATTATTGTAACCCCTAAACCAGGGGTCATCAAACTACGGCCCGCGGGCCGACTCCGGCCCGCCACCCCCCTTTGACCAGCCCCTCTGCCCCCCACCACTTGAACCAGCCCTATGAGGCAATCCCCAAAAGTGGTCATGGCCTATTATTTTTATTTATTTATTTTTAAATTGCTTTTTGGCAAATATGTCTGCATCTTGTATTTTGTTGATTTTATCAATTAAAATTGATATTTAGTTATAAAATGAACTATTCATATTTTCCAAATTTTCGTCATATGCTCGCGATCAAGCAGTGACAGGCAGCGCACGCGCAGAGAACTGTCAGTGTTCAGGACAGCAAAATGGCGAGCAGTCAGCGAAAAGCTGACAGAGAGTGCAGAGTTTTTAAAGAACAGTGGATCACCGATTATTTTTTCGTTCAGTGTAAGGACCGTGCAGTTTGTCTTGTATGTAAAGGAAGTGTGTCGGTTTTCAAAGAATATAATCTGCATCGTCACTACGAAACCCGCCACAAAGAGTACGCGAGTTTGCGAGGGCAAACAAGAGAAGACAGGATTCGGAGGATGAAATGTGGACTGGCTGCACAACAGAATGTATTCCTTCGCCAAACCCAGATCAACCAGGCTGCTGTCCGAGCTAGCTATAAGGTAGCTCACCTACTAGCTCCCCATGGAAAGCCGTTTACTGATGGGGACTTTGTTAAAGTACGCATGCTTGCTGTGGCCGAGGAGGTGTGTCCCGACAAGAAGGATGCGCTCAACGCGGTGAGTCTCT
This sequence comes from Neoarius graeffei, assembly GCF_027579695.1. Classification (NCBI taxonomy): domain Eukaryota; kingdom Metazoa; phylum Chordata; class Actinopteri; order Siluriformes; family Ariidae; genus Neoarius; species Neoarius graeffei. Next base: position 63,841,107 of record NC_083589.1, on the reverse strand, counting down.
CCGCACCTACTATGACCAGGCGAACCGAAGATTTGGGGGACGACGTGTATGACCAGCTGAATGAGAGAGCGTCAGAATTCAAGTTTTTTGCTTTGGCCATGGATGAGAGCAATGACGTGCAGGACACAGCACAACTGCTGTGATCTATTGATCTATTGCTCATATTATTATAATTTCACTGTTTAAAATGTATTTATTTTATAGGCCTATTTATTTGACCTTTATTAAGTGCTGCACACAATTATTATTAATAATATCAACAGGCCTACCTACAATTTATAATTTTCCACTCACCTTTGCCAGTGTCAATCACCTCAACTAGGCAGATGTTTCTTACCTTGACAGCTTTGATATTTTTATTAGAAAATAAATAAATGGAATATCTGTGGTATTTCAAATTAAAACAAAGTGTGAAGACTCAATTACTACTTTTGCAAACCACTAGTAAAGATAAAGATGTGCTAGGAATCAAGTGGGGGATGTAGTAGTGGGGGATGTAGTAGTGGGGGATGTAGTAGTGGGGGATGTAGTAGTGGGGGATGTAGTAGTGGGGATGGCTGTGCCAGGCTAGTAATCTCTACGACACAATGAGGACTGCTGGTGGTCATATTTGTCTGGGTCATACAATTCTATGTTATATAGCTGACCCGCCCCTGGCCCCCCATCACAGTCAGGAACGACAATGTGGCCCCCAGAGAAAAAAGTTTGGTGACCCCTGCCCTAAACACTCATAACCATTAAAAAACAATGAGGGCTTCAATGAATGTCCATGCAGAACGGCTTTTCTGTAAAAAAAAAAAAAAAAAGAACCCACTCAAGAACATAGTTATCAAGAACACAAGAATATTTTATAGAAAAACACTTGTTTTACAAAAATATTTAAGTCTGAGATACAAAATAGATACAACTACAATAAACACAAGAACTAGTAATCACACAAGAACATTTTAATAGAAAATAGAAAAAAAACCCAGACTTTCTATATTAAAAATATTGAAATTGTAACAAAAATAGATACAACTAAACAGTCAGATAAATAGATAGTTATAACAAGAACACAAGATTATTTTAATAGGAAAAAACAATTAATGCAAAAAATATTAGAAAAATATACAACTAGACAAACAGATAAATAAATAAAATACACAAATAGAACAAACAAAATGACGATAGAATAAATTAAATGAGCGTCCGTGCAAAGTAATTTTCCCACAATATTATCATTAATATCACACAACAACATTATAAACTATATACAAAACAATTTGAGTTATTAGGCAAACAGATAAAACTTGAATGAATAAATAAAAGGCAAATGCTGTTTAGCCTACTTCTTGTCCTTGGGCAAATTTGCATTAAGGAACACAAGTTCTTGAACCTTTTTGGGCTTGAGGCGACTTCTCTTCTCCGAGATGATTTGTCCAGTTTTGGAAAAGATCCTCTCAGAGGGAACTGAAGTTGCCACAACACACAGCTTCTTCACCATCAGCTTGCTAAGCCTGGGGTAGACAGGAGCTCGACTTTCCCACCACTTGAGGGGATCCTCATTCTTAGGTAGAAGAGGCTCCTCCAGGTAGGCCCGCACCTCCATGACCGCATCTGCTGTTGGATGTCTGGCTGATGCTCTTCCAGCTACCTGCTCATAGGGGTGAAAGATGGACAGCAATGGATGATACCATTTAGTATGAGATTGTGATATTAAGGCTGATTTCATCCTAGATTTAAAGGAAAAAATGAGTAATTGTTGCCACCCTTACTTCCTCATGGAAATAGCTCCAAACAATCGATTCAGCCTCTGTGCCACTGCCTGCTCCTTGCACTTCAGCTGGTTGCTGGATGGCTTCGCTGGTAGGGAGTCTTGCTGCTGCAGTTGAAATCCTCTGGAAGGTTTCATCTGCAATTCTTCCATCCGGAAATGCCATCCTCTTAAATCGAGGGTCAAGAGCAGCAGCAGCTAGTATGTGGTGGACTTCGATTCTGTGGAATCTTGTTGACATGCTGTCAGAAAGAGATTCGAGCATGTCTTTTGCTGCCTCTGTACTAATGTTTCTGCGGAAGTCCCCATGGCTCTTTGCAGTCCCCTGGCCAGCAGAATGACTTTTGAAGCAGTCACAAACTTAGTAAGAAAAAAAAAATATATATATAATATATAATATACACACACACACACAGTGGGGCAAAAAAGTATTTAGTCAGCCACCAGTTGTGCAAGTTCTCCCACTTAAAAAGATGAGAGAGGCCTGTAATTTTCATCATAGGTACACTTCAACTATGAGAGACAGAATGGGGGGAAAGAATCCAGGAAATCACATTGTAGGATTTTTAATGAATTAATTGGTAAATTCCTCGGTAAAATAAGTATTTGGTCACCTACAAACAAGCAAGATTTCTGGCTCACAGACCTGTAACAACTTCTTTAAGAGGCTCCTCTGTCCTCCAGTCGTTACCTGTATTAATGGCACCTGTTTGAACTCGTTATCAGTATAAAAGACACCTGTCCACAACCTCAAACAGTCACACTCCAAACTCCACTATGGCCAAGACCAAAGAGCTGTCAAAGGACACCAGAAACAAAATTGTAGACCTGCACCAGGCTGGGAAGACTGAATCTGCAATAGGTAAGCAGCTTGGTGTGAAGAAATCAACTGTGGGAGCAATTATTAGAAAATGGAAGACATACAAGACCACTGATTAATCTCCCTCGATCTGGGGCTCCACGCAAGATCTCACCCCATGGGGTCAAAATGATCACAAGAACGGTGAGCAAAAATCCCAGAACCACATGGGGGGACCTAGTGAATGACCTGCAGAGAGCTGGGACCAAAGTAACAAAGGCTACCATCAGTAACACACTACGCCGCCAGGGACTCAAATCCTGCAGTGCCAGACGTGTCCCCCTGCTTAAGCCAGTACATGTCCAGGCCCGTCTGAAGTTTGCTAGAGAGCATTTGGATGATCCAGAAGAGGATTGGGAGAATGTCATATGATCAGATGAAACCAAAATAGAACTTGTTGGTAAAAACTCAACTTGTCGTGTTTGGAGGAGAAAGAATGCTGAGTTGCATCCAAAGAACACCATACCTACTGTGAAGCATGGGGGTGGAAACATCATGCCTTGGGGCTGTTTTTCTGCAAAGGGACCAGGACGACTGATCCGTGTAAAGGAAAGAATGAATGGGGCCATGTATCGTGAGATTTTGAGTGAAAACCTCCTTCCATCAGCAAGGGCATTGAAGATGAAACGTGGCTGGGTCTTTCAGCATGACAATGATCCCAAAACACACCGCCCGGGCAACGAAGGAGTGGCTTCGTAAGAAGCATTTCAAGGTTCTGGAGTGGCCTAGCCAGTCTCCAGATCTCAACCCCATAGAAAATCTTTGGAGGGAGTTGAAAGTCCGTGTTGCCCAGCGACAGCCCCAAAACATCACTGCTCTAGAGGAGATCTGCATGGAGGAATGGGCCAAAATACCAGCAACAGTGTGTGAAAACCTTGTGACGACTTACAGAAACCATTTGACCTCTGTCATTGCCAACAAAGGGTATTTAACAAAGTATTGAGATGAACTTTTGTTATTGACCAAATACTTATTTTCCACCATAATTTGCAAATAAATTCTTTAAAAATCAGACAATGTGATTTTCTGGATTTTTTTCTCATTCTGTCTCTCATAGTTGAAGTGTACCTATGATGAAAATTACAGGCCTCTCTCATCTTTTTAAGTGGGAGAACTTGCACAATTGGTGACTGACTAAATACTTTTTTGCCCGTGTGTGTGTGTATGTATGTGTGTGTGTATATATATATATATATATATATATATATATAATAAAACTCCGTTAGGGTTTTATTTTATATATATATATATATATATATATATATATATATATATATATATATATAATATATATATATAATATAAAAAAATCTCCTTCTCACCCCTGGCGGGGGGGGTGGTATCCATGTCATCCTCAAGCTCGGGTCCTCTACCAGAGGCCTGGGAGTTTGAGGGTTCTGCGCAGTATCTTCGATGTTCCTAGGACTGCGCTCTTCTGGACTGAGGCTTCAGATGTTGTTCCTGGGATTTGCTGGAGCCACTCTCCCAGTTTGGGGGTTACTGCCCCAAGTGCCCCCACTACCACGGGGACCACGCAACCCTTGACCTTCCACATCCATTCCAGCTGCTCTTTCAACCCTTGATACTTCTCAAGTTTCTCATGTTCCTTCTTCCTGATGTTGGCGTCAGCTGGGATCGCCACATCTATCACCACCACTATGTCCGGTTGGTTAGCCAGGATCTGTTTGTCAGTCTGGAAGCTGAAGTCCCACAGAACCTTGGCCCTGTTGTTCTCAGCCACCTTCTGTGGTATGGCCCATTGGGACTTGGGTATTTCTATTCCATACTGGTTGCAGATGTTCCTGTGTGTGTGTGTGTGTGTGTGTATATATATATATATATATATATATATATATATATATATATATATATATATATATATATAAAAAATATAATCTCATTTTATAAACTATGAATAAATACTACAATGTATAACCTATAAATAAATACAACAATGTATTTCACCAACATTATTATATAATTGAATATTCATAATATATCTCCAGGTAATTTGCATGAATGCTATAGAAAATCTTCTGCCGAGCAGCTGGACTACATACCTTTCTGCACTTAGTTCCACTGTGACCTCTTCAAATGGCTTCAGGATTGTGCAGATTTCCTGCACTGCAGTCCACTCTTCTAAGGTTAAAAGGTTGACTGGTGCATTGGTGATGGCCAGGGTGGAAATTATAGGATTCTTGTTCACTAGAACACTCTGTAGCATGTAATAAGTCGAGTTCCACCTCGTTACACAGTCCTGTTTAGGCCGAAGTTGCTCCATCTTCATTTGAATCTGTGTCTCCCTGAGTTTCTGAGCACCCACAGTACTTTGGTGGAAGTATTCCACTGTCTCCTTCACTTTATTAATGATGGGCTGTGGTCCTTTCAGGGCATCCCTCACCACGAGGTTGATATTGTGTGCCAGGCATGGAAGGTGGAGCCACCCAGTTAACTGAATCGCCCGTGTAATGTTGGCTGCATTGTCTGTAAGGCAGCACACCACCTTCTTGTTCACCCCCACTCTGTTGCTACACTTAGCAGCTTTTCTGCCAAGTTCTCTTCTGTGTGCCTCTCATTAAATTCAAAGCAGTCCAGTAGACAGGAGGCCATTTTAAAATCTTCAATAAAATGACAAGTCACAGCTATGAAAGATGTAGTGGTTCTTGATGTCCAACAGTCCGTTGTCAGACACACAGCCAGTGCTTTTGACACCCTTCTCTTCAGAAATGCCACTTCTCTGCCATACATGTCTGACACTTTGTGTCCGTGCCCTCCTGCTGGGAAGTATGTAAGCACGGTGTAGAGCGTGTGAATAGTTATTGAAACCTATGTCCTCCACAATTGAAAACGGTTGGAGGTCTGTGGCTATCATCTTGACCAGTTCTGCATCAATCATCTCCTGCCTCAATGGGGTCAAGACAGGAGGTAAATACTGGTTAATTGACGTCTGCTTTCTTTTTGTAGCTGGCCTGGCCAGGCGAAGATGTGGGTGCAGTGGGGTTAGAGGCTGCTGTAGCTGCAGTAGAGGTTGAACCATGCCTACTGGATCTATCTGATGTGGAGGCAGAAGAAGCACTGGTGGTGGAGGCCTCATCGTCACTGTTGCTGGTTGTTTCAGTTGGCTCTGTGCGCACCTCTGTGACTTGCACAGTTGGGTGCTGTGTTTTTAAATGCCTGTGCAGATTGTTTGTTGACCCCGACTTGAAAGAAATGCTTTTCTGGCAAATGTTGCATTTTGCTTTATTGTTCTGCTCACGGGTGAAGTACGCCCACCCGCTGCTCCTTTTCCTCTGGCTCATTTCCAAATCCACGTCTGTTCTCCTCCTCACTCCGACTGCAACTGAACTGACGGTCTCTCCCACTGGCTCTCACGGTTTTTTATTTTTTTTGGGGTACACGTGAAGACCGCGTGCACAACTGGTGCCATCCCTCCCCCAACCCTCCAATTCTCCAATTAACTACTCTGAAACAGAGCCACGCAGGTTTTTTTTTTTCTTTCTGGAGCGCGCACGTGCAAGCAGCATGGCCACAACGGGCTGCGCTCTGACGACCACCTCCCACTCCCCGATGTCACCTCGGTGCCTATTTGTCTGATAGCTACATTTGCATATCAGACAAATAGGCACCACTGTGCCCTCACCGTAACCTTTCCCTAACTCAGTGAAGGGAGGAGGAGTAAAGGAGGAGCTTTTTCACCTGAAACACAGTACAGAAAAAGAACGACAGAAAGAACGGCTCCCCCAGCTCGAGACTTGGTTCTCATCGTTCATGCCTAGGAGCCGTTCAAAAGAATCGGTTCGTTCGCGAACGTCACAACATTGCCCTCAACTGAAAGAAGCAGTCAAAGAAAGGAGAGGAACGCTTGGAGCTGGTGTGCTGCTGCTGCTCCAGGACAATGCGCCCGTCCACACAGCACGGTGGGTGGGGCAGCCAAATGGGGCTTTGAACTGTTGCCCTGTGCACCTAAAGGCCTCTGCATGCTCTTGCGACAAGGCTTTCGCAGATAGCTTTTTGCAGACAGTTGTAATTTATCGTTGAGCGGGGAGTAATAGGCGTGCGTGATGTTATTCACTGCCACAACGCAAGGGGGCGCGAAGTCGCGAAATCACTAGGAGTAGTTGGTGGGTGTGCTTAGGGGAGTGTTTCCTCCAACAGGTCATTCAACACCAACAACAATGGCGGCTGGACGAGTCCGCACGTTGATCGAGATGCAGCTGAAGGATCTAGAAATCGAAACAGTCCTGGTGCAGGAGCTGGCAGAGAGGCGAAGGAAGCGCCGTGGAAGGTGGGCTGTACGCCCTTTGAATGAGGAGTGATGGCCCTCATAAATGACCCTCAACTTTTAATATTCTTTGTATGATGTTACAGAAAAGACTGTTCTGATGTTCAAATGTGATAACATTTCCGTGGGTTGACTTTTACAAATTTGTATTTCAGAATAATAAAGACACCTTTTCCAAAAATTTGTTTTTATTTTCCAAAGAGCAATGACTAGGAGTAAAAAGGCAAATAGAACAATAACAAAATATAACAATGTACAACAATGACAAGGTGTGAAAATGCAAATAGAAATTCTGAACATGTAAATAGATTAAAAAAAGGAAAATAGAAATAAAGTGGCAAGGGGTAAAAAGGCAAATAGAACAGTAACAACAAAATATAACAATGTATAACTAAGGTTTAAAAAGGCAAATGACAATGTTGAAAATGCAAATAAATTCTGAACATGTAAATAGATAAAGTGGCATGGTGTAAAAATGGTGAAAAAATGAAAATGTAAACACAGATCCTGTCTGCCACCCGGATCCCTGCTCTTTTTGGCCATCGTTGCCTTTCGCTGCCGAACAAACTTGTCGCGCAGGTTCTTCCACCTCCTCGTGCACTCGATCGAATCCATGCCCAGATTCTGCGATATCTCCCTCCACGAATTATTGGAGTATGCGCTGTCCTTATAATGACTAGAACTGGAGTCGTATAGATGTACGTACTTCCTCGATCAACCGCTCTTCGTGCTGCTCCATCTTCGCTCGTGTTTTTAAAAAATGGCGGTCGTGAAAACAAACCGAAGCGGAAGTGCGTGTACAGCGGGTAGAGTGGACCAATCAGAGCCCTCTTGTCTGCGAGGCTGTCTGCGGTGGTCACAGTTTTTGGGAGGTGCGCGCAGAGCGTCTGAGAAGGGGTGGGGGGGCTTCGCAGACGCCATCTGCGAGGACTGCATCGTCAGCATAAATTGGCCTTTAATGCACTGAAAAAGGAGACGATGTAGAAAAATAATACAAGCACAGTCTTTCTCCTGTGATGGTTTCTGGCTGAGGCTGAAGTTTCTGAAGTACCCTCATATATTCACATTCAAGAGTGTGTTGGAGCGATGGGATTTAATTGATTGATTATTCATTGATAACCTAGTTTCATGTAAATGGGTGCTGAAGTGTTACATCACCGGTTTAGATGACACGACTGTATGAAAGCAGAGGCATTACGTACCATTATATCAGCTGTCAGGATCATAATCTTGTATGAAAAGAAGAAAAAGATGACTCCTCAAAATAACCTTCATTAAGCAGAGAGCAGAATGTGCGAGTGAAGATAAAGCTCAAGGATTTAAATAACAGACAGATAGCAGTCAGGTTGGCCTGTAGCGGTTCCAGACATACCAACAGATCTCAGTCAATTTTAAAGAGAAATGGGGTGAAAAATTTTATATAAATTAATTATAGGTGTGCTCTTATGGAGGGTTTTTAGTTTATATTAAAAGATGACCATATATACTACTGTTAATAAACAACAAAATGGGGAAAATAACACTTAAATTCTAAAAATACAAAATCTAATAAAGTAACTATATATAGTTAAGATATAAGATGAAAGTAATATACAATATTGGTAATAAATGTGTAAAGCAGAAAGTGTAGCTTAGAGAAATGGATTAAAATAAAATATTTAACAGAATGTAAAATAAGTTTAGTATGAAATATGGATAGAAAGCTAGAGGAAAAAGTAATGGAACTGTAAGATGTGTTGATTTGAGATTCTCTTTGCCTACAATTTTTTTTTTTTTTTTTAAATACTTGAAGTTTTTCTCTCCCCCCCCCCCCCCCCCCCCCCCATACTTTCCAATTTACATTTGTTTTTATTTTTTTCAAAAGTGTTTTATGGAAAATTTAAGCTTTTTTTTTTAAATTGTGTATATTATACACGTGTGTGCGTTAGTGATGAGAGCCACTACTCTGTGTGCTAATGCATGAATCGATCACTTTTTATTTGTTTGTTTGTTTGTTCTCCGCTCCAGGCGAAACCAAATGAAGTGACTGAAGCTGTAAAAGCCGCCATCGCTGCGGGTTACAGACACATCGATGGAGCGTTCATCTACAAAAACGAGCAGGAGGTTGGAAAGGGCATCCAGGCCATGATTAAAGAGGGTGTGGTGAAAAGGGAGGAGCTGTTTGTTGTCAGTAAGGTAACACTCCCAACCTTGTGCCCTGAAAATACAAGTTACATTAGACATGATGAGATGAGTTTGACTGAACGAAGGTGGAAGATGGTGACTGCAGAGTGAAGCAGAAAGAGTTAAATGTTCTTTTCTTTCCAGCTTTGGTGCACCTTTCATCAGAAATCAGCTGTAAAAGGGGCGTGTCAGAAGACTTTAAGTGACCTGCAGCTGGACTACCTGGATCTCTATCTGATCCACTGGCCGATGGGCTTTAAGGTGACTTTATATCCTTAATTTTTATCTCAGGCTCAGCAGCAGTCACGGTAATAATAGTAGCAACGGCTGTAATAGATACAGCAGTAGATTGTGTTTGTGTTCTCCGGACCAAAACGAAGGAGTCCAGGGGGAAATCGGTCCTTAACAGATTATGCTCTAATCCCTGATGCATTACTCCAAGCCGAACCCAATTAACCGGCTGTCCTTCTCTCCATTATTCATCCAGTCATTACTGACTCTCTTGGATTGTTGATGTGATTAATTTGTCCAATAAGAATTCTATAAGCTCAAAAGTTTAAATGATGCGTTTAAAATCCTTCTATGCTGCATATTTTTTACAAATGGATAAACAATGTGGCTTTTTTTTTTTTAATAAATAAAAAAAACTTGTAATCATTGGTAGAATCTTGCAGTATAAGAGGAATAAAACACTTGAGCCTGATGGCTGGCTAGCTCCATGACAGGTATTTCAGTAGGACCTGTGCGTAAGGACTGTTTCTATCCCTCAGCCTGAATCAGAAGAGTTCCCGCTGGACAGTGAAGGTTTTACGATCGGTGATGACACCAGTTTCCTGGAGACCTGGGAGGTGAGAAATCTCTTGTTTCCATTAAAAGTGCTTCCTGAGGCAGTGTCACTTCATCACACGCTGATCTTGTTGTAGGGAATGGAAGAGTTGGTAGACGCGGGGCTGGTGAAGGCCATCGGCATCTCCAACTTCAACCGAGAGCAGATTGAAGCCATTCTGAATAAACCAGGCCTCAAATACGTCCCAGCCAACAACCAGGTGAAGTCCAGCAGAGATTGGGATGTTGGGAATGTCATCTGAAGGCTTTTTCCTGCTCTGTGGATGTGTGGCCATTCTAAAGTTACTACGTGTGGAATAAAATACTGTGGGGTGCTGTTCTAGGAAATTAATCGAGGAGGCTGTGGGGTGATGGAGTTCCTGTTACCACTATTTACTGGAGTTATGAATCTCTCCTTCATACAAAATCCGTTAACAAATTGACTCGTGACTGAGCCGATAGGATTTGATTCACTGTGACTTAAGGGTTCAGTTTGATTCGCTCACTGATTTCACCATCGAGGGATTTGATTCACTTTTCACTATAAATCAGTTTACTACTGATCCAATAAGATTCACTTCACTAGCGAGCCAGTCAAGGGGGATTTGATTCACATTTCCTGACTGACACATGACGAGCTGTTTGTTTTATTAACCTGAGTGGAGAGAGAGAGAATCTGGTGAAGGAGCGACTGCTTAAGCGAGAACAGAAACTAACTTTTCATCGACGGTCCTTAGTCATCCTGCAAATCCTTTTGTTTTTTACTCACCCTGCAGGGGTGTCTTGTGAATCTCCACTCGACTCTACTTAAAGGGCAGTGACACTGATGATGTTATCTCGTCCCCTGAGGGTTAATTGTAGTGATGGACGTGCACAGAAAGGTCATCTTGTTTTTACTAATCTGTGTTTTGGTCACAGCAGCGTTATAATGCTCTCGCATCTGGCTTTTGTCAAAAACATGTCTGGAGTTCAGACCCAGACTGCTGCAGTGGTGTGATGTGACTGGAAGCATTAAAACATGAGATGATGAGTGTAATGACAGTGAATTTTCTGACGTGTTTCGAATAAATCAGCACCAAGTGTCCACAATGAACATCTGGTGACCGGCTGCAGTGAAAAGCTTTTTTTTTTTTTTAATAATTATTAAACATTAGGGCATGACTGTGTCCTAAAAAAATCACACGCTTTTAATTATCTATTAGTCTGCTTTTTAACTTCGTGTATAGCCCCCCCCCAGCATGTTTGCGCTGTTACGGTCAACATTGTCCTTCTGTGATGTTCTTTTCCTGTTGAAGATTTAATTTAATACATTCATTTAAAAAGTCAAGGACGGGTGGCACGGTGGTGTAGTGGTTAGCGCTGTCGCCTCACAGCAAGAAGGTCCGGGTTCGAGCCCCGTGGCCGGCGAGGGCCTTTCTGTGCGGAGTTTGCATGTTCTCCCCGTGTCCGTGTGGGTTTCCTCCGGGTGCTCCGGTTTCCCCCACAGTCCAAAGACATGCAGGTTAGGTTAACTGGTGACTCTAAATTGAGCGTAGGTGTGAATGTGAGTGTGAATGGTTGTCTGTGTCTATGTGTCAGCCCTGTGATGACCTGGCGACTTGTCCAGGGTGAACCCCGCCTTTCACCCGTAGTCAGCTGGGATAGGATCCAGCTCGCCTGCGACCCTGTAGAACAGGATAAAGCGGCTACAGATAATGAGATGAAAAAGTCAAGGATTCAGATGCCGAACACAGTTCATGCTAACATTTGTTCAGATTTGCACTACAAAATGGTTGCAACATTTAACTTTTTTTGTTTCACACTTTAAGGACACATCTGGATTATCAGGTTTTCAATAATGGGTACATTTGCAAAAATATTTAATTTCAGGTTCTTTATTGCGTGCCGTCAGATTCACTGAGTTGCGAGTCTGATGGGTTTGTTTTCTGCAGGTGGAGTGCCACCCTTACCTGACGCAGGACAAACTGGTGGCCTTCTGTCAGTCGAAGGGGATCACAGTGACTGCGTACAGCCCTCTGGGTTCTCCTGACCGACCATGGTGAGGGATTTTACACGACACAATTACAGGAGCTGTAGAACTGTTCCTCTGACGAACACTTGGGGTCTTTCTCAAAAACAGTGCCATTTTCCTACAGAAATGCAGTGTGACTAGCGAGGTTTTAACAGCACTTATGTTTGTATGAGTGACTTGAAGGTAAATTTATTCTTAACCATCAGGTCAAAACCAGAAGACCCATCACTGTTGGAGGATCCAAAGATCAAGGCCATCGCTGAGAAGCACAAGAAGACCAGCGCTCAGGTGGGAGGAACAGAGAAACCAAACAAATTCATCTGAAGTCCGTTTGGGGAAAAAGCTCTAAAAATCTCACGTTTTCTACTTAACATGACTGCAGGATGTCAATAACGCACTGGAAATCTTCAGAAGTGTAATTTCTGACATGTTCAGGTGGGGTTGGGGTGTGTGGGGGTTCCTCCCCCTTCTGCATTTTAAACTGGGTTTTGGTTTCAGAGCTGATGGGGGGAGAGGGAGAGAGATTCCAGAAGTGTTTTATACCAAACAAAGCACAACTTTTTATATATTAAATAAAAAAAAATGCACTCGGGTGCTTGAAAGTTTGTGAAACCTTTAGAATTTTCTATATTTTTATATAAATATGACCTAAAACAACATCAGATTTTCACACAAGTCCTAAAAGTAGATAAAGAGAACCCAGTTAAACAAATGAGACAAAAATATTATACTTGGTCATTTATTTATTGAGGAAAATGATCCAATATTACATATCTGAGAGTGGCAAAAGTATGTGAACCTCTAGGATTAGCAGTTAATTTGAAGGTGAAATTAGAGTCAGGTGTTTTCAATCAATGGGACGACAATCAGGTGTGAGTGGGCACCCTGTTTTATTTAAAGAACAGGGATCTATCAAAGTCTGATCTTCACAACACATGTTTGTGGAAGTGTATCATGGCACGAACAAAGGAGATTTCTGAGGACCTCAGAAAAAGCGTTGTTGATGCTCATCAGGCTGGAAAAGGTTACAAAACCATCTCTAAAGAGTTTGGACTCCACCAATCCACAGTCAGACAGATTGTGTACAAATGGAGGAAATTCAAGACCATTGTTACCCTCCCCAGGAGTGGGTGACCAACAAAGATCACTCCAAGAGCAAGGCGTGTAATAGTCGGCGAGGTCACAAAGGACCCCAGGGTAACTTCTAAGCAACTGAAGGCCTCTCTCACATTGGCTAATGTTCATGAGTCCACCATCAGGAGAACACTGAACAACAATTATGTGCATGGCAGGGTTGCAAGGAGAAAGCCACTGCTCTCCAAAAAGAACATTTCTGCTCGTCTGCAGTTTGCTAAAGATCACGTGGACAAGCCAGAAGGCTATTGGAAAAATGTTTTGTGGACGGATGAGACCAAAATAGAACTTTTTGGTTTAAATGAGAAGCGTTATGTTTGGAGAAAGGAAAACACTGCATTCCAGCATAAGAACCTTATCCCATCTGTGAAACATGGTGGTGGTAGTGTCATGGTTTTGGCCTGTTTTGCTGCATCTGGGCCAGGACGGCTTGCCATCATTGATGGAACAATGAATTCTGAATTATACCAGTGAATTCTAAAGGAAAATGTCAGGACATCTGTCCATGAACTGAATCTCAAGAGAAGGGTGGGTGTTATGAAACTTTTTATTAAAAAAGTCTAGGGAAAAGGGAGTAACAAAAGACAGTAATGTATAAAGTGAATTTATTTACACGGTGAATTTAAAGAGCATATTGTACATGGAGTTATAACCTGTGGTTGGTACAGTAGAAGAGAGCAACTGGACTTGCTTGACAAGTCTTGAAGACGTTTCACCTCTCATCTGAAAGGCATCCTTAGTTCTGTCTGTCTAATAGGGAGGATTCTATGATGATCCATGAGAGGATAAATACTTGATACTCCCTATTAGACAGACAGAACTGCGGATGCCTTTCGGATGAGAGGCGAAATGTCTTCAAGACTTTTTTTCAAGCAAGTCCAGTTGCTCTCTTCTACCAACCACAGATTATTATGTACCTGGATGACTATCTTCACAGATATGGAGTTATAACATAACCAAGGTCAAAGGGAGGCTGGGAAGTGCCAGTTACCCAAAGAAACAAAACTACACTACCACTTGGAAAGCCAACTTAACTAACTGAACACAAATATAAGGAAACCAAAAACTCCTACCTAACTTAACTAATCTAAACTAACAACTTCAAAGAAATACAACAATGGCATTTACCCACTTACCTAATGTATCTATATAGCAGTTAACCTGTGTGAGTGCAGTGTACCACCCCAAACTTGCCTGGCCTACTCTCCACAAGGTTTGAGTCAGAATTTTCTACTCACAAAATGCAGACATGGGCAAAGAGAGACTAAACACAAAGTATAGCAACTGGCTTATATAGAGTGGAAGATGAAAGGTGATTGGTCACAGCAGAGGGAGATGAATGCATCAATCACTTGTAGGAACTGGCACACCAGTATCTAAATTAATATGATTAAATATGAATATGGGGGGGAAACAAGTGCCAGGGACGTAACAGTGGGTCATACAGCAAGACAACGACCCTAAGCACACAAGTCGTTCTGCCAAAGAATGGTTAAAGAAGAATAAAGTGAATGTTTTGGAATGGCCAAGTCAAAGTCCTGACCTTAATCCAATGGAAATGTTGTGGAAGGACCTGAAGCGAGCAGTTCATGTGAGGAAACCCACCAACATCCCAGAGTTGAAGCTGTTCTGTACGGAGGAACGGGCTAAAATTCCTCCAAGCCGGTGTGCAGGACTGATCAACAGTTACCGCAAACGTTTAGTTGCAGTTATTGCTGCACAAGGGGGTCACACCAGATACTGAAAGCAAAGGTTCACATACTTTTGCCACTCTCAGATATGTAATATTGGATCATTTTCCTCAATAAATAAATGACCAAGTATAATATTTTAGTCTCATTTGTTTAACTGGGTTCTCTTTATCTACTTTTAGGACTTGTGTGAAAATCTGATGATGTTTTAGGTCATATTTATGCAGAAATATAGAAAATTCTAAAGGGTTCACAAACTTTCAAGTGTGTGGGGTGTGTTTTTTAATTTCTACTGCTCATTTTATAGAAAGTCAAATGAGGTGAATTTTTTTATATACTCTGCTAATAATGACATTCCTCAACATCTCCATGTAAAACCCCAAATCCAGTCTGAACAGATCTTGAGATGAGAGAAACTGATGTTCTGGACTTTTCCAGGTCCTGATCCGCTTCCAGGTCCAGAGGAACATCGCTGTGATCCCAAAGTCTGTGACTCCGTCACGCATTAAGGAGAACATCCAGGTTAGATATTACTGGAAACAGTGGAGCTCTGTGATGCTGCAGAACATTCCGACTTGGGGGGGGGTTGTGGGTGGCTTTTTTTTTTTTATTAACTTTTTTTTTTTTTCACATGATTTATGATGCCAGGTGTTTGACTTTGAACTGAGTGATGATGAAATGAAGACCATTTTAAGCTTCAACAGGAACTTGAGGGTGTGTTCCATGCAGTGGTGAGTGTTTTTATATTAAAGATATAAAACAATATCCAAGGAGTCTCTGTGCATATGACATGATGGATGATTAATTTTTTTCCCCTTTCCCAGGAGTGTGAAACACAAAGATTTCCCATTTCATGCTGAGTACTGAAACTGAAGTTTACTCAAGGATTTAAAAAAAAGAAACAGCTTGGCCTATGTTTGCTTTCCTTTTTCAAATACTTGAGCTGTGATTTTTGACTTCAGGACACGTCTTCTCTCCTACACATCTTCCCCATGGTTATTAAATCCTAAGTTAGCTTTGGTGTCAAAGTTCACTCACCTTTTAAACTGGGATAAAATGGTGTTAACCTTAATCTTTAGTGTTTCTGCTGAGTTCAAGCCCAAAGATTGAAAATAAGACCTCATACAATGTAGATTAATATACAGTATTGTACGGCTGGAGAGCGTGGCATGGCATTGGGTAAAATATATCCAGCACTTGGAGTATAAGGGGTTTTTTTTTGGGTCCCCCCCCCCCCCCCCCACACACACACACACACACACATGAGCCTTTCTACACCTTTTGTCATTTTGATTGTTTGAATTTTACATCACCGGTGTCGGATCTTGCAGTTTTTGTTCTTGTTTGAATTGACCTCGATGGAGAACTTGATGTTTTGCTGTGAAAAGTCCACCCGCCTGACTGCACTTGAAATTCTTTAACACTTTTTTTTGGGGGGGGGGGCTCCAAAGTTATTCAAAATGCGCTGCTTGTTTGCACAAAAATTTTTCTGAATGATTGAAATGGTGATATCAGTGACAGTCAATGACGATGAAATTTGTGATGCGAATCAGATAAAATGAGGCGTGAGATGTGGAAATGACTCCCAGCTCTGCGCCAGACGACACAACGTTAACCTCCCAACAAGTTTCTCTTTATTTTTAATTGAGTGTTTTGTATATTAAGACTCTCCAGCAGTTACTGATGTGTGGAATTTGTTTCTGCAGGAGCAGAGATTTGAAGATTGTCTGAAATAATTATTGACCAGTTATTGTTTTCAACATGTTGATGTGATTTTTGTTTTGAACACTCCCTGTTTCTGAAGTTAGATTTAATTGTGTGGTGGGTTTTGTGGTTTTTTTTTTTTTTTTTTTTTTTGATGAAGCAACATAGTTTATGCTTAAGCCAGAGTCCTGGGGTTTGTTCTGAAATCAATAAACTGACAGTCAAGTGTTAAGCAGATGTTTCATGCTGTGATATAAAACTGAACTACAGCCTGTGGACACATCCAGAGGTGTGACTATGCAACTGTAAGCATGTATAACCTTTTTATTTTAGAATGTGCCAGAATTTGCTTTTTTCTTTAAAAAAAAAAAGCAGCAGGAAGGAGAAACCAGGATGATATGAAGCAGTGTTATTTTTAGAAGTATTTTAAATTTTAATGTCTTTTTCAGGCTTTAGTGAGAGAGAAAATAAATGATAGTTCAGGCCCGGCCTGATTAATTTGTCCATAACGATGTTTACAACTGCTCTAGAGCTTCACTTTATATTCCCACATCAGTCACTTAGTGAAAATGTGAATTTAATTTCATTTAATCTCGACCTTAAAGGAACCTTTAAATTCAGCAGCAGCGCTTGGGTTTAGTAATAAATCTAAGTACCTTTTACTGAACTTAAAAAAAAAAAAAAAGTTATTGTATATACTAATCCCTTTCAGACCCTTTGTTGATGTTCTTAAGTTGTAGTGACTTTAAATATTAAGTTTGGTAACTTTAACAAAGTGACATCTTAAATGTTCTTTTTTTAATAGCCTTCCTTTATCTTTAAGTGACTTTCCATGCAGTCCTAAAGTTCTGTAAGAATTCTTAAAGTTATCAGTAAATACACTGAAATTTAGAATTTCATAAACTTTTAGGGCACTTTAAAAACATCAGAGCTGTGAATTCATCTACTGACTATCATGAGTCTGATTGTGCCTTATGTTACTGTAGCAGTTGTTTTCACAGTAAAGGAAATCGGTTTTTATTTAAAAGTCCAGCTGCAACATTTTAAATCACAATTTATTACAGAAACCTGATCAGTGCAGGGTGTAAACCCCTCTGGCCTGAAACTGCTTATTTACTTCAGTTACACCGGTTTAAAGAACATTTTGTGAAAACGTTTTGTCGTTTCATCTGTGAAAGAGATTTCAAAACACATCTAAAAATGAAATCAGTAAACACTCGATGCAGAATCAAGACAAAAGTGATCAACATGCACACATGAATACAAACCAAATCAGTGTTTCATAAATGTTTGTAGGTCTCGCTGGAGGTTCCAGTTTGGTTCGGACCACAAACAAAACCATTGATGGCTTTAGTGACAGATTGGTGACTTTTTCTGATTGTTTAACTCCTTATTATGCCGCGGTGCCTGAAAGTTTGCGAATCCTTTAGAATTTTCTGTCTTTCTGTACAAATGTGACCTAAAAAATAATCAGATACAAGTCCTAAAAGTAGATAAAGAACACAAATGAGAGGAAAATATTACACTCAGTTATTTATTTATTGAGGAAAACAATCCAATATTAGACATCAGTGAGTGGCAAAAGTATGTGAACCTTTTAATGTTCATGGTAACCGTGGATCAGATCTTTCACAGAACAGATTCAGCTCTGGGATGGTGGTGTGTTTCCTCACATGAGCTGCTCACACAACATTTCTACTGGATTAAGGTCAGGACTTTAACTTGTTCATTCCAAAGCCTTAACTTTACTCATTCTTTGGTAGAACACTATGTGTGTTTTGGGTCATTGTCTCGCTGTATGGCCCACTTTCTCTTGAGATTCACATTACGGACAGATGTTCTGCTATTTTTCTTTAGAATTGTCTGGAATAATTCATTGTTCTGTCAGTGATGCAAAGCCATTCTGGTGTAGATGCAGCAAAACCGGTCCAAACCATGATACTACCACCACCATGTGTCACAGATGGGATAAGGTTCTTATTCTCTTCCTTTCTCCAAACATAATGCTTCTCATTTAAACCAAAAGGTTTTATCAGGGTTGAGGCGCAGAGACGGATGCAAGTGCAGAAATTTCTTTTTATTTAACCAGGACAGACAAAGCAATAAATAAACACGAGGCATGAAAACACAAGAGCAGAAGTGAGGAACACGATGAGCATTGGCATGGAAAATAAAAACAAACTAATAGAACCTGGGCTTTAAATAAGGCAAGGAATAAGTGAAAGTTGGGCTGGGGTAGTGTGTGTGTGTGTGTGTGTGTAGTTTGGGGGGTGATGCTGTATGCTCAGATACGGCATCCCACTGTGTAAACAAAAACGTTATAAAAAGCCTTTACTTGAACAAAACAAATGTTCAGAAACAGGAAGAGACTCTGCACAGAGATGTGATGCAGCTCGACTCGTTCCATGCTGCTAACTAGCTAATGTCTCAGCTTGGGCTTTTCACAACAACGGACTCACCACATCCGGTCTCACATCTTTCACACTCAGTAGCATTCTGTTAAATACAGTCAGCTAGGAATAGACGATATCAGTTACTTTTCTGTTATGGAAGATTGAGTGGGAATTAAAATTTGTTATATATTCCATATTGTTTTTATCTCATACAGTAATGGATTTTGTACATGAAAGGGACTTATGGTGCGTTCATGTGCTATGGGAATTATGGTAAATACCAAACGCCGACATGGAAAGCACACATGAACGCCCTCTCTTGTGGTATTTTCCACTGGGCAACTCGTAGAAAATTTTGATACACGAGTTGCCGAGATGAGATGAACTTTAACCTTTTCAACATGGCGGCGAGCGGTACAAGACTAGCTTATGAACCAAGAAAGAAGTGGTTTTCACCTACGGAAAGCTGACTCTCACCTTTTAAACGAGTCATGTTATGTATATTATATTATTATTATAATATATATATTATAGCCCAATACAAAATATTCTGTGGCTGTCCAAAGAACGCCAACAACGATCTAGATACTGGCTACTCTCATTGTG
Organism: Neoarius graeffei; assembly: GCF_027579695.1. Taxonomy (NCBI): domain Eukaryota; kingdom Metazoa; phylum Chordata; class Actinopteri; order Siluriformes; family Ariidae; genus Neoarius; species Neoarius graeffei. Next base: position 63,821,683 of record NC_083589.1, on the reverse strand, counting down.
GCTACGGCCAAATTTCCAAAAACTGCGTGGCATTCAATGTGTTCAGAAAATCTCTACTTGTCATGATCAGGAAATATTCAGCATTATTTACCTTTTGACTTTTGATAACCCATATTCCTGCTGCAGCTGATGAACAAGGCAATCTATAATTGTTTTAGCCAAATAACAGGCCTGATTCTGAATCTGGTCCACCATCTTTAATTTGTCAACAACAACAAAAACGTGAACACAACACACTGGTAAATACCACTTCCCAACTGGAAAATATCATCTTCCCATAGCACATGAACGCAGCATAAAGTCACTCTGGATAAGGGTTTCATCTAAATGCTGTTTGTTTTGGTATGTTCTTTAACAAACTTTGGATTCTTTCCAGAAACAGGTGTATTTATTGTATATTGTCATCAAATGACACTTCAACTGCAAACTCAATTCAAATAAAGGGAGATTTCACAGCAATGGAGTGAATATTTATGCAATAAAAACCGATAATTTTTTTTGTTTGTAAATATTTTAGCAAATTAGATTGAGTTCCAACCCCACACTTAAGTATTATGGGATATTTGTCTAGATCCATGACAGTAGAATCCCAATGAATCCCAGAAAAAAATGCAGGAAAGTTCGGGGGGGAATACTTCTGCGGAGTAGTGTAATTATGAGATGTATTTGGCGACGTCTGCTGGTCAGATTCTGTAACTACAGTAAAGCAAACAAAGCAAAAGCGGCGAATTTTATTTAAATGCAGTTTTGTAGTATTTTTGTGCATTATAATATATTAAAAAATAATACTTTTTTTATCTGAGCAATTTGTGGTTTGTGTAAAAGGTTTGGAAGTATTTTAAGTATTTTCCCCCTCATCACTGCTTGGGCGTTTATTTTGAAATGCGGTTTCTACCCTGATTAGCTCGCTGTTGTTTTGTGTTGATGGCATTAGCAGCACACCTCGAAACACTTTTAAACACTTTATTTATTCACATCCAAAGCTTTAATCATGATGCAATTCCTTGTGAGTATTTGTGCTGTTTGTGTATTTAAATAATATTAATTTTTTACGAAACATTAAATCCTTAAATCAGTTGCTAGTTAGCATGCATGGTTGGCTAGTCAAGTTGGGTTGTTAGCAGATCAGTTTATAGACAATGCTGGAGACTAGAACAATAAGAGGCCGTGTAAAGAAATAAATGACAGATTTAAGATGATTAACGAGTCAAAAAACATCTAATAAATGAGGATAGTGTGTGGTAAAGTTTGTGTTTGTGTTTTTTGCAGGTCGGCTTCACTTTGGGGAATGTGGTTGGGATGTACCTCGCACAGAACTATGAGGTTATCGGCCTATCTATTTATTTAATTATTTAAATATTCTGATTTATCATAATACAAATTTAAAATATTAAATAATTAGAAAGTAAAATTTTTTGGCAGTTCATTATGACATTAAAGAAAGCTTGGATGTTTGTAAACCAACTCCAGAGATATTTTTTAAGCCAAGAAAATAATTACATTTAAAAGATAGAAGGGTTTAATTTTATTATTACAAATATAATTGAATCAAAACAAGGAATAAAACTCATCAGGGTGTGTTAGGATAATCATTATTTTCATAATTGCAGCACATCTATAGTCAGTTGTGTTATAGTAGCTATAAACGGTCGTTCTTTCACCGGACTTCTCTCTCTTGAAGTTAAAAAGATGAGAAGCCTCATCTTGTCTTTTCATATTGAGAAACCACAAAGCATGAACTCCTCTCTCCAAAAAACTACAGCTTTCCCTCTGACTGTGATGCTGGAGACTCCTTTCAGAAACGTTAAATGTTTATGTGAAGAAAAATTCATCGTATCAATGATTACACACTTTTTTATTTTTTTTGGTCATGTTTTGGGAGTGAAATGGTAAAGTCGAAACATTAATCTATCCCCTGGAGACCGAGTTTTGAGTTAATGGGACTCAGAACCACTGGATGAACGTGTTGTGATGTAAAGTGTTTCTGAAATATACTTGTGGAGGATGCCGGAAAGGGCCGATATTACCTGCTGATAAACCACAAAAATGCTTTACGACAAGTGACTTTAGATCACACTGGAATCTGCTCAACTCATGCAGATTTTCTCCGGAAGTTAGTTGTGGTTAATTCCCACCCACTAGAGGCTGAGGATCATCATGTGCTTCCTCCAGGGTGCACAGCGCCAAGCAACTGCACCTTCTCAAACTGCTGCTTATGTATACAACGTTAAGGGGTGGCATAACATACTCGAAGGAAAGTGCTGCCCACTCACTACCGTGTGCATGAGCTCAACATGCCCATGATTGGCAGATGTCGCTGTAACTGACAGGAGAGAGAGAGAAAGAGTAAGCCGCACCCCCTCCCTTCCTCCCTGAGAATACAAGCACATTTCTGTCGTCTCTTGTGCTCTCGACTACATATTCCTGTGTCATCATCATCAGGATTCGAACCTGGAGTTTGCATGTTCTCCCCGTGTCTGTGTGGGTTTCCTCCAGGTGCTCCAGTTTCCCCCACAGATCAAAGACATGCAGATTCAGTAAAAATACGCAGCCACTGGGATTACACAAGTCAGTGTATACTTAGTGCCAGTGCCAAGCCCGGATAGATCGGGGAGGGTTGCGTCAGGAAGGGCATCTGGTGTAAAAGCTACATCAAATCAAATACTGTATGTAGAACAGACCCGCGGTGGCGACTCCTAACAGGATCAGCTGGAAGATGATGATCAGGATTTGAACCAGTGATCTCACGGTAAAGCCTTGCTTGGCTTCAAACTGTTGGTCAGAAAAAGAAAAACAAATCTTCTAATAAGTCTGACTTGCAACCTGGAAATACTGATTCATCAGAAAATCACCAGTTCATGTTCTTCTTTTGTTCAAATGTCTAATCGCCTGTTTTCTTCTTTGTTGTCTCCGTACTAAAGGTTCCAAACATTGCAAAGAAAATTGAGGCCTTCAAAAAAGATGTAGAAGCGAAGAAAAAGCCTCCTCCAGAGTGAAGCTAATGGACATGAATTGTTGGTCTATTTATTAGGAATAGTACACGTATTGATGACACTTTTTTGAAATTAAAACCTCCCAAAAGATTTTAGATCACGTTTGTGTTAAAGAAGCCCAGATTTTTGTTCAGCAGTACCTACAACTAAATTAGTTATCTATCTGTCTGTCTGTCTATCTATCTATCTATCTGTCTGTCTATCTATCTGTCTGTCTATCTATCTATCTATCTATCTATCTATCTATCTATCTATCTATCCACACATGCATGTATTTAGTAATGTTTGTTTAAGTGCTGGATGTCGTCTCCTGGATATTTGTTACATTTTCATGCACTTTAGTCAATCTGATCAGATTAAAGCATTAATGGATAATCTGTATAAAAGTGGAACAGATCATCCCTGAAAGTAACTTCAGTCTCTGGTCCAAATAAAACAACTTGTAGATTATTATTATTATTATTATTATTATTATTATTGTGTATAAACAAAGTCCAAATGCAATTTATTAACCCAGTAAAAGGCTTGATTGGTTTAATATTCTAGACAATGTGTGATATTTTATAGTGAAAGGCTATACACACAGTGATGATGAACTTGTATGTACAGTTCATTAGCTTTATAAAATATATTTATAAAGCTACTTCTGGTGAGACTGGGTAAATAAAGTGTGAATATTTCACTAAGCTGTTAACATGAATACAAACTGGAAACTGTATTTGATGTGTAATAATGATTGAAGAATAAATATGCAAGTTCTGGGAATTATTCACTGCTGTGTTTTTCTCTGCTGCTTTATAATCTTTAACGCATGAAAGAGCCAAACATCACCGCTACATGTTATGATGATGCATTATGAAAAAAAAATTAATAAGAGCCATATCGTCAATGAACTTTTAACATTAGAAATTACAAGCGATTACAAATAACATCTTTGCAAATTCACACTCTTTTTACTGCTGAAGACCTTTGAGTGATTTTCTGCTGAATACATTTTCCTATTATTGTTATTCATGAACACACAATGCCTTATCACATGTAAATAACTAACTTCAGCCTCAATATAAGCATTTCAGTATATTGATATATTGTGTAAATAAAATTGATAAATACATTTTAGATTAAAATTGAGATTTGATAAACAGTTACAAACCTGGAACGACTATTGTATTTAGGAAATCTTTGGCTGCAGTTCTGGACGTGGCCACCAGGTGGCAGCATTATCAATAGATATAATAGGAGCTTATTAGTGTGCTTGCAAAAGCACACTATTGTTAAGTTTTATTTTTTTATTATTATTATTCCGTTTCACCCGTTTATTGGATCCACTACTCCTCCTTGGGCTTTTGAGATAGAAACACCGTTCCAACGCTGAAACGTAGGGCCCGATCTGGAATGGTGTGCTTGTTAAAATGGTTGCACTACCCCTTGTCGTTCGTTCGGTATTCCCGTTTTTCGGCAAAATTCCGTGCCATTGAAATGAATGGGTGGAACTTTGGAGTGATGATGTCATAAGGAGCGCCTCCACTCTAGACGTTAGAGCGGGAGCAGCAGAAAAAAAAATTACAACTGTGATTTTACAGCCAAAATCCGTGTTTTAAACCCTGTAAAACCTCTGAATTAAATTGCAAAACATAACTTAGGCACTGCCTAAAAGCGGAGCTCCCATCTGTTTCTGGGTTGTAGAATTTTTTTATATCATAGCCAGTCTCTTTTGTTTTATTTCTTTACTGGCTAGCACTGGCCACTAGGCAGTGTGTCTCACCTCATCTCATTATCTCGAGCTGCTTTACCCTGTTCTAGAGATAAAGGCGGGGTACACCCTGGACAAGTCGCCAGGTAGGTGGTGTGTATGACTGATAATTACTAACACTGGCCACTAGGCGGTGTGTATGACTGGTAATTACTAACACTGACCACGAGGCGGTGTGTCTCATCTCATCTCATTATCTCCAGCAGCTTTATCCTGTTCTACAGGGTCGCAGGCAAGCTGGAGCCTATCCCAGCTGACATCGGGCGAAAGGCGGGGTACACCCTGGACAAGTCGCCACGTCGGTGGTGTGTATGACTGGTAATTACTAACACTGACCACTAGGTGGTGTGTATGACTGACTGACCACGAGGCGGTGTGTATGACTGGTAATTACTAACACTGGCCACTAGGCGGTATGAGTGGTAATTACTAACACTGACCACTAGGTGGTGTGTGTGAGACTGGTAATTACTAACACTGACCACTAGGCGGTGTGTGTGACTGGTAATTACTAACACTGGCCACTAGGCAGTGTGTGTGACTGGTAATTACTAACAGTGACCAGTAGGCAGTGTGTATGACTGGTAATTACTAACACTGACCACTAGGCGGTGTGTGAGACTGGTAATTACTAACACTGGCCACTAGGTGGTGTGTGAGAGACTGGTAATTACTAAAGGCCAATTTATGCTGACAACCCAGTCCTCGCAGACGGCACCGCAGATGGCGTCTGCCTAGCCCCCCCCACCTTCGCAGACGCTCTGCGCGCACCTCCCAAAAATTGTGACCACCGCAGAAGCCTCGCAGACAGTGTCGCAGACAAAAGGGCTCTGATTGGTCCACTCTACATCTGCTGTACATGCACTTCTGCTTCCCTACTTTCCCGGTTTGGTTTGTTTTCACGACCGGCATTTTTAAAAACACGAGCGAAGATGGAGCAGCACAAAGAGCGGTTGATCGAGGAAGTGAGGAAGTACGTACATCTATACGACTCCAGTTCTAATCATTATAAGTAACCGGAGGATAAACACTCCACTAACCACACCCACCAACTACTCCTAGCGATTTCGCAACTTCGCGCCCCCTTGCGTTGTGGCGGTGAATAACATCGCGCACGCCTATTACTCCCCGCTCAACGATAAATTACAACTGTCTGCGAAAAGCTATCTGCGAAAGCCTTGTCGCAAGAGCATGCAGAGGCCTTAACACTGACCATTAGGCAGTGTGAGAGAGACTGGTAATTACTAACACTGGCCACTAGGCGGTGTGTATGACTGGTAATTACTAACACTGGCCACTAGGCGGTGTGTATGACTGGTAATTACTAACACTGGCCACTAGGTGGTGTGTGTGAGACTGGTAATTACTAACACTGGCCACTAGGTGGTGTGTGTGAGACTGGTAATTACTAACACTGGCCACTAGGCGGTGTGTATGACTGGTGGTACACGGACAAACCACAAAAAATCGACTCCATGGGTTTACCATTTTTTATTAGGTATGGTGCTCCGCTGGGAGCTCCGCTATAAAAGGGTGGAGAGGAGAAATCTCCCTTCAAAATGCTGTGAAAGAGACTTTGAACCAGAGGAGGAGTGAGAGCTGTTGACCAAAGCCATTTAAAACAAGGATTTCAGAGCGTGAAGCGAAGCACTCTGAAATCCTTCTTTTAAAACATAACACTGTGTGACAATGTGTATTGGTGGGGATAGTGATTGGGTGAGAGAGAGATGTAGAGAAAGAGAGGGAGAGAGAGAGAGAAGCAGAGAATGTGGCTTCATTTGAGCAAGCACACTCCAGCAGTTTCTGCAGAGGAAATGCAATCTAGTTTAATATGAAAATTTACCATATATTTTTTTATTGTTAAACAGATGTGCCCTCAAAATGTTTTTTTCCTATAAAATGTGTAAACAATAGACGTGTAAACGTGAAAATAAAGAATAAAATATGTATTATTATTATTATTATTATTACCTCGTCCAGCGGCATGGTGGTGTAGTGGTTAGCGCTGTCGCCTCACAGCAAGAAGGTCCGGGTTCGAGCCCCGTGGCCGGCGAGGGCCTTTCTGTGCGGAGTTTGCATGTTCTCCCCGTGTCCGCGTGGGTTTCCTCCGGGTGCTCCGGTTTCCCCCACAGTCCAAAGACATGCAGGTTAGGTTAACTGGTGACTCTAAATTGAGCGTAGGTGTGAATGTGAGTGTGAATGGTTGTCTGTGTCTATGTGTCAGCCCTGTGATGACCTGGCGACTTGTCCAGGGTGAACCCCGCCTTTCACCCGTAGTCAGCTGGGATAGGATCCAGCTCGCCTGCGACCCTGTAGAAGGATAAAGCGGCTACAGATAATGAGATGAGATTACCTCACCCAGGACGGAGTCCACCAGGGAGCGCAGTATTGTTTTTGGAGGGGTTTCTTTGTTTGCTTGTTTGTTTGTTTTTTTAATGATGTTACAAGAAAACAGCTGGACCAATCTTCATGAAACTTTCAGGATAGATAGACATTGGTCTCAAGTAGAACCTCCAACATTTTAAGTGTCATCTGGTCAAGGTTTTGTGGCTACTGCTTCATATAGAGGCGCTAGCCACCATGTCGTGGTGTTGTAAGAATGTATGAGTGTAACAATCGTGCCGTATGGTGTGTTCTGATTGGCTGAGAGCAGCAGAGAGTCAGAACCATGATAATTGGCCAAGTATGTTCACACACAAGGTCAAGGTCACCAAAAAGGTCAAAATTGCTTTTTCACAATATCTTCCATCATATTAATCATAAGTGCTACTGGGTGAGGTTTGTTCTGCCTGGCAACACTTATTATTATTATTATTATTATTATTATTATTTAACTATACTAATTTAATTTGGAATCACAAACTGGGGATGCAAATATTGTCATCAAGACATCATGAACTGCATACAGAACAAAATAGAACCTTTTTTCTATACAATATACAGGAAGGAAAATATAGAACATCCATCCATCTCATTATCTCTAGCCGCTTTATCCTGTTCTACAGGGTCGCAGGCGAGCTGGAGCCTATCCCAGCTGACTACGGGCGAAAGGCGGGGTTCACCCTGGACAAGTCGCCAGGTCATCACAGGGCTGACACATAGACACAGACAACCATTCACACTCACATTCACACCTACGCTCAATTTAGAGTCACCAGTTAACCTAACCTGCATGTCTTTGGACTGTGGGGGAAACCGGAGCACCCGGAGGAAACCCACGCGGACACGGGGAGAACATGCAAACTCCTCACAGAAAGGCCCTCGCCGGCCACGGGGCTCGAACCCGGACCTTCTTGCTGTGAGGCAACAGTGATAACCACTACACCACCGTGCTGCCCAATATAGAATATAGTTATAATTATTCACAGTCAGGGAATATGGGCGTGAATACATATCCAAATTGTGAACATACGTTATAGTATTTAAAGATTTACTGTCCAAAAGGCTTGAATATAAACTTTTATGTGCAAATGATTAATGTTGCCATTCCTTCTTTTCTACAACAAAGCTCAAGCGGTTAAAAAATGCAATAATTAATTAAAGCATATCCATAACAGAATAGCAAGATGAACTCGAAAGAGTCAGTTGCTTGAGTCGGTTCTTTGAGTCGACTCTAGTAGATGAACATCAGGAGCCAGCTCATGAACCTGAACTGCCAACACACCGTGAAAAGTAATGCACAACTGATGGTCACTTTTACCAAGCAATATAACCTTGCTATTCTGTCAGACATTCTGTCGCATGTCCCAGACCCGGTGAAATGTAACTGAATTGTCTTGGCCAGGCCTAAGGGTCCCATCTGCATCTCATCATTGCTGAGGAGTGTGCTCCCATCACCCAATCAAGCATCCAGCCAGAGCAGGTCATGATATTTTTTACCATATTAACATGCCATTGTTGTGTGTTGTGCCTGATGTAAAGACTCTCGTCTCTGCGAGCCTACCACACAGATTTAATACTTGTCATTTTTAGGGCATACCTAACAACGTGTTTTCTCTCTCTCCCCCCCCCCCCCAGTCTGTCCCTCTGAGTTACATGTTGATCCTGGGATTGAGATGCTGGCCTCTTCTGCCCCTCGGACCTGCTTGATCCATCCTGGTGCCCTGTGTCTGGTCGGAGTTTTATCGCCCCACTCCTGTGAAGGACGGCCCCATGAGGACAGTTGAGGGTTATACCTGTTAAAACTGTTAATATTATAGTCAGGCTGTCTGTTGTTGCCCAAATGAGGTTGGGTTCCCTTTTGAGTCTGGTTCCTCTCGAGGTTTCTTCCTCATGTCGTCTGAGGGAGTTTTTCCTTGCCACTGTCGCCACAGGCTTCATCATTGGGGATAGATTAGGGATAAAATTAGCTCATGTTTTAAGTCGTTCAAATTCTGTAAAGCTGCTTTGCGACAATGTTTATTGTTAAAAGCGCTGTACAAATAAACTTGATTTGATTTGATATCCCGTCATGCATTGCGGTCGCGCAGAAAGAAAAGCTGTTTGATAAGGAGCATTAAGTATTTTACATTGAGTTTAGCAGTAGTTTGTTTTTCCTGATGACAATGGGCACGAGACAAATTTATAAGTTTTGGTACGAAAATGGCAATAATATTGTAGTGTGTTGGGGTGAATGGATGGAAGAAGAAGCACATGATAAACAGGCATTCAAGTCCAATTAAAAATAGTAAGAGAATAGAAAATAAGCTAAAATAGAATAAGACAGATAAAATACAAGAATAAAAGTTACAGTGCAGAGCGAGGAATTAATCAAAAGCCTCAAATGTGATTCAATAAAAGGCAGCGGCAAAGAAGAAAGAAAGGATTCAGCCTTGATTTAAAAGAACTGAAAGCTGCAGCAGACACAAAGTACTCTGTATTTATTAATGTGGGAAATGTGCTCAGTATAATATGGATTTATCACAAAAAAACATGCATGTATTTATTATTTTGAAAACCCACCAGGTGACTGATCTGACACGGTTTAATTGTGCGACAGTAATGATGTAAATGCCAGTGTAATAATGATGTAAATACCAGTGCAGTAATGATGTGGATACCAGTGCAGTAATGGTGTAAATACCAGTGCAGTAATGGTGTAAATACCAGTGCAGTAATGATGTAAATACCAGTGCAGTAATGATGTGGATACCAGTGCAGTAATGATGTAAATACCAGTGCAGTAATGGTGTAAATACCAGTGCAGTAATGGTGTAAATACCAGTGCAGTAATGGTGTAAATACCAGTGCAGTAATGATGTAAATACCAGTGCAGTAATGATGTAAATACCAGTGCAGTAATGATGTAAATACCAGTGCAGTAATGATGTGGATACCAGTGCAGTAATGGTGTAAATACCAGTGCAGTAATGATGTAAATACCAGTGCAGTAATGATGTGGATACCAGTGCAGTAATGGTGTAAATACCAGTGCAGTAATGGTGTAAATACCAGTGCAGTAATGGTGTAAATGCCAGTGCAGTAATGATGTAAATACCAGTGCAGTAATGATGTAAATACCAGTGCAGTAAGGATGTGGATACCAGTGCAATAATGATGTAAATACCAGTGCAGTAATGATGTGGATACCAGTGCAGTAATGATGTAAATACCAGTGCAGTAATGGTGTAAATTCCAGTGCAGTAATGATGTAAATACCAGTGCAGTAATGATGTAAATATCAGTGCAGTAATGGTGTAAATACCAGTGCAGTAATGGTGTAAATACCAGTGCAGTAATGATTTAAATACCAGTGCAGTAATGATGTGGATACCAGTGCAGTAATGATGTGGATACCAGTGCAGTAATGATGTAAATGCCAGTGCAATAATGATGTGGATACCAGTGCAGTAATGATGTAAATACCAGTGCAGTAATGGTGTAAATGCCAGTGCAGTAATGGTGTAAATACCAGTGCAGTAATGGTGTAAATGCCAGTGCAGTAATGGTGTAAATGCCAGTGCAATAATGGTGTAAATACCAGTGCAGTAATGGTGTAAATGCCAGTGCAGTAATGGTGTAAATGCCAGTGCAGTAATGGTGTAAATACCAGTGCAGTAATGGTGTAAATACCAGTGCAGTAATGATGTGGATACCAGTGCAGTAATGATGTAAATACCAGTGCAGTAATGGTGTAAATACCAGTGCAGTAATGATGTGGATACCAGTGCAGTAATGATGTAAATACCAGTGCAGTAATGGTGTAAATGCCAGTGCAGTAATGGTGTAAATACCAGTGCAGTAATGGTGTAAATGCCAGTGCAGTAATGGTGTAAATGCCAGTGCAATAATGGTGTAAATACCAGTGCAGTAATGGTGTAAATGCCAGTGCAGTAATGGTGTAAATGCCAGTGCAGTAATGGTATAAATGCCAGTGCAGTAATGGTGTAAATACCAGTGCAGTAATGATGTGGATACCAGTGCAGTAATGATGTAAATACCAGTGCAGTAATGGTGTAAATACCAGTGCAGTAATGATGTGGATACCAGTGCAGTAATGATGTAAATACCAGTGCAGTAATGATGTAAATACCAGTGCAGTAATGGTGTAAATGCCAGTGCAGTAATGGTGTAAATGCCAGTGCAGTAATGATGTGGATACCAGTGCAGTAATGGTGTAAATACCAGTGCAGTAATGGTGTAAATACCAGTGCAGTAATGGTGTAAATACCAGTGCAGTAATGGTGTAAATGCCAGTGCAGTAATGGTGTAAATACCAGTGCAGTAATGGTGTAAATGCCAGTGCAGTAATGGTGTAAATACCAGTGCAGTAATGGTGTAAATGCCAGTGCAGTAATGGTGTAAATGCCAGTGCAATAATGGTGTAAATACCAGTGCAGTAATGGTGTAAATGCCAGTGCAGTAATGGTGTAAATGCCAGTGCAGTAATGGTGTAAATGCCAGTGCAGTAATGATGTGGATACCAATGCAGTAATGATGTGGATACCAGTGCAGTAATGATGTAAATACCAGTGCAGTAATGGTGTAAATACCAGTGCAGTAATGATGTGGATACCAGTGCAGTAATGATGTAAATACCAGTGCAGTAATGGTGTAAATGCCAGTGCAGTAATGATGTAAATACCAGTGCAGTAATGATGTGGATACCAGTGCAGTAATGATGTAAATACCAGTGCAGTAATGGTGTAAATGCCAGTGCAGTAATGGTGTAAATACCAGTGCAGTAATGGTGTAAATACCAGTGCAGTAATGATGTAAATACCAGTGCAGTAATGATGTGGATACCAGTGCAGTAATGGTGTAAATACCAGTGCAGTAATGGTGTAAATGCCAGTGCAGTAATGGTGTAAATACCAGTGCAGTAATGATGTAAATACCAGTGCAGTAATGGTGTAAATGCCAGTGCAGTAATGGTGTAAATACCAGTGCAGTAATGATGTAAATACCAGTGCAGTAATGGTGTAAATGCCAGTGCAGTAATGATGTGGATACCAGTGCAGTAATGATGTAAATACCAGTGCAGTAATGGTGTAAATGCCAGTGCAGTAATGGTGTAAATGCCAGTGCAGGAATGATGTGGATACCAGTGCAGTAATGATGTAAATACCAGTGCAGTAATGATGTAAATACCAGTGCAGTAATGATGTGGATACCAGTGCAGTAATGGTGTAAATACCAGTGCAGTAATGGTGTAAATGCCAGTGCAGTAATGGTGTAAATACCAGTGCAGTAATGATGTAAATACCAGTGCAGTAATGGTGTAAATGCCAGTGCAGTAATGGTGTAAATACCAGTGCAGTAATGATGTAAATACCAGTGCAGTAATGGTGTAAATGCCAGTGCAGTAATGATGTGGATACCAGTGCAGTAATGATGTAAATACCAGTGCAGTAATGGTGTAAATGCCAGTGCAGTAATGGTGTAAATGCCAGTGCAGGAATGATGTGGATACCAGTGCAGTAATGATGTAAATACCAGTGCAGTAATGGTGTAAATACAAGTGGAGTAATGATGTGGATACCAGTGCAGTAATGCTGTAAATACCAGTGCAGTAATGGTGTAAATACCAGTGCAGTAATGATGTAAATACCAGTGCAGTAATGGTGTAAATACCAGTGCAGTAATGATGTAAATACCAGTGCAGTAATGATGTAAATACCAGTGCAGTAATGATGTGGATACCAGTGCAGTAATGATGTAAATACCAGTGCAGTAATGATGTGGATACCAGTGCAGTAATGATGTAAATACCAGTGCAGTAATGGTGTAAATACCAGTGCAGTAATGATGTAAATACCAGTGCAGTCATGATGTAAATGCCAGTGCAGTAATGATGTAAATACCAGTCCAGTAATGATGTAAATACCAGTGCAGTAATGATGTGGATACCAGTGCAGTAATGGTGTAAATACCAGTGCAGTAATGATGTAAATACCAGTGCAGTAATGATGTGGATACCAGTGCAGTAATGATGTAAATACCAGTGCAGTAATGGTGTAAATACCAGTGCAGTAATTATGTAAATACCAGTGCAGTAATGATGTAAATACCAGTGCAGTAATGGTGTAAATACCAGTGCAGTAATGATGTAAATGCCAGTGCAGTAATGATGTAAATACCAGTCCAGTAATGATGTAAATACCAGTGCAGTAATGGTGTAAATGCCAGTGCAGTAATGGTGTAAATACCAGTGCAGTAATGGTGTAAATACCAGTGCAGTAATGGTGTAAATGCCAGTGCAGTAATGGTGTAAATACCAGTGCAGTAATGGTGTAAATGCCAGTGCAGTAATGGTGTAAATGCCAGTGCAATAATGGTGTAAATGCCAGTGCAGTAATGGTGTAAATGCCAGTGCAGTAATGGTGTAAATACCAGTGCAGTAATGGTGTAAATACCAGTGCAGTAATGATGTAAATGCCAGTGCAGTAATGATGTAAATACCAGTCCAGTAATGGTGTAAATACCAGTGCAGTAATGGTGTAAATGCCAGTGCAGTAATGGTGTAAATACCAGTGCAGTAATGGTGTAAATACCAGTGCAGTAATGGTGTAAATGCCAGTGCAGTAATGGTGTAAATACCAGTGCAGTAATGGTGTAAATGCCAGTGCAGTAATGGTGTAAATACCAGTGCAGTAATGGTGTAAATGCCAGTGCAGTAATGGTGTAAATGCCAGTGCAGTAATGGTGTAAATGCCAGTGCAGTAATGGTGTAAATACCAGTGCAGTAATGGTGTAAATGCCAGTGCAGTAATGGTGTAAATGCCAGTGCAATAATGGTGTAAATGCCAGTGCAGTAATGGTGTAAATGCCAGTGCAGTAATGGTGTAAATACCAGTGCAGTAATGGTGTAAATACCAGTGCAGTAATGATGTAAATGCCAGTGCAGTAATGATGTAAATACCAGTCCAGTAATGGTGTAAATACCAGTGCAGTAATGGTGTAAATGCCAGTGCAGTAATGGTGTAAATACCAGTGCAGTAATGGTGTAAATACCAGTGCAGTAATGGTGTAAATGCCAGTGCAGTAATGGTGTAAATACCAGTGCAGTAATGGTGTAAATGCCAGTGCAGTAATGGTGTAAATACCAGTGCAGTAATGGTGTAAATGCCAGTGCAGTAATGGTGTAAATGCCAGTGCAGTAATGATGTGGATACCAGTGCAGTAATGATGTGGATACCAGTGCAGTAATGATGTAAATACCAGTGCAGTAATGGTGTAAATACCAGTGCAGTAATGATGTGGATACCAGTGCAGTAATGATGTAAATACCAGTGCAGTAATGGTGTAAATGCCAGTGCAGTAATGATGTAAATACCAGTGCAGTAATGATGTGGATACCAGTGCAGTAATGATGTAAATACCAGTGCAGTAATGGTGTAAATGCCAGTGCAGTAATGGTGTAAATACCAGTGCAGTAATGGTGTAAATACCAGTGCAGTAATGATGTGGATACCAGTGCAGTAATGATGTAAATACCAGTGCAGTAATGGTGTAAATACCAGTGCAGTAATGATGTGGATACCAGTGCAGTAATGATGTAAATACCAGTGCAGTAATGGTGTAAATGCCAGTGCAGTAATGGTGTAAATACCAGTGCAGTAATGGTGTAAATGCCAGTGCAGTAATGGTGTAAATGCCAGTGCAATAATGGTGTAAATACCAGTGCAGTAATGGTGTAAATGCCAGTGCAGTAATGGTGTAAATGCCAGTGCAGTAATGGTGTAAATACCAGTGCAGTAATGGTGTAAATGCCAGTGCAGTAATGGTGTAAATGCCAGTGCAATAATGGTGTAAATACCAGTGCAGTAATGGTGTAAATGCCAGTGTAATAATGGTGTAAATACCAGTGCAGTAATGGTGTAAATGCCAGTGCAGTAATGGTGTAAATGCCAGTGCAGTAATGGTGTAAATGCCAGTGCAGTAATGGTGTAAATGCCAGTGCAGTAATGATGTGGATACCAGTGCAGTAATGATGTGGATACCAGTGCAGTAATGATGTAAATACCAGTGCAGTAATGGTGTAAATACCAGTGCAGTAATGATGTGGATACCAGTGCAGTAATGATGTAAATACCAGTGCAGTAATGGTGTAAATGCCAGTGCAGTAATGATGTAAATACCAGTGCAGTAATGATGTGGATACCAGTGCAGTAATGATGTAAATACCAGTGCAGTAATGGTGTAAATGCCAGTGCAGTAATGGTGTAAATGCCAGTGCAGTAATGATGTGGATACCAGTGCAGTAATGATGTGGATACCAGTGCAGTAATGATGTAAATACCAGTGCAGTAATGGTGTAAATACCAGTGCAGTAATGATGTGGATACCAGTGCAGTAATGATGTAAATACCAGTGCAGTAATGGTGTAAATGCCAGTGCAGTAATGATGTAAATACCAGTGCAGTAATGATGTGGATACCAGTGCAGTAATGATGTAAATACCAGTGCAGTAATGGTGTAAATGCCAGTGCAGTAATGGTGTAAATACCAGTGCAGTAATGGTGTAAATACCAGTGCAGTAATGATGTGGATACCAGTGCAGTAATGATGTAAATACCAGTGCAGTAATGGTGTAAATGCCAGTGCAGTAATGATGTAAATACCAGTGCAGTAATGATGTGGATACCAGTGCAGTGATGGTGTAAATACCAGTGCAGTAATGGTGTAAATGCCAGTGCAGTAATGGTGTAAATACCAGTGCAGTAATGATGTAAATACCAGTGCAGTAATGGTGTAAATGCCAGTGCAGTAATGGTGTAAATACCAGTGCAGTAATGATGTAAATACCAGTGCAGTAATGGTGTAAATGCCAGTGCAGTAATGATGTGGATACCAGTGCAGTAATGATGTAAATACCAGTGCAGTAATGGTGTAAATGCCAGTGCAGTAATGGTGTAAATGCCAGTGCAGGAATGATGTGGATACCAGTGCCGTAATGATGTAAATACCAGTGCAGTAATGGTGTAAATACAAGTGCAGTAATGATGTGGATACCAGTGCAGTAATGATTTAAATACCAGTGCAGTAATGGTGTAAATACCAGTGCAGTAATGATGTAAATACCAGTGCAGTAATGGTGTAGATACCAGTGCAGTAATGGTGTAAATACCAGTGCAGTAATGATGTAAATACCAGTGCAGTAATGATGTGGATACCAGTGCAGTAATGATGTAAATACCAGTGCAGTAATGATGTGGATACCAGTGCAGTAATGATGTAAATACCAGTGCAGTAATGGTGTAAATACCAGTGCAGTAATGATGTAAATACCAGTGCAGTCATGATGTAAATGCCAGTGCAGTCATGATGTAAATACTAGTCCAGTAATGATGTAAATACCAGTGCAGTAATGATGTGGATACCAGTGCAGTAATGGTGTAAATACCAGTGCAGTAATGATGTAAATACCAGTGCAGTAATGATGTGGATACCAGTGCAGTAATGATGTAAATACCAGTGCAGTAATGGTGTAAATACCAGTGCAGTTATTATGTAAATACCAGTGCAGTAATGGTGTAAATACCAGTGCAGTAATGATGTAAATGCCAGTGCAGTAATGATGTGGATACCAGTGCAGTAATGATGTAAATACCAGTGCAGTAATGGTGTAAATGCCAGTGCAGTAATGGTGTAAATGCCAGTGCAGGAATGATGTGGATACCAGTGCAGTAATGATGTAAATACCAGTGCAGTAATGGTGTAAATACAAGTGCAGTAATGATGTGGATACCAGTGCAGTAATGATTTAAATACCAGTGCAGTAATGGTGTAAATACCAGTGCAGTAATGATGTAAATACCAGTGCAGTAATGGTGTAGATACCAGTGCAGTAATGGTGTAAATACCAGTGCAGTAATGATGTAAATACCAGTGCAGTAATGATGTGGATACCAGTGCAGTAATGATGTAAATACCAGTGCAGTAATGATGTGGATACCAGTGCAGTAATGATGTAAATACCAGTGCAGTAATGGTGTAAATACCAGTGCAGTAATGATGTAAATACCAGTGCAGTCATGATGTAAATGCCAGTGCAGTAATGATGTAAATACTAGTCCAGTAATGATGTAAATACCAGTGCAGTAATGATGTGGATACCAGTGCAGTAATGGTGTAAATACCAGTGCAGTAATGATGTAAATACCAGTGCAGTAATGATGTGGATACCAGTGCAGTAATGATGTAAATACCAGTGCAGTAATGGTGTAAATACCAGTGCAGTTATTATGTAAATACCAGTGCAGTAATGATGTAAATACCAGTGCAGTAATGGTGTAAATACCAGTGCAGTAATGATGTAAATGCCAGTGCAGTAATGATGTAAATACCAGTCCAGTAATGATGTAAATACCAGTGCAGTAATGATGTGGATACCAGTGCAGTAATGATGTAAATACCAGTGCAGTAATGGTGTAAATACCAGTGCAGTAATGGTGTAAATACCAGTGCAGTAATGATGTGGGTACCAGCGCAGTAATGGTGTAAACAGGGCCGTTGACAGCTTTGGATGGGCCCGGGACAAAATAATCTGAGTGCCCCCCCCAAATAATCTGAGTGCCCCCCCCCACACACACACACATACGCGCGCACGCACATCGCCACACAGCAACCACCCAC